>NC_041214.2:82509123-82582475 GCF_002837175.3 Physeter macrocephalus | reverse complement strand
CAAAATGAAAATAAATAAGGAAACACAAGCTTTAAATGACACATTAAACAAGATGGATTAATTGATATTTACAGGACATTCCATCCCAAACCAACAGAATACACTTCTCAAGTGCTCATAAAATATTGTCCAGGATAGATCATATAATGTGTCACAAATCAAGCCCTGGTAAATTTAAGAAAATTGAAATAGTAGCGAGTATTTTTTCCAACCACACCACTATGAGACTAGATATCAATTACAGGAAAAAATCTGTAAAAAATACAAACACATAGAGGTTAAACAATATGCTACTAAATAACCAAGAGATCACTGAAGAAATCAAAAAGGAAATCAAAAAATACCTAGAAACTAATGACAATGAAAACACGAAGACCCAAAACATATGGGATGCAGAAAAAGCAGTTCCAAGAGAGAAGTTTATAGCAATAAAATCCTACCTCAAGAAACAAGAAAAATCTCAAATAAACAACCTAACTTTACACCGAAAGCAATTACAGAAAGAAGAACAGAAAAAAACCAAAGTTAGCAGAAGGAAACAAATCATAAAGATCATATCAGAAATAAATGAAAAATAACTGAAGGAAACAATAGTAAACATCAGTAAAACTAAAAGCTGGTTCTCTGAGAAGATAACAAAATCGATAAACCATTAGCCAGACTCATCAAGAAAAAAAGGGAGAACACGCAAATCAATAGAATTAGAAATGAAAAAAGAGAAGTAACAACCGACACCGCAGAAATATAAAGGGTCATGAGAGATCACTATAAGCAACTGTATGCCAATAAAATGGACAACCTGGAAGAAATGGACAAATTCTTAGAAAAGCACAACCTTCTGAGACTGAACCAGGAAGAAATAGAAATTATAAACAGACCAATCACAAGCACTGAAATTGAAACTCTGATTAAAAATCTTCCAACAAAAAAAACCCAGGACCAGATAGCTTCACAGGTGAATTCTAGCAAGGATTTAGAGAAGAGCTAACACCTATCCATCTCAAACTCCTCCAAAAAATTGCAGAGGAAGGAACACTCCCAACTCATTCTATGAGACCACCATCACCCGGATACCAAAACCAGACAAAGATGTCACAAAAAAAGAAAACTACAGGTCAATATCACTGATGAACATAGATGCGAAGATCCTCAACAAAATACTAACAAACAGAATACAACAGCACATTGAAAGGATCATACACAGTGATCAAGTGGGGTTTATCCCAGTAATGCAAGGATTCTTAAATATATGCAAATCAATCAATGTGATAAACCATATTACCAAATTGAAGGATAAAAAAATATGATAATCTCAATAGATGCAGAAAAAGCTTTTGACAAAATTCAGCACACATTTATGATAAAAACCCTCCAGAAAATAGTTATAGAGGGAACCTACCTCAACATAGTAAAGACCATATATGAAAAACCCACAGCCAACATTGTTCTCAATGGTGAAAAACTGAAACCATTTCCACTAAGTTCAGGAACAAGACAAGATTGTCCACTCTCACCACTATTATTCAACATAATTTTGGAAGTTTTAGCCACAGGAATCAGAGAAGAAAAAGAAATAAAAGGAATCCAAATTGGAAAAGAAGTAAAACTGTGACTGTCTGCAGATGACATGATACTATACATAGAGAATACTAAAGATGCTACAAGAAAACTAGTAGAGCTAATCAATGAATTTGGTACAGTAGCAGGATACAAAATTAATGCACAGAAATCACTTGCATTCCTATACACTAATGATGACAAATCTGAAAGAGAAATTAAGGAAACACTCACATTTACCAATGCAACAAAAAGAATAAAATAGCTAGGAATAAACCTACCTAAGGAGACAAAAGACCTGTATACAGAAAACTATGAGACCTCAAAAAGCCAAAGCAGTCTTGAAAAAGAAAAACGGAGCTGGAGGAATCAGTCACCCTGGCATTAGACTATACTACAAAGCTACAGTAATCAAGGCAGTATGGTACTGCCACAAAAACAGAAATATAGATCAATGGAACAGGATGGAAAGCCCAGAGATAAACCCACGCACATATGGTCACCTTATATTTGGTAAAGGAGGCAAGAATATACAGTGGAGAAAAGACAGCCTCTTCAATAAGTGGTGCTGGGAAAACTGGACAGCTACATGTAAGAGAATGAAATTAGAACACTCCCTAACACCATATACAAAAATAAACTCAAAATGGATTAAAGACCTAAATTTAAGGCCAGACTCTATAAAACTCTTAGAGGAAAATATAGGCAGAACACTCTGTGACATAAATCACAACAAGATCCTTTTGACTCACCTCACAGAGAAATGGAAATAAAAACAAAAATAAACAAATGGGACCTAATGAAACTTAAAAGCTTTTGCACAGCAAAGGAAACCATAAACAAGACAAAAAGGCAACTCTCAGAATGGGAGAAAATATTTGAAAATGAAGCAACTGACAAAAGATTAATCTCCAAAATATACAATCAGCTAATGCAGCTCAAAATCAGAAAGCAAACAACTCAATCCAGAAATGGGCAGAAGACCTAAGTAGACATTTTTCCAAAGAAGATATACAGATTGCCAACAAACACATGAAAGGATGCTCAACATCATTAATGATTAGAGAAATGCAAATCAAAACTACAATGAGGTATCACCTCACACCATTGGAATGGCCATCGTCAAAAAATCTACAAACAATAAATGCTGGAGAAGGTGTGGAGAAAAGGGAACCCTCTTGCACTGTTGGTGGGAATGTAAATTGATACAGCCACTATGGGGAACAGTATGGAGGTTTCTTAAAAACTAAAAATAGAACTACCATGTGACCCAGCTATCCCACTACTGGGAATATGTACCTGAGAAAACCATAATTCAAAAAGATACATGTACCACAATGCTCATTGCAGCTCTATATAAAATAGCCAGGACATGGAAGCAACCTAAGTGTCCATCAACAGATGAATGGATAAAGAAGATGTGGCACATATATACAATGGAAGATTACTCAGCCATAAAAAGAAATGGAATTGATTTATCTGTATTGAGTTGGATGGACATAGAGACTGTCATTCAGAGTGAAGCAAGTCAGAAAGGGAAAAACAAATACCGTGAGCTAACACATATACATGGAATCTAAAAAAAAAAAAATGGTCTTAAGAACCTAGGGATAGGACAGGAATAAAGACGCAGATGTAGAGAATGGACTTGAGGACACGGGGAGGGGGAAGGGTAAGCTGGGATGAAGTGAGAGAGTGACATGGACATATATACCCTACCAAATGTAAAATAGATAGCTAGTGGTAAGCAGCCACATAGCACAGGGAGAACAGCTCGGAGCTTTGTGACCACCTAGAGGGGTGGAATAGGGAGGGTGGGAGGGAGAAGCAAGAGGGAGGGGATATGGGGATATGTGTATACATATAGCTGATTCATTTTGTTATACAGCAGAAAATAACACACCATTGTAAAGCAATTATACTCCAATAAAGATGTTAAAAAATAAAGTAAAATGGTAGCTGAAATAAATCTCTATGTGTATTTTAATTTATTTCTGAACTCTATTCTGTTCCATCTATCTTTTTGTTTACGTGTCAGTACCGACTTTTGTAAATTTTTATACTTTTATAATGTCTTAATATATAGTAGTTTAGTGCCTCTTTAGTTGTTCTTTTTCAGAACTTCCTTAGACATTTTTGGTAACTTTTTTGTTGGCAGTTGTGTTCGAGTTGTTTCATTTATATAAATACTGAAATATACTCTGTTTAAAAGTAAGCTGCAATTATTATGAGACAGGGAAAGCTTTATGCCCAAGGTTGGGTTACACCTGGGACTGAAAATGATGTATTAGAAAAGAAGAGCAAAGAGGCCCAGCAAAGGGAAGAAAACTAATAAATTTTCCAAAAAAAAATTCTTCAAAACAAACAAACAACCAACCCAGAAGTACCCTGGAATAAAACGTGCACTCGAATGTTGTAAGTTATTTCAGCAGCCAGCTAGTTTTGCAGGTCAGCATGTATTACCCTGGCTTTTAAGGGTTTGAGAAACATTATCAGTGTTCTGAGCTTAAACCGAAGTCATTGAACTTTCAGTACCTGTGAGCTTGCACCTAAAATTCCTGCTCCTGGCAGGCACTTTACCAGTCACAAGGAGCCAGCATTAATGAGTGCCCTGGCAGGAAGCAGAACTTATAGAGAAGCTAACAAGTTCTGAGAAAGACGGAGATAAACACAGACAGCAAACCACTATCTTTGAGCCTCTTGTCCTTTAAGTTATGTCGAGATCCAGACTTCTAAGTGTCACTTCGGTGGTCTCAAAAACAGGAAACTTGTGTTTGCCACTATTCCAGGTAACCATCTCTCTTTCTGGGAAAAGATTTTCAAAGCTACTACTCTAAGGATCTGATTTGTTATAGATTTGTGGTTTGGGTAACAACAACTCCGACAGAAGATTTCCTTTAAGAATGTGTTGCCAGAATCTTAGGGCATTATATATATTGGTTAAACATACAGATAACAAAACGATTTATGACCTTAGTCCTATGTCTTCTTTATTTAGTTCTATTGCTGTTGAAATATGATGTGATTAATTTTTTTAAACTCTGTTATGTTGTAAAATTTTTAAAAATCAGAAGTGCTATTGACATAAAATGCTGTGTCAGGATTAATTTAAGACATGTTTACTGTTGCCCAAAGCCATACTTGAGGCTCAACAGTTTTTCAGTGCTGAACAGTGCAGACAGAACCATCTTAGAGTCTATTTTGATTCCTCTGCTCTAGTATCTCATTCTGACTAATCCCTGCATTTCTGTATCTGTGTTTCTTGAATGTAGCGTATCTGAAAGATTTAGGTATGAAATATATTAAGACTTCACTCCCCATTCTTTGATAACTCCAAAGTCTGACATTGGAAGTGAGGTGGTAATAATGTAACACTGTGTACTTCTTGCTAGGGTTTCAAGGAAGTGATTTGAAAGTGCAATGCTGGCTTTATTTGTTTATCTGTTAAGCTGGATCCTAAATGATTTCATCTGCTCATAAATAAACTTTCTTTATGGACAAAATTTGAACGTTCATTTTCCTCTCAGTTAGTATGCAAGTCTATTTGCAGCATTCTAGCAAAAGAGAGTGCAACTCATTTTCTGTGCTTATAAACTGTTCATTACCATGCTCTCTGATGGCCAATTCATGACCCCGTCTGCAACTCCACAAATCTCTTTGCCCAGACAGACTTGGTGGAAAAAATATGAGGTGCTGAAGAAGATGAGTTTGGGATTAAGGGGAAAAAAAACGTATCTCACGCAAAATTTCCAAGTCTATGATTTTAAATTTTGTAACTTCTTACTTGTATTGATATTTGTATGTAGGGTCCAGGAAAATAAATACTTCACTGACCTCATCAACACAATTTTTAGGGCTACATATAAATAATATTCAACAATTTTTCTCATTGTACACGAAAAGGGTCTCAGTTCAAGAGAAAAACAAACCTACAAGCAAGTCCTCTAGATAGGAGTACTTTCCTCTGTGACGTGAGTTACTGTAACCTATAAGGCTCGACACAGAGGACTAAGATAATTGTGTTAGAATACTTACGGTTTGGGTCTTTTAAAACAAAGCAATCAAGGTTATTAGTTTTCCCCTCTTCTCTGATAAAGAGAAAAATGTAAATCTCAACAGGAAAGTCAATGGATGTTAGGTTGACCTTAGCCTTAGAGCAGGTTAAAATCACTCCCTCCTTTGGTCATGTATTTAATAACCACTAACTCTAAGGGAATGGACTTCAGTTTTCATGTAGGGAACTTGATTCCTCTGTGTGAAAATAATATTCACAAGTAATGAAACTCCTTCCTCTAGCTAAAATGTGAAAACAAAGAAAAATGCAAGGTGCACAAAAGCTCTTTAGATAAAGCAAAATCTGCCTATAGAAAAAACAAAGTGTTTTCACACCCACCTATGGCAGTGTGTAGGATAGGAATCTGGCTCCCAGTATATATCTCCTGTCACTGTTGAGCTGGAGAATCTACCCAGAGATGTTTCTCAATTACAATTCTTTGCACCAATAGACTCTGCTGCGGAGCTTTTAATTAAAAAAGAAAAACAAGTGAAATGATATAAACCCACATTGTCTCTAGGCGCTGTATTAAAGGATTAGACATGAGATGTTTGGATTTCATTGTTCTAAACATGTGTTTCAGTTGGTGCTATCGGACTCACCATGTGAAGAAAACGAAATGTAAGTAAATAGCAAGAGGCTCCATGGTTGTATTCAGCATTTTCAAAATTCAAAGAATAAAAATGTCTCAAGTCATTTGAGAATCCCCAAATGAGTTTCAAATGATTATTATAATCATGCAAGAAAAATAAAAAGTAAATTTCTTTTAAATGCAAATGGCTCAATTTTTCTAAAAGCAGAAAAGCTGCACTTTCATTATGATCAGCCTTGTTAAATAAATAAGGGGCCTAGTTGATTTCTAGGTACTTTTCCTCACTGCATTCTCCACACTTGAAGTTTTAAGTGTCCTTTAAGTTCATGAAAGAATCATGACTTCCTCTATGACTCCATCCACATGTGTAACTCACAGGGATGATGGGAGACAGTGTTCTGGGTAATTTGGTTTCAAATATAAGCAAACTACCAAAGATCTAACCTGTATTATGTGTACCTTTCAAAGTGCTTTTGATTATGTTATGTGAATAATTGACACAATTTTCTCACTTTTCGTACTGTAGGCTTAATTCTTCTCAGAATTCTATTCAGGAGATGGGGAGAAGGTGCCATTAATAAAGCTGCTGATGATTAACGATAATTGTAATGTACTGAGACTTTGTGCAAGTGTCAGAAAGCACTTCTGCCAAGCCCTATCTTCTCCTGGGAGCAGCCCTCACTGTCAGCTTGCTGTTTTTAATGATCATTGACTGTTACCCTCAAGGCCGGGGTCTCCGGGCATTGCCTCCAGATTATGAGGCCATGCTGGGTGGGATGCTTTCCTTGGCCCTGGAATCCTTCACCTATTTCTGATGGATCATCCCATTATTGATCATCTGCTTATTAAATATGTGCCACTCTTTCAGCTACTGCATGGTTCTTCATTGCTGTTTCTTTGCATTGATTTTGGACTTGCTTTTTTCTCTGTCTTCTGGAGTGGGTGACATAATGGACTTTTGACTATTGGTGTGCTTACCTAACTTTGGACCTCATGGCTGTCTCATCTTGCCCTTTCTTCTTCTGCCTTTGACCCAGAATAATAGAATAAAGAAATTCATAATTGGAAAGGATCAGAAATGTTGAATCTAATTCCCCAATCAACATGACAAGAGAATATGGTATTGAGGAACTTTATAAGCTAACTTTAGAGTCACTGAGGCTACTGGCCTTTTTTCAGGTGAGGAAATTGAGGCCCAAGGAGAGACAGTAACAAATTACTTGCAGGACTTAAATTAGTACTTAGGTGCAAACTTTTTGGCTACATCATTTTGCATGTAAATGTCTGTTATATTAGTCATTATTTAATATCATTGCTCTTGAATAAAAACAAGAAACCACCTCAAATATAATGCAAATTAACAGAAAATTAAGACAGAGAAGGCAAGAAAGTGGCTGATTTTGTGGAGAGCTCGTATACGGTAAGTAAATGTATTGAAGGTAGACATAATATTTCAAATATTTTGCCAACACAGGAAGGTGTTTGTGGGATCTATTATTAGTTCTATTTACATTTTTTTTCCAGCACAAGACTAATTTTTTTCTGCTCTAACCCAATCAATTTATTTATTTATTTATTTATTTATTTATTTTAACATCTTTATTGGAGTATAATTGTCTTACAATGGTGTGTTAGTTGCTGCTGCATAACAAAGTGAATCAGCTATTCATATACATATATCCCCATATCTTCTCCCTCTTGCATCTCCCTCCCATCCTCCCTATCCCATCCCTCTAGGTGGTCACAAAGCACAGAGCTGATCTCCCTGTGCTATGTGGCTGCTGATCAATTTATTTTTATAACTGCATTTTTAGTATAAACAATGCGTTGCTAGACTTTTTGTGCATAATTTAGATATTATAAGTAATTTAGTGTATGAAATCAAACACGTCAGAGTCCCTCTGAAAAATTACACCTTTAATCTTTTCCCTTCCCCAGAAATAACCACGTACACTGATGTACATGTATGTACATAAATAGGATATTTTACAAAACATAAATAAAATCATACACATATGGGATTCTGTCAATTAATTGCATTAATACATTGCTGATGATAGTCTACCATATTACCTGGCTTGGGGAAGTTAAGTATTTTGCTCAAGAGTAAACAAGTAAAAGGCAGAGCTGGCATCTGGGCCTATGACTGATTCCTGAGCCTGGGATTTTCACTACAAATCCACACTGCATGTCCAATATTTAGATAAAATTACACACCTGGTGAAATACCTAGGGATACACAATCCAACCATCCTTTTGGGTACTGTACAATATACCCACCCCAGATTAATTAAGTCAGGCCACTGGTCTCTGGATGATATGATTTGGCACCTGTCCCTCCCCCAAATTATTATAGCTGAATTGCATTCTGGCTTCTGTTAAGAGAAATTTTTACAAAAAGGACCCATGAAATTTATTATTGCATTTATTCTAAGAGTACTGTGAGAAACATTGTTCCTGTTGTTAAAGACAGCCTCTTTATGAAGGCCCATAGTTTGAATTTGTCTCTCATTTCTATAGCTGGAATAATTGTGCATTTGGTGAATAATGCTGCCTGTTTTTGTTAATTTTAGAGGATACTATATAACCAATTCTCTCTTTCATCCTATTAACTGCTAGGAAGCTTAAGCCAGATCTGTAGTTCAGTACTAATTTTATATATGGGATTTACTACATTCAGTTTACAAACTGATCTCACTCTTGGCTTATTCTCTTTGTCTGATACTCTCTGTGCTCTCATTTCTAATTTTTTTTGTATTTTTAATATTTTCTTAAAGCATTTTAGAACCCAGAATATTGAATCCATTCAGGCAGTAGTCCACATAGTAATTTGAGGCTAGAGATGAATTTTACAATGCTACACGGTGGTAAGAGACATGAACTCCACAGCCAGACCATTTGGGTTTAAAGCCTGCCTCTGCCACTTCCAGCCATCTTATCATGAACAAGTTACTTAACCTCTTTATGACTGAATTGTCTCAACTGTAAAGTGAGGATTATAATAGTGTGACCCCACTTTATAGCATTTTAAGTTTGAAAGTGAGTTAATTCACATGAAGTTATACAACTGGTTTAGAAGAATGCCCAGCACAGGAAATTATGGATAACTCTAGTAGAGAAGCCAATGAAACAACTTTGCACTCTTCTTCTATTTATCAAAGTAATGAATTTGCAGTTAATCTTAGGTCCACAGATTCTCAGCACTGAGAAAAAAAATTAAGATCAACTAGTTTAACCACCCCTATAGAGCAGGAATTATCTCCATACATCAAAGTAGGGCACTGGTTGTTCTGGAAGGGACAGAAATTATCTCCTTTGACACCTACTTCTAGAGAGCTCTGATTATTGGAAATGTCTTCGTTAAACGTTATAGTCAGCTCTCACTTCTCCTGGATTTTTAAAAATCTTTTTGGCATCCTCATCCCAATTTGATCAAGCATAAGTAAATCTCTGAGTAAATAACTTTTTCTACACTGAAGATCTTGCACCTAAAATTTAAATATTCAAAATACTGATACTGTTCAGACACTTTTAATTTTTTTTAAGAACTCAAAAAATTTCTGTTTAAAAATTGAACTTGTGAAAGACATGGAAACAATGGTGAAGAAGGAGGCACATGGAGTCAGACGACCTCTATTCTAGTTTAAGTTCTTTGGTCAGATAGTGACCTCCCCATTTCCTTTCCCACTGTGAGTGTCTGTTGCACAGTGTGCAAAATCCTAAAGGTGAAATAAATGATCCCAAAAGAGCCTGCAGTTGTGAAATTGTATGACCACTTTGCATTTCTCCAGCTAACTGCTTCCTGGCCATTTTATTGCGTATCAGTAACTTCACCAGTGTGTGCACAGGGTCAGAAAAAGGAAGTAAAGTAAATAAGTTTGGATAATTGCTAGCACTTGAAAAAAATATTGAGTGGCTCAATAAGAGCCATTCAATAATTGACACTTATTGTCAAAAACAAATGACATAAGGTAGTTAATATTTAGAATTGATATTTTAGGACTTCCCTGGTGGCGCAGTGGTTGAGAGTCCGCCTGCCAATGCAGGGGACACGGGTTCGTGCCCCGGTCCGGGAAGCTCCCATATGCCGCGGAGCAGCTGGGCCCGTGAGCCATGGCCGCTGAGCCTGTGCGTCTGGAGCCTGTTCTCTGCAGGCCACAACAGTGAGAGGCCCATGTACCACAAAAAAAAAAAAAAAAAAAGAATTGACATTTTAATAAGTATATGGTCTATTTTTAAATGTAAAGAAGAGAAGCAGAGATTTATATATGGAAGAAGATAAAGCAATCCATACTTTTTTCTGGTCATAAGCTTAGATTTCAAGATTCAAAACCAAGAACATTGAGCTGGGTTTTTTTTTGTTTTTTTTTTTTGCGGTACGCGGGCCTCTCACTGTTGTGGCCTCTCCCGTTGCAGAGCACAGGCTCCCGAAGCGCAGGCTCAGCGGCCATGGCTCACGGGCCCAGCCGCTCCGCAGCATGTGGGATCTTCCCGGACCGGGGCACGAACCCGTGTCCCCTGCATCGGTAGGCGGACTCTCAACCACTGCGCCACCAGGGAAACCCCTGAGCTGTTTTATTGAGCCAGGACACCAGGAAGACTTCCCTACATACATCTTTAAAGTGGGATACTACATTTTAAAGATTTTCTGTATTTATAATATACTATGTAAAAATTTTATGACTACAAAAGTGATGCATGTATATTATAAAAATTCAAACAATATAGAAATACTGAAAATATAAAGTGCCTCACAATACCATCTTCAAGAGAAGCAAGCATTGTTAGTGATTTGATATATATGTATACATACTAACTGTACAATACCTATGTAGTGAAATCATTGTATTTACATAAAAGAAAATATACAAAGTAGAATTGAGCTCTCTGTATTATTTTGTTTAATTATAAATATAAATCTATATTCTCTTTGATGAATGGGTAATATTCCTTTATAAGGATGTTCCATTAATTATCTTTATTATCCTTTATTGATGATCACTTGGTTTAGGATGTTTTTGAAATTTATACTTCAGCTGCCATTTTTCCCCCTGCCATTTGTACCTATATACTTGGCTAAACCCTCTAGGTGCACACACACAAAAAATCTTGTCGTCTGGGTGACTGACGTTTGTCTTAAATGTTTGTGGTAAAATTTTTAAGTTGATACTTCACATATGTTAAAAAGTCATTTCTGGCCAGTATAATAATAAACATGACACACTGCTTCCTTAGAGATGCTGGGAGCAGTAAATTAGCTGACATTTAAAAATGCTTTCAAGCTGAAAAGCACTAAGTATTATTTTAACAATGGCCGAAGAAGACATGATTAAGTACAGCTCGATCTCAGAAGTTCATCAGGCTGTGATGAACTGTTTTCCACTATTTAATGCTAGAATATTTTAACAGCGGCCCATACACCAAGGTGTGGAAAGAGTCCATCAGCAAACATACATTTAGTGCCCGTGTCTGATATAGTTAGGGACTCTGGAATGAATAGCACTTGAATGTCTATCCCTGGGGAGTTAAACCTCCTGAAAATTACACTGTGAACTTCGTTTTTGTGTCATCTTTTTAACCTAAACCCAGGAATGACTGAGTTGTGCCTAGATACAAAAATGGTTTAACCATCCTAATGGAAGATCAACTTCTAACTCCTTGGTAAATGGTATGTGTGACCACACACACCCATTTTCCTTTTATTCTAATTTTTTTCTCCAACCAGTTTACAGGCCTGGTTTAGTAATATCTTCCTTACCAAGATATTAAAGGATAATAGAGATGATGAAATTTCCCTGGAGAATTTGCATTTTGAAAAACTCTAGGTCTCTGAATAAACAGAATACTGCGATGGTTATCTGCCTAATGCCTAACACCTATGACATGTTAGCCCTGAAAAGTTAGTCACTACCTTCTCAATGCACAACAGTATTCGTAACTCTAGAATCAAGCCTATTACAGTGCAATTATCTGCTTACATATCTGACAGTTTCACATTTACCTGTATTCTCAGTGCCTTAAATGAAGTGGACATTCAGTAAACATTTGTAAAATTAAGGGGGGTGCAGTGAGTAGGTGATTGTTGAGGAAACAAGTGTGGTCAGAACAAATACTATGGTCCAGAAGAATAATCCTTGTCCATCTAGAAGTCCAGCACTAACTGCTCTTCCTTTATGACCAGGTGCACAAACTATAAAGATCAGTACACAGATGGCTGGTATATCTGGTAAGGACATCCTCAATTTGTGTTATAAAACCTTTGGTGGTATATGACACTCCTTTTCCTAAATAATTGAGATAGAATATGAAATCATAGAGCATAAGAAAACTTTAGGGATCATGTGGATCAACAGAAACATCACTTTCAGGTTGTTGGCCAGTGTTTAATTAAACACTTCCTATGACAGAGAACTTACTATTTTTAAGAATAATAGTTTATTCCCAAGTTGAATATTTTTAAAGGTAAAATCATTGTTCTTGATCTTGAAATCTCCCAAAATGACTCCTCCACTGATTTTAGTTCTGACCTTAAAAGCCATTCAGAATATGACAAAAAAGTATTGTTATAACTTCCTAAATCTTGGCTTCTGTATTTTCAAAACTAAACATTACCAGTTCTCTCATTTAGATGGTTAGCTCCTCAAAGACAGAGACCCTGTCTTGTCAACCTGTGAATCCCCAGCTCCAACATCTAAAATCTATTGGGTCACTTATGTACTAGTTGAATGAATGAATGGATGGCTGAATGGAAGGAATAATGGATGAAGGAGTTAAGGAATCAAGATGCTGCTCTTTTGAACAACTCTCTAATTTCTAAAGAGAAAACAGTTAAGATTACCTGGCAAGACTGACCCCCTCTAAGCTCACAGAACATTCCAGAGTCAGTGAAAATGTATGAGTGGTGGTGGGGGATTGCTTAAGGAATTTGGCCTCCCAGATTGCTTGCATCCAGTCTTGCTGAGTTTTTGCCCCTTTCCAGGAAGTAGCAGGAGCTCTTAACTTCCCAGAATGCTCCACATCACTCCTCCCCTCTTCTTCTGACATAAGGTTCTTGCTGCTGATTTTCCTGGTGGCTCTTCTCTGTGGAGCAGTGCTCTTCTGCCTCCAGTGCTGGCTGAGGAAACTCCAAAATGGTCCCCGAAGACGCACCATGGCTGTTTTTGCTGTTGGAGACTTGGACCCTGTTTATGGTAAGCTGTCTACACACTTCTAGACTTCCTCTTTGGAAACCTCATAGTTTTGTGTGGGTTGAAAAGCTAATTTATGAAAAGCAGATTTGTAAACATAGAGCAAGACATGGTTTATTGAAGACTCAAAGGCATGCACTGGGGAGAGAGTCTAAATGAGAAAACTTCAGAAGAAAAAGACCCCAAAAGAAAAAAAAAAATGTGTCCTGGGGAAGTGACTCAGAGTTGAGTATGGGGATAGAACCTAAACATGTCATTCAGTCAGCAAGCAGAAGGGAAAAGATACACAGGGCTGTCCACTCCAAGTGAATGGTAAGGTTTAAGGTACAGAAGAGCATCTCTGGGTTTTTGATATCCATCTATCCTACCCCGTGTTCATAGTCTCATTTACAAAGCTCTCCATGTCTCACTTACCTGCAGTAATATTGAACAACAATTTACAGATTGTCTGCTGCCACTGCAGAGCCTGAAATACTGAAATTGGACAGGCGAGTGTCAATACTCATGTCCTTTATCCCCAGACATATTGGCAGCATCCTGATCCTGTCTGCTCCCAAACCCCAGCCCCCAAACCATGCCTTTCCTATTATTTTCCAGTCTGCATTAAGAGGTATGAAATGGAGGAAAGTACGGTCTTGAGTTATTTGTAATTGCCAGCCTCAGCTGTAAATAGAAAAATGATAATTTTCTGATTTCTGGGAAGTGACAACTAATAGTTTATTTCTTCATGTTAAGCAGTGTCCTCATCCAGAGACCATCTGTTATGAGACTTTCCTGTTAAGGCACTGCATTGTATACTACAGTTGCTTCAAGAGTGCTTGGTAGAGATTAACAGCTGCCCTTCAGAAACTTGAAACAGCATAAGATTTTCAACAGAGCAGGAGATGTCCTGGAAAAACTAACAGCTAAATAGGAAGTGGGGTAAAAATAAACTAAAATGTTTTAATATCAAAATACAGTACTAAGATTTAGTGATTATATTCACTATTGGATTTTTTTAAAGTTATTTAACAGGGAAACACATTGTCAATTTGAGAAATGGTTATTTGGGGAAGAATAATTAAAGTCGCCAATGAAAATAGCTTTTTCTCCTAAAATCAAAAACACTTTCCACTGAGCGTACAGGGAAATAGGGTCACTGACCTTCTAACAAAATACTTTAGTCAAAGGGATCAACATGGTCACATTGGTCTATTTTTCTTTATCTAACAAGAGGTATTTAATAAATAAATGCAATTGTGTTTCTTCCAACTTGACCTGAGTTCCTAAAGAGGAAAATCCACAGTGGTATTTTCAGCCCTCTCATTCTGAGGAAGACTCTCACTAAACAGCCTTGAAGCATAAAAAAATTTGTTTTAAATTTTCAGTAAATAAGCTACCCAGTTAGACTGTTATCACTTTTTAGGCAGTTTATGTGCCACAGTTAAATCCCCATTTATCTAATGTTTTTATATTTCCTGGATGGTGGTTTACATACATGCTTTTGAATTTGTCTGAATTTCCCTGAACACAAATGAGTGTGAGAAAAGGAGTCAAGACTGAGATAGTACTTCAATAATCTGCATGTAATAGCACTGAGTGCAGTGAGTTACATTAGAGTCACATTCTCTACATTACCCTGAAGTCATTATGGACAGAAGAAAATATGTAGGAAGAAATTGTTTAGAATATCAATCACAATTTAATTCACACCTACCAAGTACTAGGCACTAGGTCAGGGGCTTCTCAGATATTATCTCTAATTCCTAAATACCAGCTCAGAAAAGTGGCTTTTACTTCCCTTAGAGGATGTTATCTACTTTTCTCATTCTACTGTATAAATATACCCCATAAATCTTTGCTGCAGTTCAACTACAGATTGTCCAGAATTGAGGATAGAGAGCAATGAAAATTTAGGCAGGGCACACATGGCTTAGCCACCTTATCCCTGGACACTAAGTACGGCTTTATAACCTGAACGTCCAGACATTTCCATTGGGTGATTCCGCAGTGGTAGGTATTGCTCTCCAGAATCTTCACTTCCTCCCTCATTCCCTTCCTCATTCTATCCTTTCCTCCCTAATCCCTCAGGTATAGCTCTGGCTCTTATTTTGCGCAAGGAACATTTAACTATTTCTCAGCTTAAATTGCATTACCATGTTCACTTCTGTTGATGTCCATCTCAGAGAATACAACCTCGGTGGCCTCTTCACGTTTCTTTTTATCCTCACCTATGCTGGGATCAGTGTTGGGTTATCCCACCCACTGCCTACCTCCCATCCTGCCCTATGGATGCCCAGCGTGGCTATACAGGCAGTGAACAGCCATTCACATCATCTTTGATGTGGATATGGCTCTCAGAGCTGTGCTTCTTGCCATTCCTGTTCCTGCTCTCCAAAACAAAACACAAAAGAGTAATTTAGGAAGTGGTATTCTCTGTGATCTCTAGTCACCTCTTCTTAACTAGTAATTTCTGGAAGTAAACTCTAGAGAACCAATATTTTAAGGCAGTCTGAAACCCAGACCCACACTGGATTTCCTTTCCACACTAGATTCTCATTACACTTTTACTTCTCCAGACAAACGATCCTCTCTACCTAATATTTCCATAAAAGGAGGTGCTCTCCAAAACAGAAGTGAGGGAAATATTACAGGATCTTTTTATGGCTACAGAGGAAAGTAAGGGTCGAACCACAGCTTCTGCCCTCACAGTCCTGAAAAAGTTTGTGCTCCCAGCTTAGAGCCGAGTCCAGTACTGCTGGATTCATCCGTCTACACCACAGCTTATGGGTTTGTACTTCTGAGTACAAATGAGAACTCGTTTGAAAAATACTGGTGACATATTAGAATATAGGGTTTCTGGACTCCCTGCCACCCCTTGAGCACAGAGGGGCAGATAGAACCTTCCCTCCTGAATACAGAATGTAGGAAATAAGTCATTTAAAACATTTTAAAGATGAGACTAGATTTGATATATAAACCTCAGGTTCCTCAGAGACCTTCGTTTTATTTCTTCAAAACATATTTCCTGTTATTTCCATTATTTGCTGAATATATTAGTTGAAATAGCTCTGCTCTTCTGACCTGTGGGCCAGAAGTCTGACTCTCAGGACCCCATGAAAGCTGCCCTCAACTGAGAAGAGCAAAGAGGAGAATTTTGACTGATTATCAGAGGCTGGAATGGAGTGAACTTTACTGATGTTGAAGTATATAAAATAGGAAACTTCTCTCACTGGGAATTCCTGCCAATATTTCATGGCTCAGGTAGTCAATTATCTTGATTAGAAATATTAAAGAGAGAAAGGGAAACACTTGGCTTGGGAATCCTTGCAAATGTGTTTAAGGAAAGCCTTGCCAGCCCAGCCCATCACAGTTTCTGATGAGATTTCTGTCTGGGAAAGGTCCTTAGGAATCTCAGCCAAACACCCAGGCCTCAAGAGCATCTCCTGGACCAAGAATCATGCCTTTTCACAGTTCTCTGCTGGCTCGGTGATCAGTTTTCCTTCCCCTTTTATAGGGTGTATGTTTCCATATCATAACATGTTATGATGAAGCTCTTTATGCACCAATAAAAGGAGAATTAATCTCTCTAATACTCCTGTGGAGGTTACAGAAGAAGGGGAGGTATTGTTGGAGAAAAAGGAGAAGGAGGAAGACCAAAATAAGGTCAAGAAAGTGCAGGAGGAGGGGAAGAATGAAGAGCTAAAGGAGAAGGAACTTACAGTTTGAAGTTGGAGATATTTTAAAGGCAGAAATTAAACCTATTTATTTTATACAAGCCCTAAAATTATGCTATTTCTTCTTCTTCAGGCCCACCTCCTCTTCTTGGACCCAGGTCCAGGGTCTCCTAAACAGTTCCTTCTTCTGTTATTTTCCTGCCCCTATCCCCGGCTCATCTTCTGGATCCAGTTTTCCCTTACCATCTCTGCTCTAAGCCCAGAAGGGATCCATTCTGTGCTCTCCATCTTTTTGAATGGGATCATCCATGAAGTAGTCTCTGAGACCTTCTTGCTCTCTTCTCTCAACCAACAGAGCCTAACAGTTCCGGTATAATTCATTTTTTTTAGCACCTATCTAAGGGGTAAAAATAATTTAGTGTTTCAAAGCTTTCTTATCTCATTATATTTCCCATTTTAATGATGCTTTGGACAACCTCCTTTCTGATAATTCAACAGAAAACATAGGAGATTTGCAACCAGTTTTTTTTTCTTTCCTCAAATGTATAAATGGAGAATGAGACCACATGTTGGCCCATAGAAAGTGATTTTTTTAAAGGATGTATGCAAATTTTTAGTAAAGATGGAAAAGAAGAGGAGAAAATTATTAAAATTCTCACACAAAAATCCATATCCCAAATATCTATTATTTTTGATCGATGCTCTCCACTTTATAAGTCTATACAGGCAGGGTGAAGAGGTAGAAAATACAAGTGATTTTAAAAAATTAAAATGTTTTGGGTTTGTTCGATTAATTGCTTTATTTTTTGAATTTTTATTTAAAAATAAGTAGTGACAGAGGAGTTTTTAAATTTATTAAAAACTTTTTTTTTTCAAATTCACCAAAAATATGGATGAAAATAAGTTTTCATTGGAAATAAGGTTGTGAAGCTGAATGAAAGCCCTTATTTAAGAAGAATATGACACTTAAAGATAATGAAGAGAAAGAAGTTTGGGGGTTAGGAGGTGAGAGAAGAACAAAAGGCTTGAAGCAGAAAAAAAATCTAGTGTTCATTAGAGAAGAGAGAATTTAAGAGCTTAGGAGAGGGATCCCAACCATTATCTGTCTTAACAAAAGATAAGTTTTAACAAAAAATAATAAGTTACTATAAAATCTACATGGAATCCTTTTCTTCCTACCTCACGTGGATCAGAGCTGGGTCCCTGACGAGGCAGCCGGCAGGTCCCATGCCTTTCCTGAGAAGACAGCAAGGTGAGAGCCACAGAGACACCCCTCCTGGGACTCGTTCTGGCTTAGCTCCTCCTTGGCCTGATCTCCTTGATAATGTTGCCTTTCAACTATCCAATCTCCCTGACCCCGTTTCTTCTGCAATTTCAGAAATAATCTTACCTTTTTCTTATTTCAGGGCAAATAGAAACACTAGTCTTCCAGCCATGATTAAATGTGAGTTCTCTGATTTGCGGAGGGGAAGGAGGACTAGACAAAGTCAGGCAAAAAGCTGGTCCTTACACACTCTGCTCTCATCTCCCTTCCCCTCTCCCAGGATCCTGTCTTATTTTAGGATCCTTTTTGAAATGTCATTTTCATGTGCTTTGTGTTCTTCATGTAAATATTCTGGGACTCATTGTAGGAAAGGAATGAGAGTATTTCCTTTATACACTGTCATGCACAGGCATGATAATAGTAATGGCTCACGTTTATTGAGCACTCATGTGTCATGCACTGGGCTAACCCTTGACATCTCTCATCTCGTTTATTCTTCCCTACAACTCCGTGAGGGGTTCACTAACATTCTGAACATTAAAGATGAGGGAACAAAGGCACTTAGAGATTAAGCAACAGAGTAGATGGTAGAATAGTGACTCAAATTCCGGCAATCTTAGCCACCCCCCTGTAAGAGAACAGAATGACACAGAGAAGGGAACAGAGCAGGAAGAGGAAGAAAGGCATGTTAAAATAAGCTAAGTCCATTGGAGTGATTCTTAATGACTTGGGGAATCTGAAACCTGGCTGTAAAAACTTGTCAGTGAGTGTATTTTACAAAATTAAAAAACAAACTATAATATCTTTACCAACAGCTCTGTCAGAACCATAGGATTTTTGTAGACATTTTTAACTGAGCTCTCTCAGGTTCTTAATTTGTCAAAAGACAAAAATAATACCTGTCCCCTCACAATCACATGATATTGTATGTAAACATGCTGTGAAAAAAAATTGAAAAGTGGTATATGTTCAATTTTACAAAAGCTCTCTGAGCTTAGTTCTGTTTATCAAATGAATGCCCTGTGGTTTTCACAAGTTTAAGAGCAATGGACAAATTTGTAGTAAGGAAATAACAGTAAAACTTTCCTATCACATAGAGCAAGTGTCAATATCTTGTTGCTTGGGGCATGATATTAATAATAGCAGTGGTGGAAATAAATGTGAGCTAATAATTGTGTCGAATCAATCTGGTCAACCACTCCAAGTACAATGATAGCCAAATGACCTCTGACTTTGTACTGGATATGCCAGGAGCAGTACATCTGGAAAATGGACAGTGCTTACTACTGGTATCCATACGGAGGGAAGTACTGAGGCAAGTCCACTTTGCCAGTGTTAACTCTGTTTTATCAAGACCCTCGGACTTAGCCTACATCATCCTAAACTTCCTAACTATTCAAGGCTCTAACTCCAAGAAAGTTTTCATTCAGTAATCTCTGTGTTGTAACATTAGTAAGGATAATGATTAAATCATTATTTAACCATTAAAATAGGATAGTTTGGGAAATACTATTGTAAATAAAAGAAAATGCATCATACTCTTAACATAGTACAGTTCTTGCTATATAGTAATAATGCTAATACTATTTTCACTACTAATAATAGTGACAATCAATTTTAATGTGCGTCAGGCTTTGTTTTAAGCACTTTACATTCATTTAGCCTTGTTTTTATAGATGTAGATACCATCACTAGATTTTTATGGCACAACAGCAAACTGAGGTGTAAAAAGTTGTGTAATAACCTAGGAGTAGACTATTCAATTAAATAAATAACCCCTTAAGAAAAGTATTGAACCAGGAGGTGAGATTTATATTCTAAATATGGCCCCACCCTTCACATATTATAATAATATTTGAATTATTATACTATGGAAATTCATGATTCTAAATAAATAGAATGCACTCCAAAGTAATAATTTTGAGTAATCTACATATGGATTCCAGTGAAGCAGCTATTGCCTAATATGTAACTACTCTTGGAATCATTTTGATAATTGTGGCATGTTCTTTGGAATCTTCTCAATGGTATTGAATCTTAATCCTTTAAGAAAGAGGTCAGCACATTTTTTATATTAAAGGCCAAAATATGTTTGACTTTGCATGCGTATGGTCTCTGTGGGGACGACTCACTTCTGCAATTATAGTAGAAAAAGCAGCCAGAGACAATATGCAAATGAATGGACATGTTTGTGCTATTTCAATTTAATATACAAAAACAGTCAAAGGGCCAGATTTAGTTTAAGGGTGTAGTTTCTTCTTTAAAGGTGAATTTATGGTTGTTATTATTGTTTTGGGAAGAAGAAGCCAAATCATTCCCAGAAAGGGAAAGACCCCTGTGAATAAAAGAAAAAATACAAAGAGAGAAATGGCTATAAAATATTACTGTTGATTTCCTGTGTGACTCAAAAACAGTCTTTCAAGCCAATACTAATAGAAGACTTCCCAAAGAACTATTGGAATAAGTTCATGATCTCTCAAGGTGATCAGTTTAAGGAAGAAAATGTTTGTTTTTTGATATGTAATAGTTTGTAGTGTGCATAATGTAAAGTCAAGAGCTTTGATTTCAAAATTTAAAATTTGAGAATGCCTTTCATTTATTGCATGTGTATACTTTAATTGTAAACTTTTCACAACTTGATATTTTTACTATTCATCATAGAGATGTTGAAATTAATTAATTGTGTTAGTTGCAGTTTACAGAGCATACATATAAAATAATGAAGTTCAGAGGTAATACTTTAATGTTTCTAGTGATATTTGCATATCTCATGATGGAAGCATTAGCTAAAATGCCATTAGTGTTTACAGGAATCTTGTCTTCTGGTCTTCTGAAAGGGATATTTCTTCTAGTTTCAGCTGTTAAGTTGTAGATGCTTCTTTATCGCTTAGTCAATGATGGTCTAATCGGTTCATGAGAGCAAATTTTCTTGCTGTAATGACTAAACTATCATGGCAAAGAGTGATATAGTTGTAAATGTTTTCTCAAGGGAACAAACAATTTTCTGTTGCTCTAGTGATCCAAGAAATGCCAGATTTTATTAGGCAGTTCATGTGCTTCTGTTTTATGCTGACTAGAAAGATTATGTCTCCACCTTTCTCTTTCCAGGGACAGAAGCATCTGTGAATCCAACTGTTGGAATGCACCTTCAAACTCAAAATCCTGAACTGTATCATGTTCCATGTTTTGGTGCTCTAGGTCCCCCACCTCCATATGAAAAAATTCTAAAATCAAGCCGATTTTAGATCTGGATGATTAATTGAAACTATTAGAAATATTTTTAATTCCAAAACATAAAATTTAAGAACAGTTCTTTCATTTAGTGGGAATTCCTAGAGATCAATTAGTGTAGTCTAAAAAAGGACAAATAGACAAAAACATGACTGTAGGAAAAGAATTTGGAGCATGGAGATGTTTCCATAGTAAATTAGTGGACTCTTGGTATGTCACTACTGCTTTATAATTTTATGCTCCTAATCAAGTTTCTCCATGTACTCAAATAGGCAGTACTTAACTCAAGGAGTGGCTTCCATTAAGTTTAGGATTCCGCTGTCGTACACATCGCAAATTTTTCTGCCTCAATCTCTATTTTAATTTGACCTCTTCCCTTGTATGGAGTCAATAAAATTATCATAATTTAACAGTGACCCAAATAGAGATGCACACATGTCCAGACCCAGAACCAGAAAAAGAATATTTGAATTAGGGTGAGGGGAGAGAATAGGAAGAAGGACCATTTGGAGCTGAAGGGTGAAGGATGAATGAAGAGGAAGATGAAAAGTTCAAGGAGTTGTATGTCACAGCCTGAGAAGGGAGAAAGTGTTGATTGAAGCTGAAGGAGACTACTTAAGCTGTGAGGCACATGTAATCCCACAGTGTGGAGAAGCAGACTCTGTGAGTCTGTGAGTGCAGACTCCAGAGCCCAAGACCAGTGGCTCAAGATTTGGCATTTCTTAGCAAACCATGGTAAGAACCCTTGGCATAGATATCAGTATTCCCATTGAGGACTCTAACTACAGAAGTAGCCGTGAGTTATCATCAAGTGATATTTTTGCAGTGGCCATGAGCAAGGGGTCCAGGAAAAGACATCCATGGCAGACGCCATATGGTCTTTGTTGAACAGAACAGTTGACACCTTCACTTGTTAGTCTAATATACATTTCAAATTTAACTTTGACAAAGCTTATCTACTAATTTCTTCCCAAACATGTTTATCCAAACCTTCCCTATCTTAATTGATGGTAATAGCAACCTTCCAGGTGCTCAGACCAAATAACTTGAGCCTTGAGTTTTCCGTTTATGTGACTTCCTACATCAGGAAATGTCTTAGCTTGGCTCTACCTTCAGAATAGTTCTAGATTCTGAACATTTCTTACTCCATCTCTGGTGTGAGCCATGTACTGTCAGTTCTTCCCTAGATTACTGTAATAGCATCTAAACGGGTCTGTTTTCTCCCAGCTTTGCCCTCCTATATTCCATTTCCAACACAGTAACTAGAGTAGCATTCTTATAGCATAAGGAGGATCATGTTCCTTAACAAAACTCCAATAACAACATATCTCACTCAGAAAATGACAAAAGTCCTCGACACATGTCCCTAGAGGATCCATATGCCTCTCAGTCCTCCTTTCTAGTGACTCTCGCCCTTACTCATTTGCTCCAGGAACCCTGCCCTCAGACCTGCCAGGCTGTACCCGACCCCCATCTGACCTTTCTGGCCTTAGCGCTTTCTGTTCCTTTTGCCTGTAAAACTCTTCTCCCGGATATCAACATTGCTTCATGCCTTCACCTCCTGTAAGTCTTAGTTTGAAAGTCACTTTTTCAGTGAGGTCTGCCCTGATTACCCTACTTTAAATTGCAATTTCTCCCAACCCTAGCACTTTCACCTCCTTGTCTCAGGTACACTACTCCTTTACCCATAACATCTATTGTCTTCTACTTATCATCTTCTACTATACTGCATAGTAAAATTCGATTTATAATCTGCTGTCGGCCTTCTCTTGCTAGAACAAAAATCCATGAAGGGAGGGATCTTTGTGTTATACACTAATTTATATCCCAAGCCTCTAAAGCATCCTGGCACTTAGTATGTATTCAAACAATTTTATAAGTAAAGCTCACTAGTTCTCAAAATTTCCAAAAATAACTGGATGGGAATTTGACAGGAATGAAGCCTTACAAAAGTGACTGTGGCTAAGAGCCAGGGACAGCTGACAATGCTGTATTAACTTTAAGTTATACAGGGTAGATTGAACATATCCATTCTCTTCTTAAACCCACGAAGATTATAGTAAAGGAGTAAAAGGGCTTTTTAATTCACAAGAACAAAGAGAGTGGCAAGAAGATGATGAAGAAAATTAGCAGCAAGTTTTAGTACATGGAAAGATGTCTAAGATAGATAGATAAATAATAACTGACTGGGGTTTCAAGTTTCTCCACTATGCTAAAGGACTTATGGAAAGAAACTGAGAATAATCAAGCACATTCCTGCTGTACCAATGCAGAAATGTCCAAGAGTTAGAGGCAAGAGAGGTGAAGAGAATTTTGGGAATGATGATGAACTTCATCTACAGGAAGATAGCATTGAAGCAGCCCAGAGAAGAGCCAGTTCTAATCAGAACATGACAGTGAATAGCTATAGGAGAATAAGAGGTAAGATTAAGGAAAAAATCTGTAATGAAAATGCGGTGATAAACTAACGATTGGTAAATGGAAAATGAAGAAACTGAAAAAACAAGGTGATTATACATCTATGAAAAACAAAAGTTGGATTAACCGCCCAAATGGTTAAGTTGTGAATAATGTAAATAATTGATGTTGAATTATAAAATGAGGGTTATTCATATAGACAGTGTAGGCAGAGGAGGAAAGTTTGGATGAGGGGAGGTGGGTTAGGCTTAGAAAGTAAATCCTAATCTCAGATTGTGTGGAATCAATGAATAATATCTAAATTTTTTTAAAAATCAAGAAATAGTAGTAAAGCACATCATGTGGAAATATCATAAATATCTGAAACAAAATGCCAAAGAGTTGAAAATTATTTCCTCAAGAAATAGTATTTGGAGATAATGCTGTGTGGGAACAAGTAGAGCAGAGACGTGTTGATTTTCATCATGAGCCTATAGTACTATTTGACTTTTAAAACTAAATGCAAGTGTTACTTTAATAAAAATAAACTTAAATAAATGTTTGGCAGATTCATACTTTGCAGCTGCAAACAAACAGAGGAAATCATATCACAAGGAAAAATGTTAAACATAAGTGTCTTTAGGTGGTGGGGCTATAGGTGATTTTATTTTTTATTCACTTTTTGGGATTCTTCTAATTGCTCAATAACATGTGTACATTACTTTTATAACTGAAAATCTCAGCAAAATTCTGTTTTAAAAAAGCACACGGGTTTCCCTGGTGGCGCAGTGGTTGGGAGTCCACCTGCCGATGCAGGGGACGCGGGTTCGTGCCCCGGTCCGTGAGGATCCCACATGCCGCGGAGCGGCTGGGCCCGTGAGCCAAAACACTGCCTTCATTTAATAGATGAGAAAAATAGGCTTTGGAAATATAACTGACTATTCAAGGTACATAGCTAATTAGTGTGAGACAAAACTAGAGACTATTTTGATCTTTTAATTCCTGTCGCAAGTGTTTTTTCACTATGATCTTTTATCTTCAAAAGTGGTTATAGAAATAAACATCAGAAAATGTGGGTTGTAATTACATTTATTTCAAATAAGTAACTCTAACGAAAGAGACTTTGGTCATATCCTATAAGCTACGTATGTTAAAATGCATTCCAGTTACAGAACAGGCAGAGGTTATAATTAATGCATAGAAAAGTATAAGCACATCTGGAAACAGGGCTAGTGATTCAGCAGCTGGAATTTGATGAAGACATTAGTGAAAGTCAGGGTTGAAGCCGTCAGAATTCATTTTTAAGTGACTTGCATTTTATGTGTCAGTGCAAGTCTAACCAAAGTTCATCCTTGGTGTGTGGTTGGTTGGTTTACTTTTGGGGGCTAGGGAAGAAGTGTGGCGAATAGGCTGTAAGCCGGTGGATAGGGTTGACAGAAGATAGTTTGTTTTCAGAGAAATTTTCTGACAAAGATTTTTTATCGAATATCACAGGTCACATTTTAATTTAATGTCTTAGAAATACTTACTGAATGACTGCTGTATGTCAAGTATTGTACAAGGTTCTGGGTGTATTTCTCCGATAAACTTTGTTAGTATTATTTTTCGTGATACTAGAGTTTCCACTACTTTAATCTGACCTCCAGACAGAGACTTGAAAGTTCCGTAGCAAGTGCCCTTTATGGTCCACTGAAAACTACTGCAAATAATAAAATGATAAAACTAATTTGGGTTATAAGATTATCATGATATTTAAAATAGAAATTTTAAAAAAGAAACCTGTGTTCCTTTCTGTCATCTCATTTCTGAAAATCTTTGCCTGCATCTTAGTTCATCAGTAAGTCATTAAAATTCAATTTAACCTGGCATCTCAGATTTTAATTTTGATAGGACTAGATTTTCTTTTTCTTCCCATTTTAAAGAGCATTCATTTTTTAAAAGGTTTTTCTTACTGCTGAAGGGAGTAGCTTTTTCTTTGAATGTCCAGCAGAGGGCATGAAGGCCTATCCATGATTCTAGCCCACTAGCTAGATTTGATTTAATGGCTAAGGGAAACCATGAAGCTAGGTTTTTGACACACTCTAGCAGAATGGAATAATAATGAGGTTCAAATTTGCAAAGAGGAATTTAGTACTTTAGCTCGTGTTGCTCACAATGAAGGTGAGCATCAGGTGAGAT
This sequence comes from Physeter macrocephalus, assembly GCF_002837175.3. Taxonomy (NCBI): domain Eukaryota; kingdom Metazoa; phylum Chordata; class Mammalia; order Artiodactyla; family Physeteridae; genus Physeter; species Physeter macrocephalus. The sequence goes on along the minus strand of NC_041214.2, from coordinate 82,556,359 downwards.
GCCTGCCATCAGAGTCTAGAAAATTTAAAATATACTTGTACTTCTGAGGGTGACACTTGTAAGTTTGAGTTGCCTAAAAAGGCAGGGTAATTTGTGTATATGCTCCTTATGTGGTCTGTAACACCTACAGCACTGACCCTATAGGTCTAGTCTATACTTTTCTACCTGACCATGAGTTCCCCTTTAATTTTCAGTTTTGTTGTTCCAATTTGTTTCATTTGTGTTAGGAGCACAACTTTTATAAAAGACAACTATAAAATTCAATATCTTTCAGGGAAATGAAATAGAGCTAGGATAAGACTGAATAGCATTCAGCTGGACAATGAAATGAAACTAAACCAGAATATTATATTTAAGGCAAAATGTGAAATACTTCAGGTTTGAATAAGAGAAAATGACACCATGAATATGTGTTGGCTATAAGGCTCCACTTTCAATAGAGAAATACTTTTTTAATCAGAACAAAGAAAGGAAATAGAGTATACATTCCAAAGGAATCTTTCACTTTTAAATCCATTTTGCTTTGTGATTTTGTACAAAATAACAATACAAGCTTTTTTCTTCCTGTTTAATACTACATCTTGGAAAAATAGTATATATTTTTTTGTTATTTTACTAAATGTAGTTCTGGGAAAATGAAATGAAAGTAATATCCTTTTACAAAATGATATAATTTGGTGATAAACAAAATGTAATTTATATTTGTGCATTTGGAAATAGTTATTTTTCCCCTTCTAAAATTATGTCAGCCTAGATCTATCTGATTCATGAAGCAAGTAATGTATATCAATCAAGATGTCAGATTTTTATATTAGTAAGATGAAAAATGGTATTGCTTGGAAGCACTGAAATTATTAAAGAATTCAGGTGTCTTAGTTTCATTCTCATGATTATTGAGGAAAAGTTTCCTCTTTGGAAAATCTGTTTATGGGATGCAGTAAGCATCCCAGTAAGCAAGTAAGCAGTAAGCAAAACTCAGAGATTTCCCTTTCACTAGTAATTAATATAATTTTGTCTCTCTTTATATTTAGTAAATTGTCAAGTTTAACTTTTTTCATCGACTATGAAACCTGAATTCATCTTTCAATTCTTTCAATTCAAATTATTCTCTCATTTATCTAAATCTGGATAAATTTATACTGTTAAAGAGCCTTAGGTACCACTGACTAATTGCCTTTTAGATTTTGAAGGTCTGGAGCTATTATTTTTTCATGAAGAGTATTGAGAGACACAAAATAAGAAAGCCTAGGGACTGATTTTAAACAATCAGTGGACGATTGCATGCTTACCTGATACCATGTGGAATGCTTGTCACCTGTGACGTGGCCAACAAAATAGATTGATGCTATATGAGGAGAGTTGGATGAAGGGTTGGGAGGCCAATCTCTCAAGGATACCAAAACATTACTGAGGTTCTAAAGTCTTTCTGGAGATAAGGGTTTTTTTAAAGGAGAGTTTGTGGTTGAAAGGAGTGCCTTGATAAGCTGTGTAAGCCAGTCAGGGGACACACTCAAGTAACAATAGATGGTCACTAAAAAGGGTAAGTCTGTGTAACCCCAGGAACTCTGCTTTTCTGTTTAAGGTTTAAGTGTTTGGGACCAAAACTAAACTGTGTAAGGCTTCAGAGGAGAGTTTTTCTACTTTATAAATACAGTTTTACTATAAATTTATTAGTATAAGGAGAGGATTCCATTAAGAAGAAAACAAGAATTGACATATGCTCAGAACAGCCAATACTGGAACATTAACTCCATGTGATTAAGCCTCCACTGTGTTTTTAGCCTCCAATTTTTATTTTCCAATAATGCATTTTATTCTTAGTTTCCTTCACCTTTATTTTGTCTGTTTTAGACAAGGTTTGCTAAATGCTTCAGTTGCTGCTATATTAACCAAATTAGCTTATTTTGTTTTTATTTACTAAACTTGAAGCTTTTCCCTTCACCAATAAAATAAAGCCCCCCTCTGATTTCCTCCTCTAATCAATACTTCTTGCTCCATAGTTTTAGAAAACAAAGGCACTGTATAATGTAGTTTAAATTTAGTAAAAGGAAAAGACATTTTTCAGACAATTGGAACAAAATAGACATTGGAAAGAATGATATTAAGGAGCTGTTGTTTATGTTGTTGACTGTGATAATGGTATTGTAGTTACATTGTTAAAAAGTCTTTATCTGTTTTATATATATATATATAATAAGGTATTTATGAGTGAAATGATTTGATTTCTGAGATCTATTTTAAATAACCAAATAAATAAATACTCTTACTTTCTTAGTTTTTGGCTCTGGAGAAAGCCTATAGGTTGAATTTGAGCGTATGTCCATTTTTCACTTGCTAACTCTAATTCTAGCCTGTGGCTCTACTTTGCCTGAGCAATGAAACTTAATAAACTACTGAAAGTTTTGCTTAGCATATATTTTATTTTAAGAATATTACGTTGATTTGCCCATTGTATACCAAAATTCAGTCAGCCAAATATGGACTTACCCATTTTTGATAACCCAAAAAGCATTTTTACTTATTTTTATTTACTATATTTTAAAATCAACTCAGTTTCAAACTTAAATGTATTTAAATGAAAAGTTCAAATTGTATTCTAAGTGGAAAACATGTTTTTTCATATCCACATAAAAATAAATAGACAGCTGTAAAATAAAAATATTCAATGTACCACCTAAAAATATTTCAAATACCATGGGTAGGAAGGATAACACACTTTGAGAAAATAAATATATGTTTTGAAATTGGGAATAGACCATAGCAGGGTAGTAAAAACAATAAAAAAATAATTTCCATCTGCAGAAATAAATATTCAAACAATTAGTGATTATTTTTAGAAGTTTATCAACTGTACTCAATTTAGTTAAATAAATGCTAATGAAAACAATAATATATCATTTTTTTACCATAAAAGTGGTAACAATATTAAACGTTCCTAATATCTTATGTTGGCAAGGATATGAGGAAACAAGCCTTTTTATATACCGCTGGGAGAAGTGTGAATTAGCATAACATTTTTTTGGAACCCAATTTGGCTATGTGTATCAAAAATGTTAATACATATTCTCATAGATTCAGCATTTCTACTTTTAGACACAGTTGGAAAGTAATTCTATAGTTGTAATCCTGTAAGAAGGCAAAGATGCTTTTAAAAGAATATTCATTGCCACAGTGCTTATGATACAAAAAGCAAAGGAAGCAATGGAGACGTTTAAGGGGACAAATTAGACAAATAATGGTACATATGAACAAAGAACTATGCAGCCATTAAAAAGAATAAGGTGATATGGAAAATGCCAATAAGTATAGTTAACTATTAATTTTATTTTTAAAGGGAAGATAAAGAGTATGGTGTATACATTTTCAAATGATCTATATATGCCATAAATTTATTTTCTTTGTAAAGACATAAGAAATATGTGATAGGTACATCTCTTGGGAGAGAGGTGGTGGTGGGAAACCATGGAGGTGGGTAAGAGAAACATTGTTTAATATTTACATTTCTGTACTGTGAATTTCTGAAAAATCTTATGCACCTATAATTTTCCTCTATGTTAACAAGCACTCTCTGGGTACAGGGATAAATGGTGTTTTTGTTTGTTTTATTCTTTATTCTTTTCTGTTTTAAAAAAGTAAAGATTACTTCAATAAAATTTTAAATGACAAATCACCAGCTTTTTTGAATGGAAACATAGAGTAACCAATATAGGACTGTGTATTATATTGTTTTCCAATTAATTACAGCATATCAAGGGCCAACATTATTCACTGGAGAGCAATTATTTCGTAGCTCAAAAGCTGCAGAACCTGCTCTAGGAATGCTTTTTCCACATAATCCCCAGTTTATCTCCTTAAAATGAAATTGGAACTATTCTCTCCAACATGAGGATGTTGAGATAAAGAAACAAAACCAAAAAGGTAAAAGAACTGATTTGAAAGAAGATGAAAGTGTAAAGGAGAAGATATGGTAGGAATATTAATTTGGGAATGAAACTTATCTCTGTGATGGTGAAGGTTGTCTTTCAAAAGACTTTGCTCCTTGGATGATTCCTCAAAGCAGCTGACTGTAGGAGGGAAAGCAGAATAGTTATCCTACAGAATAAAACTAGCACCTTATGACCTTGGCTTGCATTTCTAATGGTGGCACTGAGGGCATTTTATCAAATATCTTCATCTCCATTTTCCTACTTGGAAAGAAGGAAATACTATCTTCCTAGGGTTTTCATTTTAGAGTTAATTTGTGAATATATCAAAACCTCCTTATCCCAATTATGCTCTGAGGACATTGAACTACATGTAATTTTCAGCACATTACTTGCCCTCTCTTTATTCTATTTCCTTGTGCACGTTTTCCTCTTTATACAGAATTATTTCCCCTAATTTGTTTTCTTTGAAAATGCCTGTCATCTTTCTTCATGCAGCTGAAATTTCCCTCCTCTATGAAGCCTTCCCTGACTCCACAGGCAGATGCAGAGATTGCTTTTTCCATGACATTCCATACATACCCACATTATAGCAATTATTTTATTGTACTCTAAGTTTCTTCTTTTTTTATGCCTCTGTCCTCTCTGTGTCTTTGGTTGCTTGAAAACATAGAGATGGTCTTTCAATAAACCTACACAAATGTATGCATTAATAATGGAAGGAATAATCCCATGAACAAATAATTGCATACAATGGATACAAATAAAATGCTTAGTTTCTCCAGGCTAGGGTATTATCATCATTCACTCACTCATTTATTCAAAAATATGTATTGAAGATCTACTATGTATCAGGCACTGTGCCAGCTGCTGGGAACAGAGTGTACACAAAGTATAAAGTGTTTTACCCTTTTAGAGCTTGCAAACTTGCAGGAGATCACACACTCATAAATGAAGTGCAATGGGGGCAATGAAAGCAGACCCCTCAGGTGTTAGGGAACCTAGTCTAGTGGAAGTCAGGGAGGCCTCCCTTGAAGAAGTGATGTGTTACTAGAGATAGGAAGGATGATAGGGATAAGAACTGGAAAAGGAAGAAGCTCTTCCAGAGCCAGAGGCAAGAGAAGCATGGGGCTTTTGAGGCAGAGAAAGAAACACAGTCTGGTTGGAGGGTGGAGCAAAGGAGAGAGTGCTAAAAGAAGTAGGAGAGGTACCCAAGGACCAAGTCATGACTGACCTTTAAAAATCATGTTAAAATTTTTGTTACTTTATCCTAGAAACAATAGGAAGATATTTAAGCAAAGGGGTAACATGATTGGATATGTATTTTTTAAAAGCTCTATCTGGCTGTAGTATAAACATGGATTGGAAGAGGAAAAGAGGAAGCTGCCACCATCATCAAAGAGAGAAAAGATAACAATTTGGACTAGGATGGAGATAATGACTTGAACCAAAACAATGATTTACAGGGCTTTTAAGGACATTTAATGTTCATCTGGCTGTAGAAATTAAGGTAATAAGAGAGACAAAGACAACTTTCTCATTTTTCTATTAAGCATAAAATACCTGGTATCTAGCCCACAGCACAACATAAATGTTTTTGAATGAATTAACAACAGATTCTCATAGAATATTAAGAATATTTTTACAGAATATTATATAGTAATAGTAACACTATGTTTAATGAATAATACTGTGTCTAGTGGTGTATGACACCACTTACATTAAAAAAATCCTCTATTTTACTTTTTTTTTTGAATTTTATTTTATTTTTTTATACAGCACGTTCTTATTAGTTATCCATTTTATACATATTAGTGTATATACGTCAATCCCAGTCTCCCAATTCATCACACCACCACCACACCACTTCTCTATTTTACTTCTATCATGTTATTATCAAAAGTAATTGAAACAGTAAGCACATTTATAGAATGAGGGAGTTAAACAAGATGACCTCAAAAATTCATTCTAGGACTAAATCTCTACTTCTAAATCATTATTGTAGTGATTCCTTTCTAACATTAAACTTTTTTTTTTTTTTATGTTTTAAAAAACAATTTGAGGGCTTCCCTGGTGGCGCAGTGGTTGAGAATCTGCCTGCTAATGCATGGGACACGGGTTCGAGCCCTGGTCTGGGAAGATCCCACATGCCACGGAGCAACTGGGCCCGTGAGCCACAACTACTGAGCCTGCTTATCTGGAACCTGTGCTCTGGAACAAGAGAGGCCGTGACAGTGAGAGGCCTGCGCACCGCGATGAAGAGTGGCCCCCGCTCGCCGCAACTAGAGAAAGCCCTCGCACAGAAACGAAGACCCAACACAGCCAAAAATAAATAAATAAATTAATTAATTAATTTAAAAAAGAAATTGAAGGAAAATAGCCATATTCCCAATGATCACTCTGTGCGTGTTTGTGTGTGTGTGTGTGTGAATTTCTAGTTCTATGCAGAGAATTAGTTAAGATACCCTGTGATACTTAGATTTCCATTTCTATGATTACTTCTCTCTAACATGAGAGTTAAATGAGGGTAAGGTGATATGAATAATTAAACCGATAGGTGTCACTATGGAAGGCTAATTTTCAAATAGAATAATAATCTAGATGACATCCTATTATTTTTTACATATTTTGAATTATTATAAAGTTTTCTGGAATACCCTCACCCTTTCTTTATTTTTTTATATTTTATATTTTTATATACATTTTTATGAAAAACTGAAAAGAATCAGTTATTTTAAAATTATTAGTTTGAGTAATTGTCACATTAAAAATAAATCTTAGAACTATATTTTCAGGACCTCATTTCAGTTTGTCTGGGAACAAATTCTAACCAAGTGTATTAATATTTTTATAAGAAATTTGTTAAAGCCAATTGACCTACTCATTGGAGATTTGTATAGGATGTTTTTCCTGGACTCTTTAATCTTCCAATAAAATGCTGGTTATGGATACTATTTATTTTGTTCTTTAAATTTATTCAAAAACACTTGGATTCATATTTAAATTAAGTAGCAAACTTGATCCGCAGGGTGAATAAGTGACAGAGATTCCTATTGTACTTAAAAAGAAACAGTTGTTCATGCTTTCAAACAAAATGGAAGATTGAATCTTTATGAATCCCAGGCACCCATGAAATATAACCTAAGTTTAGAGGACTTAAACTCTGGAGACCAAAGAAAAACTCTTCAACATTGTACTCTAATTGCTCTACTTGATTTTACTCCCAGTAAGTATTGTGTATGTAGGGGTGTGTGTGTGTGTGTGTGTGTGTGTGTGTGTGTGCGTGCGTGCACGTGTGAATTATATATTGATCATTCTAATATCAGTATATCTGAAAATTTTAAAGTTTACGGTACTATGAACAAGGAAATTATATGGTGAAGGACATAATCGGAAATCTGTACAGTTGTATTATCCTATCTCCTTCTATGGAAATTATCTTTACCCAGATATTTTTCTAAAAGTGATTTTCACCCTTGGGTTGGTTAAGTGGGACAATGCAAGCTGCTGCAGAGGAATCATCTAGGAAGTACATAAAAAATAAATCTGAAATTCCGGCATAGTATTATTTTTGATCTGGATGCTGATTACATAGTATGTTCATTTTGTAAAAACTTATCAAATTATACACATTCTCTGTGTACTTTTCTGTATATGTGTTATACTTAAATACAAGAAAGAAAATACATAAAAGAATATACAAGGGATCACTAAAATAGTTTAGAAGAAAACAGAAGAGAATATCATCACAATTTTGGGGATAAAAAATTTCTTAACCAGGATACAAAGAAATTATCATCATAAAGGGAAAAAATGATGAACTGGACTACATTAAAAATAACTTGTCATTAGAAAATTTCACTAATAAAGTGGAAAAGCAGCCCACAGGCTAGGAGAAGATATTTGTAACACATATATCTGATAAAGCACTCAGATCAAGAATATATAAAGAACTCCTTAAAGAAAAAAGAAAATAGAATGATTGGCAAAGAAATTGAACATATAATTCACTAAACTGAATATTCAAATAGGTAATAACCAAAGTAAAATGTGTATGGCTTCATTAGTTATTAGGAAGATGAGTTAAAAACTACAAATTTTTATTTTTTGACCCCCTACATACCTACTAGAATGGCTAAAATGAAAGAAGATAGATAATATTAGGCATTGACAAGGATGTGGATCATCATGTACTGCTGTGAGTGTGTAAATTGGTACAAACGCTTTGGAACATGGTTTGGTAATATCCACTACCCCTGAACTCAAGCGCACTTGTGATGGAGCAATTCCACTCCTAGGTATCAGAGAAGGGAAGGTATAGCTCTCCCCAAATCATGTACAAGAATGTTTAAGCATAATGATTTACTGTATAGCACAGGAAGTTATACCCAATATCTTGTAATACCCTATAATGGAATATAATCTGCAAAAATACGGAATCACTCTGCTGTATACTTTAAACTAACACAATATTGTAAATCAACTACACTTCAATAAAAAACAGAAACAAAGACTGTTCATAGCAGCACTATTTGTAATAGCTAAAAACTGGAAACGTACCAAATGTCCATTACAAGTAAAATGGATTAAACATTTTGTTGTGGTATATTCTTCAATAGAATACTGTACTACAATGAAAATAAGTGAACTAAACTACATGAAACCATATAGATGAATTTTGAATCTTAGGACATAATGTTGGGTAAGAAGTTACATTCAAAGAATTAAACATACAGTAGTTCGAAAACAGACAAAACTAATCGATGGTTTTGGAAGTCAGGATAGTGGTTACCCACAGAACGGTGAGGGTGAGAACAAGAAGGTGGGGCAGGGGAAGCTTCTGGGAAAGGATAATCTATTTATTGACATGAATACAGATTATGCAGGTATATTCACTCTGTGAAAATTCATCTAGCTGTAAACATGTATTTTTCTGGATGTACCTCAACATTATGGTTACGGAAGAAAAATTTTTTTAAAGTACTGTATCAAGAAAACACAGCAGCTGGTTTAAAAAAGCCCAGGCAGACCAAAGATGAACAATTTAAGTATCATAATAATAATAATAGTTATTTTGGATTAAAGCACATTGAATCAATGGTAATCTGTAGGTTCATAATGACACTCAAATATAAGGAAATATTGAAAAATAATACGCATCACTCTTTGAGTTAAAAGAAAGACAGTACCTCCTTAATTTCCCAGGATTTAATTATTAATGGGCCCCACTTTTACTCTCAAATTGTCCCTGTTTGGCTGATAAATTACATATTATCTCACTAATAAGCCAGCTCCTTATTTTGTATTGTGAATTGATAAATGAAGGGGAAGAATTTTAAGCATTTATCCTGCCTTTTCAGGGTAACTAAATAGACTCAAAGGAAGAGACCAAGGCTTATTTTATGAGGAGTTTTTACTACAGATGAAGATAAAATAGAATTAGAAAACCATCTTTCTACAAACTGTAACAAATGTACTGACTCCAATAAAGATTATCAATTGTTAAAAGTATTATTTTAAAATTATTATTATGGTTGATGGAGGATAGGATATTCCTATGGTTTCCAAAATAACACCACAATAATCAGTTGCTTTTGTCACTAAAGGAAAAGTATGTACAACTGAAGAATGAATGGAGGGATCAGATTAGCATCACCCTAATCCAGTGAACAACTTTATCATAATAAGGCTAAATCAACAAGATATTAGGTCTCCAGATATGCTTCACATCACCTATGGTTTATTTTAGAAACTATTTAACTTGATTCCATCAAAGCCTTTTGATTTCAATTTCAATTTACTGAAAATACAAGGTATAGAGAAACAAGCTAAGTGACATCACCAGATAAATCCAGAAGGTGGAATAAACTATAGGAAAGCTGGTTCAGTTTTGTTTTTTGTTTTTTTAATAAATCAGGGATGGTGAAAAAATGTAGCTTGATTAAAAGAGACTTAAGGGGCATAATAATCAGAGGAAATGCAAATACTGGTTTAAACAAACCAGTAGTATGGTGCATTTTGAGAAACTTGGGTAAATTTAAACATGGATTGGTTATCAATAAGATGAAAATTTATTGCTATGAAAAGACAATGATAATTAATGGGGGGAAATTAGGTTACAAAGCCACAGATATGGAATGATCTCTTAAAGAAGAATATATAGTCTTTGTGTGTTATGTGTATAAACAGAATATCTGGAAGAATGTGCAGATGTTCAATAGGGTTTTAGGAGTAGTGATATAGGTGGAGAGAATATGGTCCCATGGTATTTAAACAAGATACATTTTTGGTTGTTTTTGTTTTCCAACTTTCTACAATGCACATATATAACTTTTATAATAAAAAAAGGCTAATTTCAGTTAAAATGTGATATTAGAAAGTCATGATTAATAAAGGGATAGGTAAATAAGATTGTTTCATTTTATACATTTTTATTTTTTCCTATTGCAATTAACAGGACATGACTAAATTATAGTACTCAGAATTTTGTGGGCTATTTTAATGATTCAACCTAATAACCAGATATGAGTATACTTTGGGCTTATGTTATTTTTTTCTTTCTGAGCATGTTGAGCTACCACTATGTCAATTATTGCTTCTTCACAATTTGATATTTATTTTGCTGTTCACTATACAACAAATATATTTTGTAGTTGCTGTACAAAATATATTCTTTGTTATGCTTTATTTTGGAATGCTTCATTAGATTACAGTGGATTAGGAATGAACATTCCCAAGGGATATTTTTTTAAAAATACTAATATTCTTCCCAGGGTATACAAAATGTTTTTATTGAGAAAAATATTCAAAACATTAATAGATTTTGATTATCACCATAATCCTCTGAAATATTTCCTCATATAAATGAAATCTTTCAGGAGGGAAAAATTTTTATCTCTAAAATCTAATTAATTATTTAATTAATTTTACCCTGCCTTTCCCCAGAAGTATTTCAAGAGACTTATTAGAATATATAAAACATGACAGACAATATATCATAAAATAAATATGGGAATAAAAAATTTAAAAGCTAAGTTGAGAAAAAAGAACAACACAAAATAAGCTTTAAAATGCTTAGAATAATACCCATATAACTAGTAAACATAATCTACAATTACTTTTGTTAAATGTCAGTTACAGTTAATAACATCCATGAAATAAAAGTGAATCAGTTGCTCTTAATTCTAAGATTATATTATAAATTCTCCTGAGATACTAGTAAAGAGATGTCGTGTGAAGTCATGAACATCATTCTCAGCAATGTATGTACCAGTTTCCATCATCTCGTTCTCACATTATTTTTAGCTTTTTAAATTGGAAACACTTCTTTTGGGAGCTTCAGACATTCACAACTAAATTTCCATTTTCCAAAGAACTAATTTTTAGTTCAGTTGATAGTCTGTTAAAATACTGTATGGCTATTAATGCTATTCATGTGAGTTTCAAGGAACCAGAAAACCTGAGGTTAAATTTTATAACTTAAAAAAAAACTCTACAATTAAAAAAATTGAAATATGGTTATATTATGGATATGAACAAAATCCCATTAGCAATTATTCATTGATTTCTTTAAGTGTGTATATAATTCTATTTTTTCAAAAAAGCACATATTTTGTGAGGAAAATTGATTTTTTTCAATAGAGAATTGTTGAGCCTTTATTGCTTTCAAGCAACAAATATTTTTTACATTTTATCCTATGTCAGCTATTTTGCTGGGTGCTGAGGATCCAGTGGTGAGAGGACACCTGAATTGGTGAATTCTAATATGGTACATTCTTGAGATACATTTGGATGCCCAATCAATACTAAGTGAACTCCCCGGTTTAGCTATTAACTGCTGTAGTTTAATATTTGACAATATATAGGCAAACTTGGAGTAGTGATTAAAAAATACACAGATCTTTAATGTGGTTAATGAGGAAGAAGGTCAGCACTGACTCTGGTATTAATTTAGCATTTGCTTTTGATATTTAGAGTTTAGAGGGGGACCTTCTTATCTTTAACTCCTACCAGTGGCTGGTACATGAAGCTGTTATTTTCTTTTTCTATTTTAACAAAATCAGAACAATGGTAAGTGTTGATATGCTTGTTTGAATTTGGAAGAATCATCTTCTTCAAAGTTATCAAATAACTCACTCAGTTGAGAATACAAAAAGTGAGCCAAAAGCCAGGGAAAGAGCTAAGAGCTTGTCAATCCTTTCAAAGATTAGAATCTCTGACCTCTTTTGAAAGTTGTTTTCTATTCTTAAAGTGTCATTTAATTTTAATATCACCATGTCACTATCTCTAGCAGCAATATCACAACAAACAGTTTTATATCCCAGCAACCTTATCTTAAAATACAGGGAAAGTGTACGTGTGTATATGTGTGTGAGAGAGAGGGTAAAAGAATATGGAAGAATATAAGAATAATTGAGAAGGAGAAGTGATAGGAGAATCAAACTTTTTGATTAAGCTAAGCAATTAATTTAGTTGAACAGGAAGTCTAGATAACTGTTCCTGGATTGGCCGGCTATTTTATTAACTTGAACATATTGATTGGTTAGTTGAACAACATATACACACAGACTGATATATGTCACTTCACACCCTAGTGTCTACAGCATACATTTTGGCAGTCTGTGTCCGAGGGGCTGCGTATGACTGGGCCATGGAAACAGCTGTAGTTGAATAGGCTTTCCTCCTGGAATAAGGATAGTTCCTCTCAGGTCCAACATCTGTTTGGAAGAGATAAACATAGCGATATAAAAATAATTATGGCTCAGAAAACTTTGGGGGAAAATGTAATTTTATATACTCTTACCCAAAAGTGGCAATAATATAAATATTATAAGAAGGAATCATCTAAGAACCTAGAAGAAACTCTAAGATTTTCAACTTGAAAGTTATTTTTAGATTTAAAATTCAGTCAAGTAATTTCCTTTTCTTTTCTTTCTTATGAGAAGAGGGATTTCCTTATTTTTTTTCAGTGACATTTTGAGAAACCCAATAGTAACACATTACACTCTTTAACAGCAAGTATGCATTTGACTTGGCTCTCTGTCTACTTTTCTGTTTAACTCTAGATATAAATTTAGTTGATTGGGTGAAGTGAGATATATAAGATTATGACACATCAAAATAACCATTATATATTTGAATGTTAGATACAGTTGTAGCTGTAGTATTCTTTTTTTTCTTTTCAACAAATATACCACTAACAGGATAGTAAGGTTCTAGTGTTGCAAATCAGTTGTCCTTGAACAACTGAAATTTCTAATGGTAATAGGTAGGGATCAAGTTATCAACATTACTTTGAGCTGGTGAGATGTATTTCCATTGGGTTGGGAGGAATGATACTGGAGGCAAGGAAGCTCGCTATTTTATTTTGTTCTTACCTTTGAAGAGGTATAAGCAGCATGTGAGGACAGCTCCAGCCAAGAAGCAACCCAGAGACCCAGCCATTCCAAGCCAACAGGACCAACCAAATTTATATTGGTTGCCAAGAAATATATTGTGCAAAACCAGAGAAGAACGTTCCACATAAACATCAACAGCATACCACACAGAGCCAGTGATTCCTGGGGCACCTGAAGGAGATGAAAATTGCTAAAAATAATGCAGGCTTTTTTTTTTTTAACATCTTTATTGGAGTATAATTGCTTAGTTTCTGCTGTATAACGAAGTGAATCAGCTATACATATACATATACCCCCATATCTCCTCCCTCTTGCGTCTCCCTCCCACCCTCCCTATCCCACCCCTCTAGGTGGTCACAAAGCACCGAGCTGATCTCCCTGATGTGTTAGCATACGATATTTGTCTTTCTCTTTCTGACTTACTTCACTCTGTATGACAGACTCTAGGTCCATCCACCTCACTACAAATAACTCAATGCAGGCCTTTTAAAAATTGAAATCCAAGGAGATTTAAGAGTATTCTACTGTATTGTATTTAAGCGTATTCTATGGCTCCCCAGACCCATGACTGAAGTTATGTCAGCTACATAATCAGCACCCATATGGAAACTATGTTTTTAAAGTCCTTCATTTTAGTACTTTGAGGTTAAAAACAAATAACTAAAATAGAAATTGAACATTTTTCTAACACACCCACACCATATTAGGATAGACTAAGAAATTTTGTTCATTTTAAATAAAATTTAATTCTCACAGATTAGTCTTTCTGAAAATTGATTGTATTGAAACAATGCCACTAGAGTCCTCTTGCTTTAAAGGTATAAATTGCATGTCAGGGCTCAGAGGTAAGAAAAAAGAGTGGGGAGTTGTGAGACAAAAGGCTATATGAAAATGGTGTTTCTGAAATCTGTAACCCCCAAGAAACTCTCACATTTTTTCTCTAGTAAGTCTGTCTGTGGTATCTATTGAAGTCACAATTTAATTGCATTATTTTCCCAATTGTTTAATGCAAGAAGTTTAAGAAGGACCAGATCATGAACACATAGTAACCATTAAAATACAGGGTGTAAATTACCATACCTTTTCCATAATACTATAACCCATAGGTTTAGGATGAAAACTCTTTTTTGAAACTTAGAAACAGATTTTGGTATATATACGTATACACACACACATATATATATACACACATATATATGTGTGTGTGTGAAACGGAGTAGGACCTTATGGTCCTTTCTCCCCCACGTCCTCCACCTGCCTTTTGTCTGTGGAAAAACTTTAGCCAAAGAATAAGTTTAATCAGAGATGTGAGAAAATGCAGAAGAAAAAAAAGCAGTCAGACAGGACAAAACAATGATAGTTTAGTCAGTAAGCAAAGTCAAGGACCTTTAGTTCCTTCTCAAGGGCTATGGATAGTACTCTGAGCCATATCCTGTGGGCTGTTTTATAGATACTGAAACCCCTACCTGGTGGAAGAAGTTAACTACATGATGAGCAGACTGTAGCCATGACATAAGCTGCCACAATTCGGAGAACTGGCCTCAAAGAAATGGGAACAAACTGACCACGGGACTGAAGATTAACTGTACTTAAAACAATCAAAATGATGTTGGTCAGACCACCGATGACCGATTTCAAGATGGCTGTCAGAGCTGACTGTACTGTTTCTACATGTAGCCCCTTCCCTCCACCTATAAAAGCTCTTGCCCCCCGATTTTCAGGGCGTGGGGGGGGCGGTCAGCCTTTGGACAGGTGTCTGCCCTCCCCACTGTTTGCCTGCATCCAAAATAAAGCAAACTTTCCTTTCCACAATCTTTACCTCTTTATTGGCTTTTGAGCGGCGAGCAACAAGACCCCACTTTTAGTTATGTGTATATATCTATGTGTGTATATATATATGTGTGTGTGTATATATATATATAAATATATACATGGCATACTAATTTCAAATGATGATTCCAAGGCTTTGGCCATCTCTGGCAATTTAATTTAGTATCTTTTTAGCCGTTCCTGCAGGGATTTTCTTCAGTGGCTTATTTTTCTTTAAATTTAGTTCGTTTTGCTATTTTATAAAAAAAATGCAGTAGATTAGTGATGTCTCAAAAAGCATTCTAGAATAAAATTGCAAAGCATTAAATGATGTTTAAATTTGTTACATGAACACGTTGTTACATACAAAAGCTTTATGTTATCACTAGGCTGGATATGGGAATGAATATCTTTAAAAGGAAAACAAAGTATAGATTCTTGTGTCTTTTTAGTACAACCTAAGGATCCTTAGGGCCTTGTGTGAAAATATCAGGGAGACCCCACTCTTGACTATGTGATGGGTGAGACTTTCAGCTATGGGCTTACTCTGTCCACATTGGGATCTTTACAACAACAATTAGGAGTAGATATTATTGCTGAGGCTTCACCCTAATTTGCAGACCAAGAAAAGGAGACAGACTGGCCTAAGGTCATACATTTTATATATGTATATGTGTATATATATATATATATATATATATATATATATATATATATCTGCAAGCATTTGCTAACTTTTTGCTGCTACCATAAAAGAAGATGGTTTTCTCTCTGGAGGGTGGACTCATTGGTTTTCAATCTTCCTACACTTTGATTTCTTTCACAGTGTACTTCCTCCCAACTTGTATTATGATCCAAAAAAGACATGGTGATAAAGGAAGACTAAATTGAATTTGATGACAGACCTCAGTAAAATATCAATTTTGCTGTTTCACTAATAAACACCATATAAAGTGATTCTTGATTTATTGTTTATTACTCATGCTTGATTTATGTCTTCATAACTCCATTTATTCACCAGCTTCTTAAGTAAAGATAATAGCATAATCTGTTTATTGTTACAGATATGATCATGTGAGTTGGCACATGAGAAAAGTCTAACACAGGATTTGGTACAATTTAGTTCATTGCCAAGAAGAACTGGTAAGGGTGTGTACAGGCAAAAAGGTGGTGGCTGGAGGCTTATTTTAGGATTTCACTTCAGGAATAATCACAAAAAATTTTTTTTAATTTAAAGCTTTATATAACTTTTTAAATAGTTAAAAAATAGTTTGAGGACTTCAATAAACCCTGACCAGGGATATTAACAAAAGATTAATTATCTGATTCCAAAACTAAGGAAAGCAGGGTTGGTGGATGTGCTCCTTATTCCTTCAATCTAGAAAAGCAAGTCAAATATTATCCTAAAATGAACTACTTCAGAACAGCACCTTTCTTCATCCCAAGACCTTAGTTGAGTATCTTTATCCCCATCACTAGTCCAGACCAATACCTGCTATAAGTAATGTGGTTCCAGCAACAAAGCAGATGCGGACTTTGATGTATGGCTCATCAGGGAGGAATTTCACACAGTCAAGACCAAGGAGCAGGGTAACAAATCCAAATCCAGCTAAAATATCTGCAGTAATCATCAGCGCCCGAGTTACCACCAGCTTCACTAGAAGATCAGAGCATGTGGTTTCAGCATAGTCAGAGGAAGGAGACACGTTAATACACAGAGGTACACCAAAAAACAGACAACCACGTACATTAACACATGCCCACTGAATAAAATCAGACTTTAAATATGCATGAACTTGAAAATAAATACGCTTAATTTTTCATAAAATGCAAAAATAGTATGAGACTATCAACAGTATTATTTGGTTAAGGACTGCTTATTATAGTCTTGTTGGCCATCTAGTAAAATGCCTGCCATATGGTGGGGACTAAATAACTATTTCCTTTTTGCCTCCTGTTTTGGAATGGGTCTCATTCACAAGTATTAGCTTAATGCTGAATTGAAAGTAGAGTATCTCTTCTTCTGAAGACAACCAATAAATATTCAATAAATAAATAATCACTACATTTGTTTGAAGTTTTATTGAAAAAAATGTAACAAATTGGTTAAAATAGGGGAGCAGAATAAAATACTTCAAGACATCTCATGCCAGTTCAGGTAGGAGCCATCAGCAGATCTTTAGAAGGAGAAGGAGCTTCTGTTATTAAACAGAAGACTATATATTGTCTTTTATTCCTTCAGGTTGTGACCTGTCTTGGCCAACACTCTGCATTAACCCTTCAACCTTGCATTGTCAACGAAGCATATTTTAAAGCTATGGTCAATGAGAATATGCGGTAGAAAGTCCAGGAAAGAGAAGATCAGGTAAATAGAAGTAGAATAGTAGCAGTCATCTGCAATGGGAGCATCATCGACTGTGAAAGCCTCCTCACCTGTGAGTCCCAGTGACACTAAATTAAAACTAGAATAATGTTGTCACAAATGGAGGGTTAATTATCTGAAGTCAGAACTATTGTTACTTTAGCTGGCTACTGGAGAGGAATAATAAAATTTATTCCTTTGATGGTATCATAATAATGTTTTATTTTCATAGTGATCTGGAATTTCCTTGTATTGAAATAATTTTTCCCCAATGATGAGACAATTTTAGGGGCTATTTAATTATAGATGGCTTGTAAAAATGTGGCCAATTTTCCTCTTTTCAAATATAAAATATTTTTATAATCCATCTAAGAGAGGAAATCAATGCATAAAATCAGTTTCTATCTTATTAATAGGTGAATATTTAAGATCTCAAAATGTGACATTATTTTTTAAAATTTAGGCTCAAATTTCAAATTTAGGCCAAATCTAAAGTTCATTTTGTTTTCTTCAAAATTAAGGAAAGAGAAAAATATGTAACTCATTAGGTGATATCAGTTTTTACTTTATTTTAGCAGATCTCCTTGATCCTCAAATAAGTGAGCTTCCTATTCAGCAGCCCCAAACCAAGCGGTCCCACATTTTGGAATGCCTCCCTTGAAATTTTCTAAGTCCTCTTCTGGAACCTGGGATCAACAGGGCCAGGGTTGTTATCTGGATGAGGTGCCCTGAAATCATTGTGGGCCCTGGTCTTCCCCTCTCTGTCCCTTGTTCCCATACAAAGTGGGATGCTCTGTGGAACTACAGGACTCATGCCTATGGTGTCATCCAGGGGCCACATGGCTAGCCCAGTTCCAAGAGGGCAGCTCTGAAAGAGATTGCTAATGTTGGCCAGCCAGGAATTTCCTTTTGGAGATTATCTGAGATTTGGCTGCCAGAATAATGTTAAATACCCTGATTTGGGGGGTGGAGAAGGGCTCAAATTAACAGTATCAACAGGAGCCCTAAAAAATACATCTGGGTCTAAATACTCTAAGTATACAAGGTAATGAGAAAGGTGATCTAATTTTGATTGTATAAAAGATACCAAAGACTAAAAATAAAATCTACTCTCTTACAGGTAACATCCTAACTTAGAGGGTACAGTTACATTATTTTCTTAGAACACATTTTCATCTCTCTTGTCTTTAAGCATATGATAGAATTTTTTAAAGAAAATTAATGGATTTTTAGTATATTATTTGAAAGTAATAGGTAAAAATATATCAAAAGACAAATGTGAGATAGTATAGGCAAAAGATAAAGGACCATTTTAAAATATAAACAGTGGTTTTCTCTGTGTAGTAGGCTTATGAATAATTTTATTTTCTTCTTACATAAATGTATATAAAGAATATTTAAAAGTTTGAAATATTTCATCTTTCTATTTACTTCTCAACTCTAACCATAGCACTGCTTTTCTGGAATAGCCTAGGGTCCACGTGAACATGAATGCCCATTCCTATTGACCAAATCATGCTTCTTTGTAGATAGAACTAGGTTAGTGCAAGAAGAGAAAAAAGAGGAAAACATAAAAGGTCTTTTTCTAAAAAATGAAATAAAAGCTTTATGAATTAAAAAATGTTTCAGGCACTCAAATTCTAAATGGCAGAGAAAGATATTTGTAGAGCACAGCTCCTTTTAAGTGCTTTTCGCTGGACCGAAATAGCTATTCAGGGGGGAAGGTCACATTTTGAGGGTTTACTTTTCATTTATCTTGAGAAAAGAAGTTGTGATATTGTACCACCACCCATCATTTGATTTGAAAGAGACTAAA
Source organism: Physeter macrocephalus (assembly GCF_002837175.3). Lineage (NCBI taxonomy): Eukaryota > Metazoa > Chordata > Mammalia > Artiodactyla > Physeteridae > Physeter > Physeter macrocephalus. The sequence continues at coordinate 82,537,051 of NC_041214.2, read as the reverse complement.
ACCAATTTGCTTTAATAACAGCACCAGTATTTCTTGGCACGATTGGATGTTCTAATAAGTAAATAAACAAACAAACACAAAAATAAATAAAAAAATGGTATGGAGAAGAGTTGAGAGAATCAGCAATAAGGTTTTTCAATCTATGAAATCTTTTATTCATGGAAACATGGGCCTTGTTAGCACCTAATTATAATTTAAAGCTAAAGGTAGGGAAGATGAAGGAGATGGCTTTATTATTTCTGCTAAGAATGTGTCACATATTTTAATGTTTTTCATTCTCTGATCCCACAGTCTGTGTTTCTCTTTGCCTATCAGTCTCCCTATCTGTTTTTCTGTCTCTGTCTCTGCCCCTCTATATCCACTGTCTCTCTTTCTTAGCAAGTCATCCATTGAAATACTGTAAACTTTCTATCTGACCTAAGTCATAGCTAAAAGACATCTCCGAAATGCTTTTCATCTAACCGGTCAATTCTAATCATAAAATCACTGCACCCTGAAGATTTCATTTCAATTTAAAAAGTGTTTACTATAAGCCTGCTGTGTATAAGACACTATGCCAGACCCTTCGTGGGAGAGCAGAACTGAATAAGATAATATTTTTACCCTAAAGGAATTTATAAATACATAGGAAAAGATAAAATATGCTAAAAATGTTTCAATTCACATTTTAGAAATAAACTAAATTTCTAATTGAAACATTTAAAACTGGACAGAACCTTAATATTGAACAGTAAAAAACAAAAACACATAATGGAAACCTGAGTTCAATTTCCTTTGGTCTTCCCTCCCTGACAAGGGTGATGTCTACGGCATACGTACAGGGGTGTTCAGCAAGTATAGAATCGTGCTCCTCACAGGTGCGAATCCCATCAAAAGCATTTGTGACACACTCCCACCAGAGGCCTCGGCATTTTGTGCTCACCTAGATGTTGGAGAAGACACCATGTGAAACAACGCAGGCAGACACACTTCAATTCACCTTGATCAAAGGAAGAACTTGGCTGTTGTGAGTTTGATAGCAAAGTACAGTGGTTACAAGCATGATCAGAATTTCATTTACAACAAACACAATGCATTTTAGAGTATTTTCCCTTAAGCACTAACAATTCAAGGCTTTCCCCACCAGGAAGTAAAATTACTTCCTGATTTGGGGGTGGGGAGCGGGAAGAAGTCATGCCTAAAATGGATAAAATCAGAATTAAACATATGCAAATGCCTATGGCTGGTTCATCGAGTCAGTTTAATAGGGAGACAATTCATTTCACTACCGTATGCTAACATTTACTTATCCAAAAAAATAAAAATCAATATAACAATAAGTGATAACTGTTGACATCTTGAGTCTACTAGGAATGTACATTAATTTTTCTTCATCATGAACAATGAGTCCCATGAAGAAACATGTTATTATATATGAGGTTCATAAATTTAAAATAATGGTCAAAGAAAGTTATACATAAAGACGACCATAAATGAAATATAAAGACCATACTACTTCTTCCTTGCTCCACTGACGGACTACCAATGTTTAAGCTATGAGATGGATGTAAACAAACTGAACATTAATTTCATACAAGCTTGCAGTCATAAATCACTTTTACTTACAAATGCTGTACAGATGATTCTAAGTATCCACTTAGAGCTAAAAGGTACAAGTGTCCTGAGCCTTCTCATACTTTACCTATAAGCTGTAAGTCAAAACAGATTTCCTAGAATTGTAAAGATGCCAACAGAAAATGTTTTCAAGTATTCTTGACAGAGCTCATACATATGGAACAGAACTAATATGATTGTTTATTCTGATTTGATTACAGATTCACATTACCTTGGCAATCTGGGAATAGTTTAATAAGATTTAACCACAAATTATCTTGGAAAATGAAAGCTTAAAGTTTTCCTTAAAGAAAGAATAAATAACAGAGCAGAGTGGGAAGAGAAATGCAAAAGCAGGGAGATTGTAACTGGTGTGGAGAAGAAAGGAAGGAACATGGAACATTTTGATTTGCAAAAGAAAATTATATCAGAGAATATTTGCGCTATGAAACTCTTTGACCCATGTTCTGCTTTGAAGTTGTGTTGTGCACCAAATAAAACTCTACTGTTGGCTACTCCATCACAGTTTTGAATGTTGTACTTCTATTTTCACTTTGCATGTAAAATGCTTATAATTGGTAATAATTAATAATTCTATATTGAATTTATACTCTGAAGCAGTTACTGTTTAAGTGTATTATCACCTCACTTATTAATTAAAGGATCCTGTGATCTATCATTATTACTGTCCATTTTACAAATAAGGAAAATGAGGCACAGGAAAGTTAAGCGATAACCCCAGAAAGTGTAGTTAAATGGAGGAGATAGGATTCAAACACAGCAGTCTGTGTGTACGCTCTTAAGCACTGCAGTATACTTAAAACCTATTTTTTTAAATTCCAATTTTACTTCAGGTGAAAGTACTCCAGAATTGGAAACTGGAAGATAGTTTTGGGTGAAGTAGTAAGCCCTAACTTTAATCTCATCCTATGGCCATTATTCTATGAAACATCACTTTGGCTTGCTCTTCCTAAGATTAAATCTAGTAGTGAAGTTTTAGAATATTGGAATATTATCTGACCTGAGGCACCACAGAGACCAAAATATTAATAAAGAAAATCCATCTTGCAAAACCTGATATATCAATTTCTAAAGAAGGATGTGAATATCTAAACTTACATGCACATGAAATTTAAGTTTTAACTAAAAAAACACAGACTTTAAATTGATACTCTTATTAGCTGTGTTGCATCCTTGGCAAGGCCTTACCTTTTTTGAGCCTCAATCTCCTTATCTTTATAAAGGAGCTAATGCTAGGGTGACTATAAGAATTAAAAATTACAAACACACACAACATAAATGATTTGCTCAATAAATGATAATACTAGAAAAGTACTTAAACAGCATAGTAGCCTGAGTAGTGACTAAGTTCAGCATTACTAACTAACCAGATGAAAGTGGAGAAAGGTAGATGTAATGGGTAGAATGGCAGCCCCCCAAAAGATGTATCCATGTTCTAATACCCAGAACCTGTGAATGTGACCTTATTTGGAAAAAGGGACCTTGCATATGTAGTTAAATTAAGGGTTTTGAGAAAAGGAGATCCTCTTGGATTACCAGGGTGGGCCCTAAATCTAATGACAAGTGTCCTTATAAGAAGAGACACACAGAGGAGAGACAGACAGAAGAGAAGGAAGCAATGTGCCCACAGACACAGACACTGGAGTGACATAGGCCCAGGTCAAGGAATGCCTATGTCACCAGAAGCTGGAAGGGGCGAGGAATGCATTCTCCTCTAGAGCCTTCAGAGGCGGTGTAGACCTGCCAAAACTTTGATTTCAAAATTCTGGCCTTCAGAACTGTAAGAGAAAAATGTCTCTTGTGTTAAGTCACCAAATTGTGGCAATGTGTTATGGCAGCCCTAGGAAATGGATAGTAGAGACGATTTGTACTGAACTATTATACCACAACAGAAGACAAGCCTTCTCATAGCCTATTACCCTTCAGTCTCTCAATTAACAGGAACACACTGGATCCAGTTCATTCCAATTTGAGCTAGGTTATATGGACCTGAAGTCACTATTCTATAACAGAGAGCGACTGTCCCCAATTTCCTGCTGTCTAACTCAGCCACTAAAACAAACAAATAAAACCTACTATAGTCATTCTCATTAAATGTGAGGTTATTTAGAAAATGAGCTGAGCTATATATGTGAGGATATTTAAACTAAAAAGATTATTTTTTTCTTGCCAAAATAATCCAGTAGTGTGTCATTTTCAAGGCTATTTATCATTTACCTGCAATGACCATATTTAGAAAAGCAATGAGCTCATTAAAGGAAACAAGGAATCCAATTTCATTAGGTATTAATGCTTAGGGGCACAATATTAGATTGCTTGGTATTCACACTCAGTTAAGGTACGTGAGAATAGCGGCTGTAATTAACTAAACTTCTGTGTTAATATAGCACTTACTGGAGACACCCTTAAAGGTGCCTTTGTGCACAAAATACAAGGTTAAAAGACTGTTTGTTATTTATCACATTTAGGAAAGGCCTCCTTGCCTATAATTTAGAATCTTCACTTATCCTCCTGTTGTACAATGGCTTATTAAGAATGCTCTAAAACAAGCAAATCTACATTTTTTAAAGTTTTAAGACAAGGTTCTTACAAAGCAGACTCATGCTTAAAATATTACGGTTAACCTTACTTAACGGGTAAAAACAATGTTAACTAATAATTTTATCTCACAGCGTTGTCCAAAATAGACGATTACAAATTTAAGCTTTGTGCTCTTAACATGTGATTCATATATTAATAAATAACATATAAAATAATACTCAGGGAATTTTTATATCATTTCAATAAATATCTGTTGGTCCTGAAGTGAGAAGAAGTCAGTTTATCCAAAGTGTGGCAATAAAAGTGCAAGTCACAAACATGAGGCCAACCTAAATTTCTTAATATTAATTACCTGCCAACAGTGAAACATAGAGATTTTACAGAAGAGTACAGATTTCTGGCTTCCCTTGGAAACTTGGTCAGTCTGGCCACCTGGACTCCCTGGCTGCACATAGCAGCAATTAGCAGGAGCTGAGTGGATCTTCAAATTTCTACCTGTCATTTAAATCTCACCTCAAAGATATCTCTTCTTCCATGAGATTCTCCCAGACTCTCCAGCTGGAGTTAATCTCTTCTTGGATCCCACAGTAACTGGTCCATATTTCTATAGCATTTATAATATTGCATTATCTTTTTATGTGCATTTATGTGCATCTGTCTCCCAAGTCTGCCTTTCAAACTATGTTCACTAATTGTCATGTGTCAGTCAACCGGCTAAGTGCTGGGGATACAGCAATGACCAAGATAGGCATGGCACCTTGCTTCAAGGAGCTTACAAAACCTCCTTCTCAGTATATAATAGATGCTCAATAGATGTTTACTGAGGGAAAATATTTGTCAATTTTTCTAATTCATACACATTAACTCTCATTTCTCACTTGGCATAGAAAATGGTTAGTGATATACTGTACACACAATTGAGGCTTAATATGTCCTTTTGACTTGACTGAGCAGACTAGAATGTCTAAATCCAGGAGTTAAAGAAATATTATTGAGACCAGAGAGTTTATGCTGATTTGGTGTCAGCCTGGACCCTATCTACTCAACTGGCTCTGGAAGGTGTTTACCACAATACTAAGGATACACAGGTTACCACATAGAAAAATAGTTTCAGGAAACTTTCAGGAAAAGGGACTGATGGTCCCTCTTCCTAGTTGAGTTTATAATGGCATAAATTAATTCCTTAATCCTGGGATTTCTTATTCTAACCTCTTTAGCAGTTTCCAATTAAGGTTTCTCTTTTCTCTATCCTAGCTTTTGCCAATTTCCCCTTTCTTATCCCTCTGAAAATATTTACAAGTAGCAACACACAAATTTGCCTGCATTGTCTTATTTTCTGCAGTTTTGAGTGTGCCTGTCATGCCTCCATATATTTTATATATCTTTTGAGAAGAGAGAAACTTAAAATTACTTTAATTAATTGGCATTTTCTCCTCCTGTTACATAGGAGAAATTTATATATATATATATATTGGATTGGCCAGAAAGTGTCTTCGGTTTTTAAGTAAAAATAAAAACCACATTTTTCATTTTCACCAAGAACTTTATTGAACAATGTATTCATTGTTTTGTTCCACTACTTTCTGCCACTTTTCAGGCAACTTCATAATTCAATCTTCCCCAAACTTTTTATCTTTCTGAGCAAAGAACTGTTCCAAGTGCCTTTTACAATCTTCCAGGGAATTGAAATTTTTTTCAGTAAGAGAATTTTGTAAAGACCAAAATAAATGGAAATCCGAAGGTGCAATATCTGGTGAGTACGGTGGATGAATGAAGAACTTCCCAGCCAACCTGTAACAGTTTTTGCCTGGTCATCAAACAAACATGCGGTCTTGTGTTATCCTGATGGAAGATGATGCGTTTTCTGTTGACGAATTCCGGATGCTTTTCATCGAGTGCTGCTTTCATTTGGTCTAATTGGGAGCAGTACTTGTTGGAATTAATCGTTTCGTTTTCCAGAAGGAGCTCATAACAGAGGACTCCCTTCCAATCCCACCATATACACAACATCACCTTCTTTGGATAAAGACCGGACTTTGGTGTGGTTAGTGGTGGTTCATTTCGCCTGCCCCACGATCTCTTCTGTTCCACATTATTGTACAGTATCCGCTTTTCATCGCCCGTCACAATTTGTTTTAAAAACGGAACGTTTTCATTATGTTTAAGTAGAGAATCTCATGCGGAAATGTGGTCAAGAAGGTTTTTTTCGCTTACCTTATGTGGAACCCAAACATCAAAGCGATTCACATAACCAAGCTGGTGTTAATGATTTTCAGTGCTTGATTTGGATATTTTGAGTATGTCGGCTATCTCTCATGTGGTACAACTTTGATTGTTCTCAATATGTCTCGATTTGTTTGCTATCAACTTTAATTGCTCTACCCAACGATGGAGCATCGTCCAGAGAGAAATCTCCAGCACGAAACTTGGCAAACAACTTTTGACACCTTCAACCAGTCACAGCGCCTTCTCCATATGCTGCACAAATCTTTTCTTGCATTTAGGTTGCATTTTTACCTTTCTTGAAATAATAAAGCATAATATGCTGAAAACGTTGTTTTTTTTCTTCCGTCTTCAATATTTAAATGGCTACACAAAAATACACCAATTTTGATGTCTTTTTTAAATGCACGCTGATATGACAGCTGTCACATACAATCTAACAAAATTGTTTTGAATGAATTTAAAAGACAACTAAGTGCTACTAGAGCCATCCTATGGAAAAAAACGAACCAACCGTTTGGCCAACCCAATATATATAGTAATTATACACAGCAGGCTTAGTAAATGTTTTTTCTTGGTTGACCACAATCAAACAAGATTTTTCTTCGTCACTATGCATTATGTTATAAATGCATATGCATTGGGATTTGTGTGTAAATATATATAGGAAGAATAATCATTAGCCAAAAGAAAAATGGGATGTCATGCAGATATATTCTTTTAAAAACCACCTTGCATATGCATAAAATAGAGATTTATAGTTTTCACACCACTTTACCATCCCTATGCTAGTGTACTTTAATGCTGAAGATACAACTTACTTGTTTCCAGTACTTAATTGAATATATTTATTGGGGTGCAAAAGTTTTAATAATACTATAGTAAATAATGTTTTACTACTAAAACATGAAACAGTTTCACTTTGAACAAAAAGGCATTTGAATTTTTCATGCTAGAGTTCTGAACTTTTAATTTTTACATTTTCTTTTCTTTTTCTTACTATCCCAGGGCCTAAAAGAACTCAAGACAGGTATTTATAAGGATGAGAAAACAAGATTAAAATAAATAAAATAGATGTCACCTTTCTTTTTTACTCCATTTATGTACCATGAGTTTATTTGCTAAAATATATTTGGTTTAACTCTTCTTGCTTAGCTGTGGAGCACTGGCTAAAGGCATAAACGGCAAGAATGGGATAATGCAAACTTAGTAGGCATTAATATAATGTTTGTGGCCTTCATGGTCATATTACCTAGTTTACATATATGGACTATATAAATATTTCAATTTTAATATTTATTATTTAATTTAAGTCATACATTTAATCATTTTAGAATGTTTTCCTTATGAAAGTATGGAATCACAACTTTGCAAAGATTACTGGCCAGTGGCGGAGATCACAATTTACATTGAGTGAATTATTACAAAATATTAATTTCCTTTTCTCTCTCTCCTTTTCTTAATTTCTTTCCATCTTTGAAGCACCAGAAAGAAAAGGTATATTTTCTAGGTAGGAATACACTCTTCACCAACTTTATTATACATCTCAGGGGATTAGCTCTTTTTTCCTATCTGATTAAAAAGAAGGACCAAATCCATATCCTGAAAAAATTTAACTGCAGCAAGATGAAAGATCTTCCCTAAGAAAAAGTGATGGTCTTTCTACAGAGATACTCCTTATTTAGTGTTCAATGTGAGATTTCCAATTGTCACTTCACATTATATTTCACTCACTTATTCATTCTTTTAGTAAGTATGTCAAGTATCATAATAGGTACCCATTCACTTCATATTAACAAATGCATCCTGAGTTCCCATTATGTGGAAGGGGGTGCTAGGAGCTGTAGGAGACCATGAGGCAAATTAAAGAATATTTCTAGGCTCAAATGTCTGCTAAAGGAGTTTAAAATCAGTTGGAAAGCAAAACAAGTATATATAATCAGAGTACATGCTAGTTCTAATAATTTCAATATTTATGTATCAAAGAATTGTAGCATCATTAATTAAAATAGAAATCCCAGGGGAGAACCTGGTAATGAAGATAAAATAAATCCAAATGTGGATTGCCTTTCATTTGAGGTCATAAAATTTTAATCATAACAGTGCTTGGTACATGACAAATTCTCAGTAAATAATTAACAAAAGTTGAACTGAAAAGTGAAATAAACTTGTGAAAACATTTTTTCTTTCTGATAATTGAGAGACAAGTAACTTTGTGAAGAAGCTACTTTCCTATTTTACTGTGGATAATGAAGAATTATACATTTTATGATGTAATTAACATATTTTTGTTATTAATTCATAATTTATTTTCTTTTAAAATGTATTTAATATATAACTTATGCTATTTTGCCTCTATTCTCTGTCTTATTCCCCTGGTTAGACAAAAAGGGAACAGTCATAAGTGTAAAAATGGAAAAAACAACAGCTCAGAGAAGTAAACAAAATTTGTCCAAGAGAATCAATAGAGAAAATAGGAACAAAACTTAAATCTCATATTTCTCCCTTCAGTGAACATTGTACAAAATGTCATCTACTCCTCCAGAACAAAAACAAAACAATAAACTGCAAATAGACAATAATATATCTAAAATTTATGGACTGATTTGTACTTGCCTGGTACTGCGGTCAGCTAGATACACAGGCTCATTTAACCCTCACAAGACACTTACCATGTGCATATTGTTACTCTCCCTTTATAGAAGAGGAAATGCAGTTTTATACAACTTAAACATCTGTCTAAATTCACACAGCTACTGCCTGGCAGGGTGGGATTTAATCTCAGGTCCCTGTAACATCAAGTCCAACCTGTAAACATCCACACTGAAAAGCATTCCCTTCCTGGCCCCCTCAAGGTGCTGTGCAACAATCTAAGTAAGAAAAAAATAGTGGCATGGTCCAGGGATGTTGCTGCTTAAAGACTTCTGTATAGAGACTAATTTTCCTCCATTTAAGCTCTAGGTGAGTGGCTCCATCCTTCCTCCAATTACCCCAAAACAGTAAAGTGGATTTCAAATTTTACTTCTTCTCCATCAGCTTTCTTCCCCCACATGCAATCAATTATTAATCCCATCAATTTGAGTTCTTTAGTTTCCCATATCTTCATGTCTTTTTAAAAAAAAATTTATTGAATTATAGTTGATTTACAATGTTGTGTTCGTTTCAGATGTACAGCAAAGTGAATCAGTTATACGTATACATATATCTACTCTTTTCAGATTGTTTTCCCATACAGACCATTACAGAGTACTGAGTAAAGTTCCCTGTGCTATACAGTAGGTTCTTATTAGTTATCTATTTTATACACAGTAGTGTGTATATGTCAATCCCAGTCTCCCAATTTATCTCTCCCTGCTTATCCCCTGGTAACCATAAGTTTGTTTTCTACATCTGTGACTCTACTTCTGTTTTGTAAACAAGTTCATTTGTACCATTTTTATGCTTGCTGCCACACTAGTTCAGACCATCAATGTTTTCCTCCTGTTTTATGGGAAAAGCTGCCTAGTTGATCTCCCTATAATTCATTTTACCCTTTCTAATCATTCCCCACATTAGCCAGAATGATTGCTCTTTCTAAAACACACATATATGTTTGCTTACAGTGAACCACCCTTGTCTATGGTATAAGATCTATATTTTACATGAACACAAGCCCTCGATGATCCAGCCCTTATATTCTCCTCCCTATGTTGGAAACTTTTTCCAATATGTCCAAAGTGATAAACATACAGCACTCTCATACCTAGATCTCTGCCTATATCATGTCCTGTGCATGTAATACTCTCTACTTTTTCTGCCCTCTTCACTTGTTCTTCAAGCCTAGTTTAGATATTTCTTCTGGGTAGCCTTCACTGATTATACACGATTGAGTGAGCTGGCCACTAAGAGTTATCTGTAATCATAGCACTGGTCATATCATACTGTCTATCAGTTTACCTGTCTGTCTCCCCCAATATGCTGGGAGAAACTTAAGGAAGATCCAAGTTTCATCCTCCTTCATAACCTGTACCCACCACAGTACCAAGTAGACAGTAGGTATCAAAGAGCATTTGTGGAATGAAAGGTTATAGAAAGAAAAGAAAAAAAGGGGAGCACAAAAGAGAGATAAAGAGATGAAGGAGAAGGGTGGGGGTAGAAAAAGAAGAATAAAAGAGAAGTAGGGCATGAAATGTTTTTTAAAAGGGAGGAAAAGGGAGAAGGGGAGAAGGAAGGGAGAAGAGGAAGAAGAAGAAAGAGGAAGGAGGCAGGGAGGAAAGAAGAAAGGAAGGGAGAAAAAAGTAAGGAGAGAAGTAGAGTGGAAATAAGAAGAAAGAGCATATAAAGTTAACAGAAAAATGCAGACTATTCACACTAGATTTCCTAGTGGAAATTTCTAGGGAGGCTCTAGATGCCATCAGTCCTCCAGCGGCTGGCCATCTCTCTGGAAGACATAGTCATGTCTCTAGACATAGTCATAGTCAAGGAGTTCTGATGTTAAAGAATGTAGGACTAAAAAGGACCTTAAAACAACTGAGTTCAACTTCATTTTATAATTGAGGAAACTGAGCCAAAGACACGAGCTGTGACTGCTCAATAGAAGACAGTTAAGATGAGAACACAGGCTGGAATAATTTCAAAACCCAAGTTCTCTTCACACAACAGTCTTCCCCAAGACACACATGAATCAAGGATGACAGGAGCAGCATGGTAGCTCAGGACCCCTGGTCCCTGAAGTGGGGCTGTGCACAATTCCGTGTGCTATTTCTTTTTCCTAATGTTTTTACTTAACGCAAAGAACTTTCCTCTTCAGGACAGGTATAAATGAGGCCCCATACTATTTTGTAGTATTTTGAGTATTCTCTAGTAAGGCAAAAGTATATCTGAGCTCTGCTTCTTGCTCCCTCTTACCCACCTTTAGCCTGTAGTTTTGTTATTTGTCCTCTCTCTTGGAAGACCTCTGCTGCCATTTCTAACTTTTGAAATCCTTGGCATCTTTTTTGACACTTTGTTCAAATGTCTTTTCCTCCCTGAGACCTGTCTCAATGTCCCTGACAGGAAATAATCATTCTCTCTTCTTTGCTGCAGTGGCACTTTGTTCATTTCTTTCTCAAATATGAATTGGCCTTCACCCTTTATTAGAGTTTCATGTGCATCTTTGTTCCTCCCTAAACGTGCACTCATGAAAGGCAGGAATGGCTCTTGCTTTAGCTTTGACTCCCCTTGGAGGATTAGCGTAGCACATTTGAAATGACATACATTTCATGTTTGTTATGTTGAACTGAACTACAGAATCCATTTTCCAACACTGATGCCTACATCACTGTCAAAGATTAACAAAGAGAAAAATTCATTATATTCCTTTTTTTTTAAATTTTCTATGGGTATGCTTTTTTTTTAAAGCCCTTTTATTGTGTCAATTTTTGTCCAGTAGTTGTTTAAAGTGAGTTGTTAATATGGACCAACGATGATATATACACAAGGAAGGAAGCAAAGAGACAGAACAGTAAAATTGAGTCAGTGAGTATCAGAACCTTGACATTTATGGATAATATTATGACTTTATATGCTGGCCAAATGAAGGAGTAATTGTTATGAGAGTTCCATGTCCCTTTAAAAATACTGACAAATAAAGAGACTGTTGGAGAGAAGGGGGCCTCATTTGTTAAAGGGTTCTTCTTTTTTTTTTAATTTTAGAATATTTTTTTATACAGCAGGTTCTTATTAGTTATCCATTTTATACATATTAGTGTATATATGTCAATCCCAATCTCCCACTTCATCCCACCACCACCACCCTGACGCTTTCCCCCCCTTGGTGTCCATACGTTTGTTCTCTACATCTGTGTCTCTATTTCTGCCCTGCAAACCGGTTCATCTGTACCATTTTTCTAGGTTCCACATATATGCACTAATATACAATATTTGTTTTTCTCTTTCTGACTTACTTCACTCTGTATGACAGTCTCTAGATCCATCCACGTGTCTACAAATTACTAAAGTGTTCTTCTTTTAATGGGGAGGCTTCTTGGGGAAGATTTATTGCAATACATCTCAAGCATGGGAAATATGAAAGAAGCTAAGAACTACTAAACTATAGTCCAAGGTTAGCAAGGATTTACTCAAGGTGAATAAACTAGACTACTCATTCCACTCATTTTACCTAGAAGTGTTCTTGCACAGAACAGAGGGCAGATTGGTTGTATGTACTGAGATGAAAGCAAGAAGGCACTTTAAATGCCAGAACTCCCAATCCATCTCAGCAAGGTCTGACCCTTTCTAAACTTTCATTTCTTATCAAGTGAAGTTAGCAGTTCCATCAGCTTAAGGAGAAAGATTTTCAAATTATTTTGGAAAATATTTTAAGAATGCTTTTAGATGAGATTTTGCATGTTTTTAAAAGCATAATTTTAAGTGAGCTCAAGTCCAACATATTTCTGTATTCATCACCTACTATTGGCAGCCCATACTCTAGCAAGCTAATGGCAGCAGAACATTTCTATCTGCACTTTTCTGAGTACTGTTTTAGTTTGTTTTTTTCATTCACCACTTATGTGCATGGCCAGATAATGCACCACTGTACTAACATATAGCAGACATCCTTTATAGTATTTCAGTTCTATCACAATTTTCAGAAAAATAATTTTCTAGTTCTAAAGAAGTACTTAAAACCCTCTTGGTTTTGAAATACATGTAAGAGTCAGAGGAAATTTAAATGCAAGAAAAAAATAAAACACAAAAATAATACACAGAAAAATAAGAGATTATTACTTTCCATTCGAAACTCCAACTTGGGAGTTTAATAAATAAAATTAGAAGAAAAAATATAAAAACTTACCCTCAGGTGTCTTTCTTAAACTTCATAAAGTATAGCATTTGCTAGAGTAAATCGTTCCATTCAGGATGTACATAGGATAACATAGTGAGTTGCTGTATATTCTCAGTGAGTTCCTGATATATTGTTTCTTTTTCTCACCTATGCTCTTTGAAACCTTACAAATGAATAGTTGCTGAGTCTGAAGAATTGATTTTTACCTCTCTCAGATTCCTATAGCCACAGAAAATAATTCTAAATTTGAAAATTACTTCTTTCAGAGCTTCTCCAGTGAGAAAAATAAAATTTTCAAATATGAAGCACTCACTCATCTTGTACATGAACAGTAGGTTCCCAAGAGCAACTCATTTTTAAAAGAGGGTTTCTTAAACCCATATGTGTCTCCTGTACTTTGGGACACACTGGAAAAACTTGGTTTCCCACAGAATGTTTTCTCCTACTTGGAAACGCCTTACAATGACATTTTTCCATTGCACAGTAATTGGGTAGGTTTTATATAACTTGAGTTTGATCACTTGATCAACATTTAGATGATCACTCCTTGTGATCATCATAAAAAAAAGAAAGTCTATCATACTACTTTTAATGCTGTCTTCAAGATTAGCAAATTTCTGTTTGTGAGAAAGGATGTTAATGGAATGTTATTCAATTTGGTATATGCAGCAATGGAAGAGGTGAATTTCTGGAACGCTTATATAATTACACTTGTGTAAATTTACCTTTATGAAAAAAGGGTTTATTCAGTTACCTCATCTGTAAAATGGGATAACAACAATACCTACCTCATAGATGAGCTGTGAGGATTAAATAAGCTAATAATGTAAAGACTCAGTAAGTAGTAAGTAAGAAGCAAGTCCAACCATGTTGGTTATTATTACTATCTTAGTCCTAGTGAATGTAATGGGCCAGTGGGGCTTAGAGAAAAGTTGGACAAGCTCGGGTCAGTAAAAGAAGCTGCTGACTTCTTACCTCCAGGGAGTCATCTGCATTCACCATCCAACAGTCTGTCCAGGTGGCCACAACCAAGAACCCAGTAGAGAGAAATGCAAAGAAGCAGGCGACATACTGAAAAAGATCCCTCATCTTAACGAACAGCCTGTCTGCAAGGGACACATGGGCAGCTGCCAGCCCTGGACCCATGCAGGTAGCTGGAATGCTGTCAGTCTTCTGTTCTTCTTGTACCTGGGGATGTTGAAAATGCTGGTCTTTTCCTTACTCCCCACTGCAGGCGTCTTAAGCTGCGGTAAGAGTAAAACAAAAAGGCTGTAACCCACAGAGGGGTCCTGGAGGTCATTATCTGAAGCAATGAGCCTCCAATCAGAAGCCAGGTCAGTGAAAGGACTGAGAATGTTTTGGGTGGGGGAGAAAAGGAGCCCTGGTAATGTTTTCTGCCCAGAACTTGGGCTAATGTGAGATGATGGTCACCAGAGGCACGTGCCAGCGCCAAGATGGAGAGAAGGAAGAAGGGTCACACCCCATTCTGACGCCTGTAAACTGATCTTTCTCAGGCCCTCCAGAGAAAGTGAGCTATTCTCCTCCTCCCCTCAGTAAGGGGGCTATATGGTTGACTGAGTGCTTTTATTATTAGGACTATTTTAATATTCGCTGACTACCTTAGACAGACAGGTCACTGGTGAAACTATGCTAACAAGGGCTTGCTCAAGGGAGTTTGCATTCCAAAGTGCTGGGCAGAACTGCCCATAAAGGGTTTCCAAGCACCTGGGCCCCAGGTAGAGCCATGGCTCCTAACCTTTCGACACCATTCAGTGGGAAAGAGTGCGCATTTTAACCCAAAGAGCTCTGGGTATAAATCCTTGCTCTGAAGGTTACAGGCTGAAGGCACTTGGTCTGTGGTTTCTGTAAAATGCGGATATTAATACAGACATCATGAAATGTTTGGGAAAATTAAACGATACTGTATCTGTAAATCACTTAGAACAGTGTCTGACAAAAGTAGCTAAATGGAGGCTTCCCTGGTGGCGCAGTGTTTGGGGGTCCGCCTGCCGATGCAGGCGACACGGGTTCGTGCCCCGGTCCGGGAAGATCCCACATGCCGCGGAGCGGCTGGGCCCGTGAGCCATGGCCGCTGAGCCTGCGCGTCCGGAGCCTGTGCTCCGCAACGGGAGAGGCCACAGCAGTGAGAGGCCTGCGTACCGCAAAAAAAAAAAAAAAAAAGAAAGTTATTTTAGTGACAGCTCAGAAAGGGATTACTTTTTTCCACTTAATAATGATTCAGTCATAATATTTAGGGTAAAAGACTAAAATCAGTATTGATAAAACATCCTTCAAGTCTATATTAAAATAATAAACTTTTGTGACTCAAATGTGTTGTTTTCTAATTGATTTGTGTTCAAAAGTATAAACTGTAAATATAAATGTAAAATCATGTGTAAAACCATATGTGGAATGTCTATTTACTGCCATAAATAAAGTATCTATGTTACCAGTAGTTATCATTAGTTTGTGAGCGACATTACAATTGCTTTTAAGTTTATTTATTTTATTTGACTTATTTCACTTAACAATTGGGGAAAAGAACACTTAGTTTTTAAAGTACCCATTCAAAGAATGGAATTACCTATGGTGTAAGGCAGCTACAACGCACACATGCTGCTTCAGTGAGTCACAAGTGAATCTGTACCTGTACCCTAAAATCTAAAATGCTGGGCTTCCCTGGTGGCGCAGTGGTTGAGAGTCCACCTGCCGATGCAGGGGACGCGGGTTCGTGCCCCGGTCCGGGAAGATCCCACATGCCGCAGAGCGGCTGGGCCTATGAGCCATGGCTGCTGAGCCTGCGCGTCTGGAGCCTGTGCTCCACAACGGGAGAGGCCACAACAGTGAGAGGCCTGCGTACCGCAAAAAAATAAATAAATAAAATAAAATGCTCATGCTCTGCTGATCTGGGAGGGAAACCAATTCCAAAAGCACATGCCCATTACAGGAAGAGTCCTGGACTTGGCTGCTAGCTTGCCACCCAGGGACCTTCCACAATGTACTTTTCCTGCTAACAGTGCACCCCAGGGCAATGGTTCTTAAACTTGAGTGCACAATGGAATCTCCAAAGCCACTTGTTATAAATGCAGACTTGGGAGCTCCACCCTCAGAGATGTGGATTCGGAAAATTGGGAATGGAAGTCAAGAGTTCACATTTTGTAAAAGTCTTGTATAAAATTCTGATTCTGAACAAGATGACCATGCTTTGAGAGACTAAGAAGAAGAGAAGAAAACTCAGCATTAAAACCAGCATATTACTTTACAGACTCATTCTATACTATATCTCACAGACAAAGCTGTGGGAGGGGGACACCAGAATTACACCTTTGGTACCAAAGTCTTCCCTAATTAGTACCATAACAGGTCCCAAATCCAAATATCAGGACTTAATGAAGAAGGTGAAGTAAAGGAAAAAAACACTGAGCACCATGCATGCACTATGCATGCAAACACACACCAGTACACATATATCTCTGGAAATCAGAGATTCCTTCACAGGAAATATATAGGCTGTACCTTAATTTATTTCATTCCCTAAATTGTACTGGACATCTTATGTGGTTAAGGATTGGGAGACTATTAATGTGACTATAGAGCTGTTCCTGAATCAAAGTATAGTACTTTTAGAGAATAGCGTAAGACAAGCATGCTTAAGGGTCCATTTCTGTGGGTGAGGCCATAATATGATAGGAGATCCAAGAAAGGAGATACATGCAGACTAACGGATGAGTAAGAAGGACTCCATGGGTGGAGTGTGAGTGTACTTCAAAGGAGGAGACAAATGTGTTGGGAGCTGTGAGCACGGAGGTGCATATGCAGAATAAACCATTCACGAGTCTAGAAAACAAACTTATGGTTACCAAGGGGGATAGTGGGATAGGGGACGGGTTAAATAGGCATTTGGGATTAACAAATACACACTATTATATATAAAATAGGTAAACAACAAGGACCAACTATATAGCACAGGGAACTATACTCAGTATAATAACTATGATGGAAAAGAATCTGAAAAAAGAAATTATATATATGCATATATATGTGTGTGTATATATATATATACATAACTGAATCACTTTGCTGTACACTTGAAACTAACACAACATTGTAAATTAACTATACTTCAATAAAACAAAAACAAAAAAACATTCATGAGCCTATGTAATTAAATCAATTCTTTCTGCCCATGCTCTCGATTCCAATACTTAGCTTTATCTACTCAATCCTAGTTTAGTTCCATTCCACTCCGTACACATATACGTATAGCCTACTCTGACCAGCACTGTGCTAGGTCCTGGAGACACAGAGAAAATAGAATATGGAAGACCTGGTCCCTGTCCTTGAGAAGCTACAGTGAGTGGACCAGAGCCCGGCACATGAGAGGAAGTGAAGATCTCCGTTCAGGCAACCCTGAGTACAGTCTTAAGTGATAGTACGACTTCCAATAGTAGTACACAGGCATATTGGTTAAAAACATGCAGGGGGGCTTCCCTGGTGGCGCAGTGGTTGCGCGTCCGCCTGCCGATGCAGGGGAACCGGGTTCGCGCCCCGGTCTGGGAGGATCCCACATGCCGCGGAGCGGCTGGGCCCGTGAGCCATGGCCGCTGAGCCTGCGCGTCCGGAGCCTGTGCTCCGCAACGGGAGAGGCCACAACAGAGGAAGGCCCGCGTACCACAAAAAAAAAAAAAAAAAAAAAAAAAAAATGCAGGGATTCCCATTATAGTATAAACACAAAGGACAATCATCCCTCTGCGTGTGACCCAGTAGTGTTTATAAAATATTTTCAAATACATTATCTCACCTAAGCTCCATGAAGACAGACAGCTTCATTTTATTCATCAATGTACCCCAAATGCTTAAAATTCTGCCTGGCCTATAGTAGGCTCTCAACAACTAGGTGATGAATTTCATTTAATCCTCAAAGCCCCCATGTTCGACAGAAGAGATAGTAAAAGTGAGCTTGCTCTTTCTGAATCATCCAGGGTCCCCCAGGATAAAAACTGGGCTGGCAGAAGTGGCTCAATGATCTTTGCAGCTCCAGAGCTTTTCGTTCTGCAGGATCCCTAAGACATCGTGGTCGATTTGTTAGCACTGTGTTCCCACTCACCCAGTATGTGCATTACTCCTGGTTGAAGATTTAGAGCCACCTGGTGATGAAGTGAGTGGTGCCCTCGGTCCAGCACCCTAACTGTCGGTCTCTGCTCAGCTGGAAATACTGCAGTTGTCCCTTTAGCCTGCAGGTGGAAGTAGCTCTGCATTTTCAGTTGAGAAAAACAGCAAGTTGTTTTTGTGCCAACTGTTGTTTCTGTTAGGGTCACACACTGTTCCTTCTATGTTCATTATACGTCCTTAGGAGGAATAAGCTGATTTATACCACATCTTATGAATAATCTTCTCACTCCTTTTTAATTGCCCAATGCTCACTGGAAAAAAGTACATAATAAAATCATTTGTTGTTGTCAAAGGCCATACTGCCTATAACTAAGGGCAAAATAAACCAGTGGTTAAATCGTTTGGACCTCAGAGTCAGGCAGACCCAAGTTCAGACTAAGCCACTTAACATACGTGAGCTCTTGGGCACGCTACTTGCTTCTAAATTAATAGCTGGCTCAATAAAATGAAAATGACAAATTCTGTCTAAGATGGCTGTGAAAAATAAATAACATTTGTAGAGGTCTTAATACAGTGCCTGGAACATAATAAACAATCAATAAATTATAGCTATTATTATTTTTATGTTACAATCTTGCTCTTCTACATATGTGCCATATATATATATATATATATATATATACACGTGTATATAGGTATGTGTACGTGGTGTATGCATATATGTACGTACACATAGAGGTCATAGATACATAGATACATAGTAAAACAACTCAATTGAACACAGAGGAAACAAAAGGTGTAACCATGAAGAAATTTCATTTTTCTCTCCCATGATCCTTTCAAATCCATTCGTTTTGAGTCATTTCTTCCCCTGCCTCTAGGATGAAATCTAGGGTAGGTCCCATGACATTTCTGTCATTCTTAGGTAATATAAATTCTTTGGGTCATTTCAAGGCACAAAGACACAGCCTCATTCCAGTTATGTAAACATCTGTACTCCTGTACAGAGGCCAAGCCCTTTGTAGCCAATCCCACTTCGTGCAGGCCTCCCTCATAGCAACGCACCTGCCACGGTCTCTGCCCTTTATATTTCTTGGGCCCGAGATGGACAGCAGTCCATTATGTGTCTCCAGGTCCAGGGAACAAATACCAGACTTTCAGTGTAGACAAGTTGGAACTCCTTTCTCTGGGCTTAAAGTAAGGTATTAGAACTATCATTCTCCTCTATGGTACCAGGGAAGTGGTACTCAATACACGTCAGTCTCCAAAAAGCTCTCCTAATATTCATCTCTTTTCTTGGGGATAACTTTGTCTTTTTTTGTCAAGGGATGGGGAAGAGTGGGCAGGGTGGAGATAGCTAGCCCACTAAGAGTTGCAAAACTGGTTCTAAGACACCTCTTTTGCAACTCCTCCTCCGGGTCCCTCATCTCATTTTGGAGTGTGGTGTTTACTGTGTAGTGACTTCAGTCAAAACTGGGACTAAGATGGTTCCAATGGAAAAACCTCTACACACACTCATTTAGTGTTAGACTGAAACTCTAGTGCTCATCCTGGCTAGACCACACCTGGATTCACTGAGTTTACTCCTGAGTACCATCATTTAAGAAAGACTGGAGCCCACCTAGAGGAGAAGGTTCCAGTTAGTGAAGTTAGTGAGGAGATTGGCAGCTATCTCATATTAAGTATAACTGAAGGAAGTTGGGAAGAAGAGGGTATTTTAAATCTAAATAAAGGAGATAGTAAACACGACAGTGGGTTTTAAATAATGGAAGGGTTGTCAAATGGGAAAGGAATAATAATCCTTAATAATAATAATAATAATAATAATAATCTTTCTAGGAGGCTTCAGAAAACATAACTAGAAAATATTGTAAAAGCACAGAAAGGCGAAGTTGTGTTCAATTCAGGAAGAATTTCCAAAAATCAGAACTGACTGAAAGGGAGGTGGTCTGGTCTGATGGGTTTCTTGATACTGGAGATGTTCAAACAGAGAAAGGATTACCATTGGCAGAGGGTTCATGAATCAGTTCATGGTGGGATAATTGTACTCTGATTTGGAGAATGCTTGGAGAGCATGGGGTCCAGGAAAACTTGTGCTCCTAATTTATCTCTTACCTTACACAGAATTTGAGTCTTTCTTAAGCAAACCTTAACATGACTCAGTGAATCATTAGTCAAAAATCACATCTCAACCTCAGCAGCAATGCATGTATCATTACTCATTCGGTAACTTACTTCTCCTTGAAAAACAAGATTTTCATCATGGTAGAGTATGATTAAGCTATCAAGGGTGCTCTAGGGGAACTGCAATGTAATAAACCTGGTATCGAAGGTTAGCATTTTATTCTCTTTGAGTTAACAGGTAACTCATGAAGCCATTCTAACATGAAACTTTTCTCTTGAATGGCCTGCACTGTTCCACATATATCCTTATGTTCATTATTTAAATTATTAAATAAATCTATCAGATTTAGGGTTTATTTCACAAGTTGAACTTTCTTCATTTGACTCAAGCGCATTCACTTTGACAATTGTGATTTTTTTGCTCACCATTTTGCATTTCCTTCTGCTTGTTTTCTCTCCACATATTTAAGCATTCACTTAGGGAGTCAGTTTCAGTTATTCTTTGTAAATTATGAAGGCTATATGAATGGTGAAGTTTCAGTGTATACTTAGTCCACGTTGAGCAGGAAAATATTGAAATTGTCAGGAAATTGTAGGAGATGTTCTTATAAACTATCAGGTTGTGTCCTTATCATTGCCCTTGTGCTCACCTTTACAATCCAGTTGACTTAATTGATGTATTCTTAATTCAGCTCATTTGGAACGAAAATTGCACAAAGTCCCTATCTAAGACAATAGATGACTAATTTGGGGTTTCATTCAATACACTGGAGCTAGATGACATCAGTGATAAAAATAATGGTATAAAGGGCCTAGAGGCAGAAGGACAAAGTATATGATGAATAAACCCTAAGTCTGCTGTGCAGAGAGTTAAGTATATGTTTAGGACAGTAGAGGAAAAGAAAGCTGGAGTAGCAAGTTACAGTCACATTGCAGAAGATCCTCAATCCTAGATTAAGGAACGTGGATTAACATGCTACTTGTTGAGAGCCACTGAAGGTTTTAGACAAGAGAGCGAGAGTGGTCAAGTAGCAGACAGGTCAGGTAGCCTCCCTTTTTACTACTACTTATAAAATTAATTCCTAACTTCCCTAATCCTTAACCTTTAAACCAGAAGATCTGCTACCAACCAGGTGTGGGGAAGCGAATAAAAACAAGTTCTAGTCAATTAATTATATTTTAGGAAAATATTTCGGGTCCTCCCTCTTCACTCTGTCCCTTGCACTTTGCTGCACATCACCCTGTACCACTGCCCTGTCTTCCTGAATCCAGAGCCTTTGTAGTTTATCTGTCATTTAAATCCCAGCGCTGACCCCTTGGACTTGGGAAGTTGATTGTATTCCCTAGCTTTTACCTTTGGTGCTCCCTAGGGCATAGCTCAGGCTCACCCTCCTGGCTAATCTGAATAACCTCCATTGCATCCACTGCAGCTCTGGTCCTGGGGACCCTACTTTGTATCAGATAATTTGCAAGATCTATTTCTTCTGCCCACCAAGGGGAAGCAACTCCAAGCCTTGATTGTCCCTCTAATTCCTTGGCAGGTGAGCTAAAATTTTACTAATTTTTAAAAAATCCACCAGCTTAATTTTTGTAAATCTTCATATTTTTTTCCAGCAGTATTTTCACAATCAACTTTGAGCTGGAAAAGCAGGAGGGAATGCGAAGAGAACAGAAATGCAAAGGTCTTGACTGTTGAGGGGAGAGGAGGCAAGGATGGGTCATTTTGCCACTCCCTCCCTGTATCCTCACTGATGCTCATGTAGGTGACCACTGCCTGAACCACGAATACCCTGTCCTTTCCTGAATTACACCTTTGTTCATGCTGCTTTGTTATCAGGAATGACCCCCAATAAAACCCAAAGTCCACTTATCCCAAACCTATATATCCTTAAAGAAGTCTTTTTCATAAAGCTTCTTACTAATAATGCTGGATGAAAATTATCTTTCTAATGTCTCCTCTATACATCCTGTGATAGTTAACTTTCTGTGTCAAACTGCTTGAGCTAGAGGGTGACCAGATATTTGGTCAAGTTAACCAGGTATTTCTGTGAGGGGGTTTTGGGTGAGATTAACGTGTAAATCAGTACTCTAAGTCAAGCAGATTGCCCTCCCTAATGTGAGTGTGCCTCGTCCAATCCATTGAAGGCCTGAGTAGAACAAAAGCTCTGACTTTTCCCTGAATAAGAGAGAATTCTTCCTGCTGGACTGCTTTAGAATTGGCATTTGGCTTTTTTCCTCCCTTCAGCCTTGAATTGAAACTGAACTTGGGTCTAGAGCCTGCCAACCTTAAAATGAGAACTACACCATTGGCCTTGGTTTTCAGACCTGTGCACTTTGTATCTAGTTGTCCTGGGTCACCTGGGTCTTGCCTACCCACCATGCAGATCTTGGGATTTGATTTGCCCACCTCCATAATCGAGTGTGTGTGTGTGTGTGTTTATTTATTTCTCTGGAGAATGCTAATACACATCTAATAAGAAGATTATATATCACCTCTCTTTGCTCATTCAGCCCTTCTCAACAGTTTCCATTCTAGACATTATGCAGTTTCTTTCTTAACCTCTGGTTACTTCTGTCTCTTAGCATATGTTTATGCTATCTCTTCTGGATGGAACGCTTTTTATTTTTCTCACCATTTATTATAATCCTAATCATCAATCAAGGGATGAATAGTAACTTCACAAAGCCTTATATGATATCTCTAGCTCACTCACCTCTCTGTTTGACATGTAATCATTAATCACATAGTTTAGCATGCCATCATTTCAGGTTTTCTATACATTAGTTTGATGTCTCCAGATGATGTTTAACAAACAAACAAACAAAATTCACCAAGTAGAAAGTATGTGTCAGGCACAGGGTTAGTTACTTCATATCCAAATATTAATAAAACACCATTCAAGAAGTTTGCAGTTGATTGGGAGAAGAGATGAAGAGATAGATAGATAGATGATGGATAGATAGATAGATAGGTAGATCTTGTATTGAAATATATGTTTTTGAAAAATGTTTTAGGAGCATAAATGATGGAGTGATTGATATCTCTAGGCAATCATTACAAAAAGCTTTGTGGAAAAGAAAATGGCTGATTTGGTTCTTAAGTGATAATAACTCGCTGAACATAAAGGAAGGGAACAGACAAGGGAAACATCTTGAGCAAAGAGAGAGGTGTGTGAATGTGCATCACATTATTGAGAAATGAGTTGTGACAAGCACCAATAAGCAAGCAGGAATCCTTTTTTATTTTATTTCATTTTTTGCCCATACTTAAAATGTTCCACAATATCGAGTACAGTGATGACATCATTGTAGAAGCTCACGTGCTGGGAATGTTTGTTTGTTTAAATTTTTAAGCCCCATAGAAAGAGGAACTATGTGAGTAGCTTTATTGAATATTAGGTTTCAATAAATTGAGTGAATTCATTCATTCATTGAGTGAATGAATAAATGAATGAATAAGTTCCATGTGCCAGGCATCATGCTAGGCACTAGAAATACATCAAAGAACAAAATATTCTAGTGGAGGAAAGATATTCAATAGTATTTAGGCTCTTAATAGATATTTGATGTTTTTCTGTGAGAAAAAGCTATAAATTTAGCATGAGTATTCTAAAGAAGTCCTTCAAAGGTGGCCCAGTTATAATATAGATTATTTGGAATGTATCTTATGTTCTAGATGCAGGGCATTTTAATAGAAAATATTGGGCTGGAATTCCATATACTTGGTTTCAGTCCAAGGTACATTTTAGACTTTCTTAGCTTGTATTACATGAAAATAAAGGACCTTTAATCCTACTGTATAGCACAGGGAACTATATTCAATATCCTGTGATAAACCATAATGGAAAATAATATGAAAAAGAATGTATACATATGTAAAACAGAATCACTTTGCTATACAGCAGAAAGTAATACAATATTGTAAAACAAAATAAATAAAATAATAAAATAAATGTTAAAAAGGTCCTTTAACAACTGTCCAGTAATTTGATCATTGTAGATAGCCAATCTATATAACTGAGGCTTAAAACAAAAAAATCAAGTATATTTTTCTACTTATGCATCAAATGAGCAAAAAGGTCTATATACCAGTGCTTAAAGAATTTATGAAAAAAACTCTGTATCAACATTTCTAATTTTAATCAATTTAATTGGAGTTTCTAGGCATTTTCATCTGTATTATTTCATTTTGTATTAAAGACACAATTGGAGAGGCATCATATCACATATACAGAAGAGGAAAATAAGGATCATTTGTTTAATTACTTACCCAACCTGATGGAGCTGGAAGGTGGCAAAATCAGGGTTTGGATCCAAGGCAACCAAAGTGGAGGAGAGGCAAGTATCCAATGGAAACTATAAAAGCCAATGGAGGTAAGTCAGGGAAGTGGAAGTCCTCCCGAGGACAGCAGACCCACTTAAACCTGGCAAGTGTTCAGGGACAGTTCCATTCCACCTGTTACCTGTCCAACATTCTGACTCCTTAATCCTAAAGCAGGAGTCAGATATAAGATCTGTCCTAACCACCACTGAATAGGAAAGAATCAAGACCTGGCTCTCGTGATATTTGGATTACCATCCCGGTAGGACGAAAGCTCTGTGCTGAAACTATGAAGCATGTCATTTAACTTGTTTGAATTTATCAGTGAAATACTTTCAACCAATCTGCCCTCAGGGAGGCAGTGACATCACTCATGAAGGGTGGAAGGTTCCATTGTACTTCATGTCCTGTTTTATGCACGTGTATAAACACTGTGAAGTTCTGCCCTCCTTCAGGAAAACTTTCTCCTCCCATTCTTGCCTCTTCGCATTCTTGTCTCCCAAACCTACCTGCTGAGATGCTCTTCCATCTTCCAGGATCTTCTCACATGTTATCGTTGTTTCAGTGCATTGCAAGGCTCCTATTTTTAGGTAATCTCTCCTTTAAATCAATATTAACTCTTAGCTTGTATAACATTTATTGAGGGCTTATTACATGCTATGGACTAAGCTAATTGATTTTTGAGTGTTATCTTTTTACATTCTCCCAACAATCGTAAGAGGTTGTTCTATTATAAACATATACTTTATGGATAAGGAAACAGATGATTAGGGTGATATTGTAACTTATCCCAGTTTTCACAACTAGCAAATAATGGAGCCAGGATCCAAACCCAGGTCTGACTGACTCCAGGGAAGGTGGTCCTGATATCACTATGTACTATAGACTTCCATATTGCATTATCACCATACTTTTTTTTACTAGGTCACTGGAAACCCATGGTTAAAATTGGAAAGCTACCTTGGATTAACAGATGAGGAAACTGAGCCTCCAGGAAAATATCTTATCCTAGGTGACTCAATTGTTACTGAGATTGATTAGACCCAAAACCCCTCCACTTCACACTTTACATAGTGCCTGAGAGATTCATAAGGCCATAGAGGGCACCTCCTCATCCTCTTATCACCTGCAGTATTGCACAGATATCTTGTTTATAGCAAGTGCTTAAGAATTCAATTTATTGGAATTTTTTGTGATCAGAGATCATTAATTAGAACACACTGAGATATTACAGTATATCATGATTATTAATTACACACATAGAATACACACTAGTAACTATAATTTACTTGCATATCTAAGGAGTTATTAAAACAGAAGAGCAAAAATTGGTTTTGGTTTTGGTTTTTTAACCTGGGACCAACTAAATTCTGCTAAGCTAAACTGATTTACAGAGATAAAACTAACTAAAATTGATAAAGCCCAAAATGGAGCCCAAGAGTGGAAACTCTTATGATAGAAGGAGACCAATCATGTGATTCCTCCATTTTAGTGAAATATTCCAACTACAAAATTCAAACATTAGTGAAAAATATTCTTTGGGTATCAAATGCATTAGGAGTTATTCCTTCATGCCTCCTTTACCACATTGCTCCCCATTACCCTTTCAAAGATTCTCATCACTCTAAGGATAAAATACAAAGTGTTTAACATAGCATGCAAGATCTTTCTCAATCTGACCCTTCTCTGCTTCTCCAAATTCACATGTTATGACTTCTAACATGCATCGATGTTACTTTGAACCAATGACTATCTCTCCAGCATCTGGAGAAAGCTTTTTCCTCTGCCTGGAAGATCCTTGCTCTTCCCCTCTCCTTAACTAACACTTAACTAACTCCTCTGTCTCCTTCTGGACTCAGGTTTCATTACCTCATAGCTGGTTGACTCTAAAAACAGTTTGCTCAACAGAATCACCTGGGGAGTGGTTACCAAAAAGTAGATACCCACAGAGATTGTGATTTCCAAACATCATAAATTTTTAAAATAACTCCCAGAGATTCGGGGAATTCACTGCCATAGATAACTTCCCTTTTACATCAGACTGTTATTGTCTGTGTCTCTCTTCCCTATCAGGTTAAGAGCTCTTTATCAGCAGAGACATGCCTTCCATTTCTCTAATGCTAGCTGGCATTAGATCAGTAATAAACACTGGATGAATAAATGAAGTGGGCAAATCATCAGCATCTTTGCTCAAATTGTTTCCTCTGGCTATACATGAGCATATCTACACCATTATTTTCTGATAACCTTTTCAGATTCTCTTAGTTAAAGTTAATCTCTCCTTTCTGTATATTACTATGGCAGATATTTTTATTTCTTTTTCTCTTGTAACCCTTTATAGCCTGATTTATATTTATGTATTTGTGCATGGCTCCCTCTGAATTCTGAGCCCCCGATGTCAGAGACTAAGTCTTTTTCAATTTTGTGACTCTTTAAGCAATCGTCAACATACGCTATCCATACTTGTTGAATTAAACCAAAATTTTAATTTCTTTAGGTTTCTAATCTTTCATATTCCCAGAGTAAATAAAATCCTTACAATCACATAACATATAACATGCAGAAATACATCCAATAATCTTAAGTTGATCTCATATGCAAAGCTTTCGATTCCCAAGCCTTATGAGGACCACACTCATATCAATGTGATATCTATATATGTATGCATATGTATATGTATGCATATATATATGTGTGTGTATAACACACACACACACACACACACACACACACACACCACATCTCCAATAAGAAGAGACATGAGGTTTCAGACCTTTGGAGTAGGAAATAATCTGTACAAGAGTACAACGACACAACATTCTTTTTTTTAACATCTTTATTGGAGTATAATTGCTTTACAATGGTGTGCTAGTTTCTGCTGTATAACAAAGTGAATCAGCTATACGTATACATATATCCCGATATCCCCTCCCTCTTGCCTCTCCCTCCCACCCTCCCTATTCCACCACTCTAGGTGATCACAAAGCACCAAGCTGTTCTCCCTGTGCTATGTGGCTGCTTCCCACTAGCTATCTATTTTACATTTGGTAGTGTATATATGTCCATGCCACTCTCTCACTTCATCCCAGCTTACCCTTCCCCCTCCCCGCGTCATCTAGTCCATTCTCTACGTCTGTGTCTTTATTCCTGTCTTGCCCCTAGGTTCTTCAGAACCTTTTTTTTTTTTT
>NC_041214.2:82457563-82508879 GCF_002837175.3 Physeter macrocephalus | reverse complement strand
TCATTGTAGTTTTGATTTGCATTTCTCTAATGATGAGTGATGTTGAGCATCCTTTCATGTGTTTGTTGGCAATCTGTATATCTTCATTGAAGAAATGTCTGTTTAGGTCTTCTGCCCATTTTTAGATTGGGTTGTTTGTTTTATTGATATTGAACTGTATGAGCTGCTTGTGTATTGTAGACATTAAACCTTCGTTAGTTGCTTCATTTGCAAATATTTTCTCCCATTCTGAGGGTTGTCTTTTCGTCTTGTTTATGGTTTCCTTTGCTGTGCAAAAGCATTTAAGTTTCATTAGGTGCCATCTGTTATTTTGTTTTTATTTCCATTTTCTAGGAGGTGGGTCAAAAATGATCTTGCGGTGATTTATGTCATAGAGTGTTCTGCCTATGTTTTCCTCTAAGAATTTGATAGTGTCTGGCTTTATATTTAGGTCTTTAATCCATTTTGAGTTTATTTTTGTGTATGGTGTTAGGAAGTGTTCTAATTTCTTTCTTTTATGTGTAGCTGTCCAGTTTTCCCAGCACCACTTATTGAAGAGGCTGTCTTTTCTCCATTGTATATTCTTGCCTCCTTTATCAAAAATAAGGTGACCATATGTGTGTGGGTTTATCTCTGGGCTTTCTATCCTGTTCCATTGATCTATATTTCTGTTTTTGTGCCAGTACCATACTGTCTTGATTACTGTAACTTTGTAGTATGGTCTGAAGATTGGGAGCCTGATTCCTCCAGCTCTGCTTTTCTTTCTCAAGATTTCTTTTGCTATTAGGGGTCTTTTGTGTTTCCATACCAATTGTGAATTTTTTTATTTTAGTTCTGTGAAAAATGCCATTGGTAGTCTGATAAGGATTGCATTGTATCTGTAGATTGCTTTGGGTAATATAGTTATTTTCAAAATGTTGATTCTTCAAATCCAAGAACGTGGTATATCTCTCCATCTGTTTGTATCATCTTTAATTTCTTTCATCAGTGTCTTATAGTTTTCTGCATACAGGTCTTTTGTCTCCTTAGGTAGGTTTATTCCTAGGTATTTTATTCTCTTTGTTGTAATGGTAAATGGTAGTGTTTCCGTAATTTCTCTTTCAGATTTTTCATCATTAGTGTATAGGAATGCAAGAGATTTCTGTGCATTAATTTTGTATCCTGCAACTTTACCAGATTCATTGATTAGCTCTGTGAGTTTTCTGGTAGCATCTTTAGGATACTCTATGTATACTATCATATCATCTGCAAACAGTAACAGTATTACTACTTCTTTTTACGAATTTGTATTCCTTTTATTTCTATTTCTTCTCTGATTGCTGTGGCTAAAACTTCCAAAACTATGTTCAATAATAGTGGTGAGAGTGAGCAACCTTGTCTTGTTCCTGATCTTAGTGGAAATGGTTTCATTTTTCACCTTTGAGAGCAATGTTGGCTGTGGGTTTGTCATATATGGCCTTTATTATGTTGAGGTAAGTTCTCTTTATGCCTACTTTCTGGAGGGTCTTTATCATAAATGGGTGTTGAATTTTGTCGAAAGCTTTTTCTGCATCTATTGAGATGATCATATGGTTTTCTCCTTCAATTTGTTAATATGGTTTATCACATTTACTGATTTGCATATATTGAAGAAACCTTGCATTCCTGGGATAAACCCCACTTGATCATCTGTATGATCCTTTTAATGTGCTGTTGGATTCTGTTTGCTAGTATTTTGTTGAGGATTTTTGCTTGTATGTTCATCAGTGTACTGGCCTGTAGTTTTCTTTTTCTGTGACATCTTTGTATTGTTTTGGTATCAGGGTGATGGTGGCCTCATAGAATGATTTTGGGAGAGTTTTTCCCTCTGCTATATTTTGGAAGTATTTGAGAAGGTTAAGTGTTAACTCTTCTGTAAATGTTTGATAGAATTCACCTGTGAAGCCATCTAGTCCTGGGCTTTTGTTTGTTGGAAGATTTTTAATCACAGTTTCAATTTCAGTGCATGTGATTGGTCTGTTTATATTTTCTATTTTTTCCTGGTTCAGTTTTGAAGGCTGTGCTTTTCTAAGAATTTGTCTATTTCTTCCAGGTTGTCCATTTTATTGGCATATAGTTGCTTGCAGCAATTTCTCATGATCCTTTGAATTTTTGCAGTGTCAGCTGTTACTTCTCCTTTTTCATTTCTAATTCTGTTGATCTGAGTCTTCACCCTTCTTTTCTTGATGAGTCTGGCTAAGAGTTTATCAATTTTGTTTATCTTCTCCAAGAACCAGCTTTTAGTTTTATTGATGTTTGTTATAATTTCCTTCAGTTATTATTCATTTATTTCTGATGTGATCTTTATGATTTCTTTCCTTCTGCTAACTTTAGGGGTTTTTTTGTTCTTCTTTCTCTAATTGCTTTAAGTGTAAGGTTAGGTTGTTTATTTGATATTTTTCTTCTTTCTTGAGGTAAGATTGTATTGCTATAAACTTCCCTCTTAGAACTGCTTTTGCTGCATCCCATAGTTTTGGGGTCATCCTGTTTCCATTGTCATTTGTTTCTAGGTATTTTTTGACTTCCTCTATGATTTCTTCAGTGATCTCTTGATTATTTAGCTGTGTATTGTTTAGCCTCCATGTGTTTGTATTTTTTACTTTTTTTTTTCCTGTAATTTATATCTAGTCTCATAGCATTGTGGTTGGAAAAGATAACTGATACTATTTCAATTTTCTTAAATTTACCAAGGCTTGATTTGTGACCCAAGATATGATCTATCCTGGAGAATGTTCCATGAGCACTTGAGAACAAAGTGTATTCTGTTGTTTTTGGATGGAATGTCCTATAAATATCAGTTAAGTCCATCTTGTTTAATGTGTCATTTAAAGCTTGTGTTTCCTTATTTATTTTCATTTTGGATGATCTGTCCGTTGGTGAAAATGGGGTGTTAAACTCCCCTACTATGATTGTGTTTCTGTCTATTTCCCCTTTGTTTGCTGTTAGCATTTGCCTTATGTATTGAGGTGCTCCTATGTTGGGTGTATAATTTTTTACAATTTTTATACCTTCTTCTAGGATTGATCCCTTGATCATTATGTAGTGTCCTTCTTTGCCTCTTGAAATAGTCTTTATTTTAAAGTCTATTTTGTGTGATATGAGAATTGCTACTCCAGCTTTCTTTTGATTCCCATTTGCATAGAATATCTTTTTTCCATCCCCTCACTTTCAGTCTGTATGTGTTCCTAAGTCTGAAGTGGGTCTCTTGTAGACAACATATATACGGGTCTTGTTTTTGTATCCATTCAGCCAGTTTAGGTCTTTTGGTTGGAGCTTTTAATCCTTTTACATTTAAGGTAATTATCAACATGTATGTTCCTTTTCGCATTTTCTTAATTGTTTTGCTTTTGTTATTCTAGATCTTTTTCTTTTCTTGTGTTTCCTGCCTAGAGAAGTTCCTTTCATATTTGTTGTAAAGCTGGTTTGGTGGTGCTGAATTCTCTTAGCTTTTGCTTGTCTGTAAAGGTTTTAATTTCTCCATCGAATCTGAATGAGATCCTTGCTGGGTAGAGTAATCTTGGTTGTAGGTTTTTCCCTTTCATCACGTTAAATATGTCCTGCCACACCCTTCTCGCTTGCAGAGTTTCTGATGAAAGATCAGCTGTTAACCTTATGGGGATTCACTTGTATGTTATTTGTTGTTTTTCTCTTGCTGCTTTTAATATTTTTTCTTTGTATTTAATTTTTGTTAGTTTGATTAATGCATGCCTTGGCATGTTTCTCCTTGGATTTACCCTGTATGGTACTCTCTGCACTTCCTGGACTTGTTTGATTTTTTCCTTTCCCATATTAGAGAAGTTTTCAACTATATTCTCTTCAAATATTTTCTTGTTCCTTTCTTTTTCTCCTCTTCTGTATGGGACTCTCTGCACTTCCTGGACTTGTTTGATTTTTTCCTTTCCCATATTAGAGAAGTTTTCAACTATATTCTCTTCAAATATTTTCTTGTTCCTTTCTTTTTCTCCTCTTCTTCTGGGACCCCTATAATTTGAATGTTGGTGCATTTTTTCAGGTAGACTGCTTATTTCCTCTTCATTT
This sequence comes from Physeter macrocephalus, assembly GCF_002837175.3. Classification (NCBI taxonomy): domain Eukaryota; kingdom Metazoa; phylum Chordata; class Mammalia; order Artiodactyla; family Physeteridae; genus Physeter; species Physeter macrocephalus. Next base: position 82,504,844 of record NC_041214.2, on the reverse strand, counting down.
GTTTGGTCTGATGGTTTTTTACTTTGCTCTTTCATCTGCTGTGTATTTCTCTGTCTTCTCATTTTGCTTAACTTACTGTGTTTGGGGTCTCCTTTTTGCAGGCTGCAGGTTCGTAGTTCCTGCTTTCCTGTTGTTTTTGTTGTCTGCCCCCAGTTGGTAAGGTTGGTTCAGTGGGTTGTGTAGGCTTCCTGGTGGAGGAGACTGGTGCCTGTGTTCTGGTGAATGAGGCTGGATCTTGTCTTTCTGATGTGTGTCTGGTGGTGTGTTTTGGGCTGTTTGTGAATTTATTTTGATTTCTGCACAGGCAGCCTCTGTGCTAATGGATGGGGTTGTGTTCCTGTCTTGGTTGTTGTTTGACATGGGGTGTCCAGCACTGGAGCTTGTTGGTCTCTGAGTGGAGCTGGGTCTTAGTGTTGAGACGGAGATCTCTGGGATAGCTCTCGCCAATTGATATTATGTGGGGCTGGGAGGTCTCCGGTGGTCCAATGTCCTGAACTCGGCTCTCCCACCTCAGAGGCTCAGGCCTGACACCCGGCCAGAGCACCAAGACCCTGTCAGCCACATGGTTCAGAAGAAAAGTGAGAAAAAATAAAAGAAAGAAAGAAAATAAATAAAATAAAGTTATTAAAATAAAAAATTATAAAACTATGTTATTAAAATAAAAAAATAATAAAAAAATAAAAAGGAATAGACCAACCAAACCAATAAACAAATCCACCAATGATAACAAGTGTTAAAAACTATACTAAGAGAAACATAAAAATCAGAAAGTCTGTTGCATACAGCAAACCCCAAGTCTACCCTTGCTCGCAAAGTCCACCGCCTGAATTTTGGGGTGATTCATTGTCTATTCATGTATTCCACAGATGCAGGGTACATCAAGTTGATTGTGGGGATTTAATCCGCTGCTCCTGAGGCTGCAGGGAAAAATTTCCCTTTCTCTTTGTTTGCACAGCTCCCAGGGTTCAACTTTGGATTTGGCCCCGCCTCTGCATGTAAGTCGCCTGAGGGCATCTGTTCTTCTCTCAGACAGGACAGGGTTAAAAGAGAAGCTGATTCGGGGGCTCTGGCTCACTCAGGCCGTGGGGAGGGAGGGGTACAGATGAGGAGCGAGCCTGTGGCAGCAGAGGCCAACATGACATTGCAGCTGCCTGAGGTGCACCCTGTGTTCTCCCTGGGAAGTTGTCCTTGGATGACAGGACCCTGGCAGTGGTGGGCTGCACAAGCTCCCAGGAAGGGAGGTGTGGATAGTGACACAGGTTTCTTGGTGGCTGCAAAGCAACCTTAGCGTCTCATGCCCGTCTCTGGGGTCCACGCTGATAGCCGTGGCTCGTGCTCATCTGTGGAGCTCATTTAGGCAGTGCTCTGAATCCCCTCTCCTTGTGCACCCTGAAACACTGGTCTCTTGCCTCTTAGGCAGGTCCACACTTTTTCCCGGACTCCCTCCCAGCTAGCTGTGGTGCACTAGTCCCCTCAGGCTGTGTTCTCGCAGCCAACCCCAGTCCTCTCCCTGGGACGTGACCTCTGAAGCCCAAGCCTCAGCTCCCAGCCCCCACCCGCTCCGGCGGGGGGAACAGACAAACATCTCAGGCTGGTGAGTGCTGGTCGGTACCCATCCTCTGTGTGGGAATCTCTCCATTTTGTCCTCTGCACCACTGTTGCTGGGCTCTCCTCTGTGGCTCTGAAGCTTCACCCCCGCATACCTCCCATTTCTACCAGTGAAGGGGCTCCTTAGTGTGTGGAAACTTTTCCTCCTTCACAGCTCCCTCCCAGAGGTGCAGGTCCCATCCCTGTTCTTTTGTCTCTGTTTTTTCTTTTTTCTTTTGCCCTACCCAGGTACATGGGTAGTTTCTTGCCTTTTGGGAAGTCTGAGGTCTTCTGCCAGCGTTCAGTAGGTATTCTGTAGGAGTTGTTCCACATGTAGATATATTTTTGTTGTATTTGTGAGGAGGAAGGTGATCTCCATGTCTTCTTACTCCTCCACCATCTTGAAGCTGTTCCAAAGAGACAAGATTCTTAATAATAAATAAATCTGTAATAGACGGTTTTGGAAAAATTTATTCTGAAGGCAGTGTGGATTAGTTTGCAAATTGTGCTTCAACCAGCCAACCCCAATGTTCCTTCAGTTCCAATCTATGCCAAGCAGGACCTGTCAGTAAAACAGTAAGTGTGAATGGTTGTGATGCTTGACAAAGTGAAGGAGGTGGTTACTGGACTTACTGTTGCAGATGTGAAAATCTGAAATCAAGATACTGAACAACAGAGACATAAATCTGGAACTAGGTAACTAATCAAGTATTTTTTAAATGAAAGAGCTAAGCCAAGGAAAGAGTGAAGAATGGACAAGGTTTAGAGAAGGAACATGACCAGCGGAAGGTAACATTTGAGTTGGAGAAGCTGAATCGTCTAAAAATAGAAAACCTATGAATCACTTACTTTGGATTAACTCACAAATACCTTGTTGGGTAGAGGGTAGACTCTTGAAGGGAATCAACTGCAAATGTTGAATAAACAGATAAATAATTAATGAATGAATGCACGAAAGAATATCTGGCTCAATTTATGTCCATAATTTCAAGTAGTACCTTACACTCTGTTCTTTAAAACTTCTGCTATCCTCTTTAAGCAGACATGTCTAAATCTCTCAACTGTAACTGGGTTACAACACAAAACAAACTGGTTTCTTCCTTAATGAGCCACATCCATGTCTGAAGCATTTTCTCTTACTCCCATTATGTGGGTCTCCCTTCAGCTGAGGTCCTGCATGGCTAAGGGTTTCCTCCGGTCTGACCCAACTCAGATCTATAATGAGGCTAGACTCATAACCCTGACATTCCAAAGAGCCCAGAGGTTGAAGCAAAATTACATGCTAAGTCTTCAAAACAAAATAAAATAGCCTAAATCCCCTTGGTCAGTTAATATTTGCAAAAATGCTGTCAGTAAGTTTTTAAGCGATCACCATTTATTTGATCTTCCAGAATTATATGTGAAAGGAAAAGGTAGGACTGCTTACCATTTACCCTAAAGTGTAATTCACTAAACTGGAGTTTGAACATTCCTTCTGAATATATAAAAATAACAAGAGTAGGTGTAGGAAAGAGAAAAACAGAAATATAGTACTTCACAATAACACACAAGAGATCTTTGAAAGTTTTGTAAACATATACCCCTTTTTATAAAGAAACATGGTTCAGGTATAAATCCATAGACCTATAAATCTAATGCCATGTAAACTTACTTAACTGTTCACTACTCTGCTACTTTGAATTTGAAGATGCCACATACAATGATAGACCTAATTACTCTTTGGTTATATTCTTATTAAAGAGGCTTAAAATTAGAGCAAGTATAGTATTAAAACTCAGTATACAGTATGTATAAACTTTTTAAAATCTTCTTTTAGGTATTGTAGCCTTCAGGGTTTTTTTTTAAACAACAAAAAAAGACTCTTTTCTGTTTAATAACTGGTATTGTAGAATTTTTTTAAATAGGTGTCAACTGAAAAATTAATTCTAACAAATGATGTGCCTGGATCTAGCTAGATAAGTTGGTGTCTGGATGTGGGCAAGAACTCATGAATCTTACATGCTGAACTGCACATGCTGTACGTATTAGGTTCAACCACAAGAAGATTGTTTTCCAAACAGATGGCCAACTTCGAGTCCAGTCCTGCAGAGTGTTTCATGGTATTAGAAAGGGAAGGAGGAGAGGGAAGTAAACAGTCAGCTTGCCACTCCTTTCAATAGCATCCTTCAGAAACTGAACTTTTTCAGATCTAAAGCAGTTCATGGAACTTGTTGAAAACTTACATGTTTGACCCTGTACACATTAAGGACCTCTGACTGTCTCAGGGGAAACTACCACCACCACCACCACCACCACCACACACACACACACACACACACACACACACACACACACACTCTTTTCAATGTTGAGGGAAAATGGAGAAACGCTTATTGTTGCTTCCAGTGATGGAAGGTCCTACCTCTCACATGGTAGATCAATACAGATTCTTGGTATCTGAAGTTTTTTGATCTGCATTTTGATCTCTATAGAAACTTTCTGTGTCTGAGTTCTATGCTTACATAAGATATAAACTAACAAGATCAAATTTTGCTGCCTAAAATCCCACCTCTTACTGTCCTCAACCATAAGAAAGGAGAAGCACCTGCGATAACCCCTGGGAAGTTTTTCCTTACAAAAGTGGAAGAAAAGGGGAGTCAGGAGTTTCCTAACAAGCAAGAAGAGCTTTTTAATTGCAGGGTAACTATGTATAAGGATCTCTTGGATCTCTAACTAGACAATAAAAACATTACTATGACTGCCTTCTATTTATAAAAGTATGGGCACATTCTGAACTGTCATATATTTTCTATGTCATTGATTGGTTCTGAAGAACCAGTCATAGATTTTCTACATCATTGCTGGATTCTGAGAAATTTATTCATAAAAAAAAAACCTGTTGCCTGAACATTGTATTAGATATTGGATAATCAAAGATGACTAAGAGAATGTTTTCTACAAGCTCATAATCTACCTTGAGCACAATAGCATCACTTGGGGCAATGTAAGTTAGTTAAATACCATGTGTTACAGCTATATTTGAGGCATATACACTTCTCGTACTAAAGAAGTTTCAAAAAAGATGAGTCTCTTTTAAGACTTTTGTTAAAAAACAGAATGAATTCAAGATTTCTCTACTTAAGCTTGCCAAGCAGACTAGGAACCAGGGAACATATTTCATTTTCATAAATGAGTCACTCTTAAAAATACAACATGTTGGGCTTCCCTGGTGGCACAGTGGTTGAGAGTCCGCCTGCCGATGCAGGGGACGCGGGTTCGTGCCCCGGTCCAGGAGGATCCCACATGCCGCGGAGTGGCTGGGCCCGTGAGCCATGGCTGCTGAGCCTTCGCGTCCGGAGCCTGTGCTCTGCAACGGGAGAGGCCACAACAGTGAGAGGCCCGCGTACTACAAAAAAAAAAAAAAAAAAAAAAAAAAAAATACAACATGTTCTTTGCCTGTATGGTTTATGGAATCACTAACAAAATGTTTCTACTGTCATAGGTATGAAGTAAGAATTTGCTAGGTAATAGTCTCAGTGACACCCTTGAGTTGGAGGTAAGTTATGGATAAGGAACAAGGAACAAGGCGAATGACTCAATGGACAAAGGTTTTGCAAGACCGAAGTTTCAGCCCTGACTCAGACATATATTCATTATTTTAAGAAAAATATTTCACTGCCTTTAGACTCATCTTCAAAGAAAGAGGAGTAAGGGAAGGGAACTCTCAGCTCTGTAAAAGTTTTATTCTAATTTGAATTTCCTAAACCCTACTTATGTCAAACAGGGAACAGGGACAGAGTAGGGTTAGTTATGTCAGGGATTGGAGGAAGAAAAAGCAAAGGGGTTGCATTTTGAGAACTGGGCAGATATCAGCATATACAATAAGGAAGGAGAGGCAGCCAAAAATACCAGAGGTGAGCAGTCAAAGGCTCATGCCAATAGTCAGGAATAGGAGCCTGAGAAGCAGGCCCTGGCAAGCAGATCAGATACACAGATCAGAAACAAGCCACCTGCATTATGAAGACCTTGATAACTAAGGTAGGTCTTTGCCAATTCCCAAGCCTTTGTGTTTCTGTTTAAGAAAAGGAATAGAGAGTTAATTTGCATGTAATTGTCAGGTACCAAGGGCCATATTATGTACTTCCACAAATGCTAGCTCTTTAATTCCACTTGCTTTTGAGGAAACTGAGGTTCAGAGAGTGTTACTAACTGGCCCAAGGTTCAAGGGGGCATGAAAGAGCCGGGTGTCAATTCTGAAAGGATCTGGTGATGGAGCCCTTTGACTGAAAGTGAACCCTGTTTCTTTTTGCAAAGCTTTTCAATTCTTTAGGTTGGGAAAAACAAAAAACTTTCAAACGCTGTCAAAATTAAAGATCTATCATTAACCAGACTTCAAGTACAGTAAGTTCTGCCAGGATGTGATCTAAGTAGGAAATGAGGAAAGCTAGAAGGTAGGGCCTGGGACCCAGAGATGAGACATACTTCATGTTAGAGCAGGTGCTCAAAGCTACACTAAGCCCACTGAGATATGAAGGTAAACAGCACAGGAGGTAGAAGACAGAAAAAAAGATCGTGGTAGCCATGAACAGGGAGCAGCCCAGCCAGGCAGATATTGAACCACCTGGGGCAGCAGGCATGTAGGCTCCAGTGTCAGAGAGTCTGGGGTCTGGCAACATATAGAACCAAGAAGAATGGCAGAAAGTGTGAGGGCAGATGTCTGGGTGCCTAACTTGAAACTAGGGTTCAGGAGTGGGAAAAATCTCAGCTGCCAGTTGAATTGGACAGAATAATCCAGTGTCCTATCCATTCATTAGCAAATCAATAATTTATTTTGCACCTACTGAGTTCAGTTTTTGTTAGAAAAAGGCTAGGATAATTTACTCCAAAATTTAAACAGAAAATAGTTCCCTTTTAGTATAATACCTTCTAAGTCCATCAATGTGAACACAAATGGCAAGATTTCATTCTGTTTTTTATTGCTGAGTAATATTCCTATATAAATACAGTTGTGCCTCCAGATGAGACTGCAACCCTGACCAATTCTGAATCAGAAACACCTGACTAAGCTGACCCCGTGTTCCTGACCCATGGAAACAAATGTTTGTTATTCCAGTCTGCTAAATTTGAGAATAATTTGTAATACAACATTAGATACCTAACGTAATAATTTAAACTAATCCAATCAGTGCATTTCTTTCTTCTTGCCACAGTGATAGAATGGTGGGTATTTGATCTAAGTTGGTGCATTTGGGGTGACGTTCAATATTCTTAGTGGGGATTCCAGTACATGGAGAGTCTCCTGTCTCCTAGATGGTAAGATGTGCATATGTAAATGTTGGATTCATTCTGCCAGGATGAGGAAAGCCACCTGGAGGACAAAGCTGTCATTCTGAAGAGAGTAGAACATAAAGAACTGTGGAGACATACCCAGAACTGTGATTTTTAAAAAATGCTTGTGTTTCCATCATTCCTCTGTATGTTTTCACTTATACAAGCCAACCAAACACTTTCATTGTTTAAATTAATCTAATTTGGGTTTTCTGTCAACTTGCTACCAAAAGAAATATCTCAGTGTATACACAGGCAAAGACTATGCCTTTAAACCTTAACAAGCATCTTAGCTTATAATGTATTATTAGAGCATAAAGACTAGTCTTATAAAACATCCTGATTCTCTGGATCTCAAACACCTGGTCATAGAGCTTAACAACCTGTTTAGCTCTCCTTTCCCTTTCTCTGGATCATGCTGTCTTGAGTCTTGTTTCTTAAAAGATGAATTCCCTTCTACATAACTCTGTTGTTCACCCCATTTGTCTACTGAGTAGCAAATCCTGCTTCCATATGCCACTCTCTAATTAAGACACCATCTCCAGATATTAACTGCCTTTGAGAGACCAGGCTAAAGGCAGGTCTATTCTACAGGTCCATTCTACCTGGCCATACCTTTTCTTTTCTATCTGGTGATTACCACTAAGGTCCCAGGTCCAGTATATCTTTTAACTGACTCACTCATGAAGCCATTATGAGATTCAAATGAAATTGTATATAGGTCTGATTTTATAATAGTTGCTCAGTAAATGTGTATAGGATACATAAGAGATCTTTTAAACTTGAGAAATAAATGTTCATAAAGGAACATGAAGTGAAAGATTGGTGAAATTTGATTATTCTATCATTTTTATTATTCAGGGAATGTTCATTATAGAAAAAGTAGAAAATGTAGATAAGTAAACCACTCTCTCAACTAAAATAATCTAAAATATATCCATCAAATATATATATATATACTTATATTTCTTCCAGTTTTATTGAGATATAATTGACTTACAGCACTAAGCTTCAGGTGTACAGCATAATGATTTGACTTACATACATCATGAAATGGTTATCACAATAAGTTTAGAACTCTGCTTCCACTCCATTATTGTTGGCATGCCCTAGGTCCTCACTGATTATTGGCTGATTACTTCAGATCTTCATGATATGGGTGTATCCATTGGCTGCCTAGTGTGTTCAAGACATGACAGCTGACTTCCTACAGACTAGTGGTCAGGAAGAGAAAAAGAGAGAGTGTGCTCCCAGGAAGGAAGCTGCAGTCATTTTTATGACCTAATCTCAAAAATACCATCAATTCTGCCAAATTTTACCAGTCAGACTTGTAAAATGTGGGAGGGGACTACACAGGGTGTGAATACCAGGATGGGGGAGCTATCTTGGAGGGGCTATTTTGGAGGCTGGCTATTTTGGAGGCTGGCTACCCCATCCATGTACCACTCTGCAACCAGGAGCAGTATCCACTTCCCTAACACCTCGTGGGAACACCTCACTGTGTTCCCATGGAGCACTAATTCTAATGGATTATAAGGAGTTTCACAAAAAAGTGGAGTCTGTGACCAGAAGAGTTCAGGCAACAACACAAAACTAACGTGTTTCTTTTTGGATAATAAAACTCTTTTAAAACAAAATATTCTGTGGGCCCTGTTTTATATGGAATTCTCTTTGGCAAAAATTAATTGGACACTTGGAGAAAATTTTCACCTTGATCACCCTCAAATCCTAATATGTTATATACTCCTTGATTAGTCAACAAGTGTGTAGTGAAAGTCCCCACTGGAGAAATTCACACCAGAATAGTAGTTCTGAGTCTCTAGTTCATGGGCCAAATTCACTAGTTGATAGGTTTCAGCTGAAGTGTGAGTAAATTCTTGAGGGAAGATAATTTATGCCTATAGTTTCAAGTCCTAGGCATCACCAATTTTCCAGAAGCTCACAGGATAGAGGATTGTTTCATGGAAGTAATAATGATATATATTATCCTGCTTTCTATCCCACTCTACAGTTTCACGCTGCACATTTTATAACCACTGTCAAATACAAATGTTTGTAGTTATCAGGACAGAATATATTACCCCGTCATAAAACAAAGAAGAAAAAAACTTTTCTTTCAGAATAAAAAATTAATCTCCCTACTCAAAAAGAAGCAGAATATGAAAGATAGTCTTCACTTACAGTAAGAAAGATTTAGAAATAACTCATGATTTCAAATCTTGGGTTGAAATGAACATTTTGAATGTTTTCATTTATCTTGTTCCTTGAACACTCCCACTTCCTGCCCTGGAGCAATTTTAAGGTTTTTGTAATCTTCAGACATTCTTATTTTTGGAGGTCCCAGCTCATGCTGTATCAAATATAGTGGAAGCTGTGGTATGTTGCCCAAACCTCCCTAAAAAATAAAGCACTCACTCCACTAAGATTCTGGGAGTGTTGGACACTGCTGAATCATAGCTAACTAAGCCCCCCTTCCAGTATTGCTCTCAGTTATAGGGAAATTCTCACCCAAGCACATACTCCCTCCTCAAAAGCAGCTTACGTCTTGGAATGTAGGGAAACAAATTCATGGCCCCTTTCCCCAATTTGGGACAACTCTGGTCATTCCAAGTCAAGATTTCCCTATGGGATTAGCCAAGTTCCTGCTGCAACTGCATCACAATTCAACTTCTCCCTCTGTCTAATCTTCTCCCCTCACCATTCACAGGTATGTTCCAATGAGTATGTCTCAGTAAATCTGATTCCTAGTCTCCATCTCCGAATCCTTATTCCCAGGGAATTTGACTTAAGACCACTAGTATTCAGAGTGGGACTAAAAACCAGATTTTAAAATGGGATTTTAGAAGCCAGATTACCTGCTGGTGGAGTACTTATAGTTATTGTCATACTGTATTAGTGAAATTGTTAAAACTTTCACTGGTGATTAACTTCTATGGCATAATGTTGGAATGGAATACCCTGATGGTACAATATGCCATACATGTGAAGAAAAACAACAAAAAGCTAAAGGTGATAAATTACCTCTTTAAATTACCAACATAAAGTACAATTCAGAGGCAATATATACAAAAACTCTCACCACTCATAGCTGAAGGGAGCAAACCAGGACTCAGGAGCTCCAAAGAGTATTGAACTGCTGCCTGGAAAGTCTGCTATGCCAAGATCAGAGCTCTGATTGGCATGGAGTATGATCCTTAGATTTGGAATGGGAATAACTGAGTTTATGAACTGGAAGAACTCAACCTGAATGTTCTGGGCCTGTAAGAGTGGCCCACTCCTCCAAGTTTTAGACTAGTTTCCCCCTACTTGAGAATTATGTAGAGGTTTCTGCCTTGCAAAGCAACACATACCTCACCCCCCCACCTCTGAATATACCTACGCTTCTCCTCTAGACCAGTAATTAGGGTTAAGTAACAACATAACATGGCTGGGAAGAACTGGGCCACATAAGGGAGGAATGAGACACAATGCTGAAGAAATTACTGGATTTAGACAAAATACAGTGACAGGAGGTGGGAAAGTATGTAGAGGATGAGGTCCTAAGAGTGAAAAATGAAAGAGGGTGGGCAGAACTCAAAGCTCTGTAAGGAAGATTGATTGATATGGGATCACTCTTCCATGGTGCAAGATTTAATGCTAGATCAAGGACTCTAGAAGACAGTACTAACAGCCTTCCAAGATGGCTCTAGGAAGCTTGAGGAGAGAAATGGCTCATATTAGGTGAAGTAAAAATACTAGAACTCTCATGGAGGATGGTGGCAGGAGATATCAAGTGGCTTAAAGACATGATTATGCCAGAATAGTTATACTACCTAAGGCTGGAAGCCCACCACCCAATTATTTTCTATGAAAAAGCCCAAAAGATGTTCCATTTACCAATATAATAAAGAATGAGTGGGGCATCAGCATGGTTGAAAAGATCAGTCATGGCTGTCATCAATAGATCAAAACTGATGACAGGAGAGGCAGTTACAGAATAATTAGGATTCCCGAAGAACATAGGCCAGTGGTGGCAACTCACTATCCAAATCAAACACTTGTAATTATTGTGAAGGTCAAAGTGGCAGCCAGGGGAGGTGAGAGATGTGCACACTTAGGAAGATGGTTAATAGACCATGGTGTTCTCAGGCACAAGATAATTGGATAGCCAAAACTGTGTTGCTTAACTTATACAACCAAATGAATCAAGGATGGATAAATAGGAGGCTGGGAACAACTGTCCTAATAAAAGTCCTAGTTTCCAGATCTGAGCCAGTTCTCAAGACCAGAACCCATTGGCTAAAGGAGAGAAATGAGAGACAAGGTCCCAAGAAGAACATCTAAAAATATCCAGGGGCCTGACACACCAGTGAAGTTTCGAGGGACCCTCTAGTGCAAGACATGCTAAGGCTTCTCTCACAGAAACAAACAAACAAACAAAAAACACTGAGCAGCCCTCTTTGAAGGCAATATATTCTGTCTCATTTACCAAACGATATGCAAGTCTGCCAGCTTTGAGAGGGCCCAGATCATAAAGGGTTCTGTTACTAATTTATACTCTAGTGAAGGCAGCCTTATCATTTGAGCCATATGAACAAGCAAACCTTTATGCTACTAGAAGTATGGCAAGTTCCAATAGGAGAATAACATATAAATCCCTAGATTTACAGAGCAAGTTCTGGTAAAAGGCCATGCAAGTAAACACCATTTGGAAAATAGTCCCTGATGTGTTACTGGGGTCTGGTAGAGATAGAGTATCTATCCGTGGGACAACAAAAAGACATTTAGCGAGAGCTACCCATCATGAACTATATCCTATCAGAACCACAAAGTCATAAGATCAGGCATGTATGTCCACAGCAATTTATTGTTAGACCGAAGAGGTTCATCCAGGATGGCATGAACAGGGTCAGAGCTACATGAACAGGTGGTCTGGACTCCCAACCCATATATCACTGTAATACTGGTACCTGTCTCTGAGCCAAAACTATGTTCACATAGGGCTTCCTTATATCTGGCTGGATGAAGGAAGAGGGAAAAAGGACAAGTTTCATTCACAGATAGTTTGACTCAACATGTGGTGAGAACCAAAAGTGGATCATTTCACATTTCAGCCTTATTCAGGGCAGCACTAAAAACAGCAGGGAGGAGAAATTTTCCTAGTAGGCAGAACTTCAGGTAGTACAAGTAATCATTCACCATGTGTGATAAGATAAATATTTCTTAGTAAGAATATACATAACCTCAAGGACAATGGCAAATAGTTGGCCAGGAGACTGGAAGAAAGATTAGATTTGGAAAAAGGAGGTCTAGGGATAGATCTATGGGGCTGGGCACAAAGTGTGATCCTTGGATCACATGTTAATGCCCACCAGAGGACATCTATTATGAAAGAGGCAATAAACAATCAAATAGGCAGTTGACATCAGCCAGTAAGTATAACTTGTTTGCAGCTATAGCCTCAACTCAACACTTGGAGAAATCTAACTAACCAGCACATTACCCTAATTGCCAGGCAGAGGAAAGAAAGAAAACAAAGTAAAATTATACTTTGGTATTCACTGTCTTTTTATTCTCAACATCTGAACTATAAATAAAAACATAATTTAAAAGTATAAAGCAGTCAATGAAGCAGAAACTTGTGACCAATAATCAAGAGAAAACACAGTTTATAGATACAGTCTCACAAATGACCCAGACCTATTTATTGGAATTAGCAAAGACTTTAAAATTATAAATGTGATAAAACTTTTATAGGTAAAGATAGATACAATGAGAGAGAAAGAAATGGAAACTCTAAAAAGAACCAAAAGGAAAGTTTATAACTGAAAAATTCTATATCTGAAATTATAATATTAATTGAGTGGGCTCAATAGCATACTGGAAAGTAAAAGAAAAAGAAATTAGTGAACTTGAAGATAAGCCAATAAAAATCACCTAAACTAAACTGAAACAGAGAGAAAAATGGTGGGATTGGGGGGATTAGTAACTTGTGAATAAATAGCAAGTGTGTAACAGGGTCGTAATTGGAGTCTCAGAAAGAAAGGAAAGATAAAATTGGAAGGAAAAAATATACTTTAAAAGTTATTGCTCAATTTTTTTTTGAATTTGATGAAAACATATCAATGTTTTGTTGTAAAGCAGAAACTAACACACCATTGTAAAGCAATTATACTCCAATAAAGATGTTAAAAAAAATCATTTGATGGTTTAAAGCAAGAAGAGTAACAAAGAATTATGGGTTTTATCACATTTGAAAATAGCACAGAGAAGAGAAGGGGCAAATATATGTATATTTTGTAAGGGTCTTACTTTTCTAAGTGTTATAATATTATCCCTAGATAGACTGTGATAATTTAAGAATGCATATTTTAATCCCTAGAGTAAACATTGGGGGGGAGGGGAAAGGACATAGTCAAAATGGCAATAGAGAAAATTACATGAAATTCTAAGAAAATATCATACATGAAATTCTAAGAAAATATCAAAGTTTATCTAAAGAAAGCAGCAGAGAAACAAAGACATATAAAAACAACGGGAAAAATAAAAAGCAAATAACATGATGGTAGGCTTAATTTCAACCAAATCAATAATTGCATTAAATGTAAATGGCCTGAAAACTCTAGCTATACATTGTTCTTACCTCACTCGTCCTCCCCATTTTTCTCTTATTATACCAGTTCAGTTTCTTATCGTCTCCATTTTAATGACTGAGAAGGCTTCCTAAAATGGTCTTCCTGCCTCAGCTTCCTCACATACCACACCAATAGCAGATAAATCTTTCTGAAACCCAAACTTTGTTACAGAACAGCTCACACAATCCTGCTTATTGCCTGACCAGTTATTTTTCCACCTAGATATGAGGTTACAGGTCTCTTATCTACAAAAGAGGGTCGGGAGCTGTATGTTGGAATCTGGGGAAATGTCCCTATTGCCCTTCCTGGAAATAGCCTCTACTGTTTTAGAGAATTTTGCAGACCTTTTATCTTGGACTAGATTTCTGACTCTCTGTTCTAGTTCTTTGGGCATCTATACTCGGTTTGCAAGGTTTCTTTGTTTCCTGTTTACTTTGCCCTAAATACTGTAGTCAGTCTCTTCTTTGCACCACAATTAGGGGCAAAAGGTCAATCAAGCCTCAATCCCAACTGAGCCCAACCCAACAACATAGGTAGCTAAACTCAGTTAAGAATCCCAGTCTTTTTCAGAATATTACCAGCTTGGCCAACAGGAACATTCAAATACTTTGCATTGTCAAAGCTCGATCATGCAGTTTCCTTCATGTCATGCCCCACAGCTCCTTAAACCATAGCTTACAGCTACAAAATTTCAGAAGTTCCCTGGACATGCCTCTCCATGTCATTCGGTTGCATTTTTATGCTCCCTCTTCCTTCTGAAATACCCTAACCATCTTCTCTGCTCTGGGGACTCTTACTCATCCTCTAAGACGTGGCTGAAATCTCACTCCTACTATAATAAGCAGAGTTAGTCTGCCTCCTCTTCCTCAGTGTCCCAAGCTACTTTGAACCAGGACAGATAACATTAAATTGTTAAGTACTGTCTGCCTTCTCCAACCATTAACCTGTGAGGAAAAAGATTTTATCAGTGTATCCTCTTTGCTCTTATTACTAATGAAAATATTTAAAAGATTTTCACTAAGTGACAGTTGAGGAAACATAGTTTGTCACAACCTAGAGCATGAAACCTAACAAAAAAAGAATGGAGAGTTATACTCATTAACTGGTTAGAAACAACTGTAGGATTGCAATAAAATTGCACTGAATTCACTCATTTAATTCAACCAGAATTCAATAAGAACTTACATAGAGTTAGAATTCAAGAGTCTAGGGAAGGAACTTATGGTTAATAATACAGAATAGGTAGAGAGAGGTCAAATTTAGATGTCTCTCATATAAGGTGTGTAAAGTCTGAACTTAATTTAAATGTTACGTTTGTTCAGGAGCAAAATTGATAATAATCTTTATTCGGCAACATTTTTGCAGTTATAGGGCAAACTATAGTACAAACAAGATTGAGGAAAGTGCTAAAAACACTTTGATAACCAAATTCTAGCACTTTTTAAGTATCAAATTGATACAGAAAATTGATACTCTGATTATAAATCATACTTACTGTGCTATAAGAAAAGTTCAAAAGGCTTCAACAACAGTTTATTAATTAATTTGAATAAATGTATGTATCAAAACAACAGAATGCTAGGAAGTTATTCCAGAATGAGACCACCTGCAATTTGTAAAATTATATTCTAAAAATAATAGTAATAAATTAGGTTTCAGTAATGTGATGGATCTTGAATATTTTCCAAAGGAAGGGCCATAATATCTCTTATTCAGGTAAATTTACCAACTAAATTGAAATATAAATTTCAAGAACTACTGAAGCCCTTCCAAGAATGACAACTGGGAGAAAGAAACATGATCTGCAGCAGAATTTGATTTAATAAAATATTACATTCATTGTATGTCAATTTAGATGGACCCATACAATTGATCAGAACACCATTTGTTTTCTGATATAATCTTGGCTTGTTAAAGTCTCAAGCAATGAACTTAAGTTTGACTTTTCCAGGAAAAATTCACTGCAGAGACTAATTATGACACACTGGGAATAAGTATCTAGCTCTCATCTCAAAATCCCACACAATGTACAATCCTCTTGCAAGTGGTGCTGTCTCTGGCGATGCTCTTACTTTCCAATCCACCTTTTGTGTGTGCTGGAGAATTTACAGAGTGAGTTTCTCTATCTGATTGATCCATTTTTTGTACCCAGGAGGGACTTGCCAGGTTTTTATTCTACTTTACATATTCAGGCCTATGTAGCATTTCTACTTTGAAAATTGCTGAACTGGAGAAATGAGTGCATTAATGGTTAGATATTCTTCTTACATTGTGAGTGAAAACTTGCTCTATAAAATATACTTTATTTCTGGTTTATCTTTATAGCATCTCTCAGTGGCCCTTATTATGGTATAAAATTCACAGAGTCACACTCTGGGCTTACAAAACAGGAATTTGGGACAGGGAGAAAATTTTCCCCATATCAAAGAAAAATTATATTCAATCTCATTTGTAAAAGAAATGTAAAGATGAGAGAACCCAAGGAACAGAATTCAAAATCTCAGATCCCTATTATTTTATACTTCTTGTTCCTCAATATTTATAAATCTCACATTTAGAATCCCAATCTGCAACTATGTATTGAACATTTACTACTAACAGGCCTGTGTACTACTCCCTATGACCTGGAGAAGATGCAAACATAAAAGTAAAATAAACAATCCCTCCTTCAAGGAATTTAAAGGTTGTGGCAGAGAGATAAACTAATGCTAATATGAATTAAAGTGTAAAAAGGGCCATGAGATTAGTATAAAGTGCCATGGGATAAATTAGAAGGAAATGTAAGTGACAGGGAGATTCAAAGATGGCTTTAGACAGGTTGAGATGTTTAAACTGTATTTTAAAGGAAGAGAAGATTTATGAATGGCAAGAAAGAGGAAGATCTGCAATCTAGGCTGACAGAAAACCATGAGTAAAGCACCAAAGTGGGAAAATGTAAATTGTAGTTTATGTAAAAGAGTGCAGGGTGTGGTGTAAGAATCAGAAAGGTAAGTCCAGATCAGGTTTATGAAGAACTTTGAGTATAGTGTTAAGAAATTGACTTTAGTTTTTGGGAAATCAGAGGCCCTAAGATCATGTTTGAAATGTAGAAAGATTCCTCTAGAACAGAATAAAATGTGAAAGAATAACTGAAGTGAGGAGAGAAAAAAAATAAATAAAAACAAGGAAAATAGTTAGGGCTTACTGTTTTAGTCCAGGCAAAGATAAAGAACATTTGCATAGTAATGGAAGTTCTAGCCAGAGAAATTAGGCAAGGAAAAGATATATCAAATTGGAAGGGAAGAAGTAAAAGCATCTGTTTGCAAATGATATGATCTTACATGTAGAAAACCCTAACGATTTCACACACTCATACATACACAAAACCTGTTAGAACTAAAATGTTCTCAGCAAAATAGTGGGAAACAAAGTCAACACACAAAAATCAATTGCATTTCTACACACCAACAATGAACAATCTAAAAATAAAATTAAAAAGCAATTCCATTTACAATAGTATTAAAAGGATAAAATACTTAGAGATTAACTTAACCAAGGAAGTGAAAGACTTGTACAATGAAAACTACAAAACATTGCTGAAATAAATTAAGAAGACATAATGTTAATATTAAAAAGACATAAATAAATGGAAACACATCCTATGTTCATGGATTGAAAGATTTAATATTGTTGAAATGTCAATACTACCCAAAGCAATCAGTAGATTCAATACAATCCCTGTCAATATCCCAATGATGTTCTTTTCAAAAATAGAAAAACACATCCTAAAATTCATATAGAATTTCAAGGGGCCCTGAATAGCCAAAACAATTATAAAAAAGAAGAACAAAACTGGAGGATTCACAGTTCTGATTTCAAAATGTACTATAAATCTACAGTAATCAAAACAGTGTGGTTTTGACAAAAAGACGTATAGAACAACAGAATAGAATAGAGAGCCCAGAAATAAACCATCCTGTATACATACAAATGATTTTAACAACTGTGCCTAGACCATTCAATGCGGAAAGGACAGTCATTTTGACAAATGGTGCTGAGAAAACTGGATATCCACAAGCAAAAGAATGAAGTTGAACTCTTACCTAATGCTATATTAAAATAGTAACTCAGAATGGATTAAAGTCCTAAATGTTATACCTAAAACAATAAAACTCTTAGAAGAAAACAGAAGACAAAAGCTTCTCAACATTGGATTTGACATTGATGTTTTGGATATGACCAAAGGCATAGGTAACAAAAGAAAAAATAGACAAGTTGGACTTCATGAATATTTAAAAGTGTATGCATCAGAAGACAATACTGACAGAATAAAAAAGGAATGCACAGAATGGGAGAAAATATTTGCAAATCATATATCTGATAAGGGAATAACAAACGGAATATATAGGTAACTCCTAAAACTCAAAAAAAAGTACAAATGATCCAATTCAAAAATGGGCAAAGGACTTGAATAGACATTTCTCCAAAAAAGGTATACAAATAGTCAATAAACACATGAAAATATGATCAATGTCACTAACTATTAAGAAAATGCAAATCAAAACTACAATGAGATACTACCTCATACTCATTAGAATGGCTGCTGTCGAAAGAAAGAAAGAAAGAAAAAAAGAAAGAAAGAAAGAAAACAAGTGTTGGCAAGGATGTAGAGAAATTGAAATCCTAGTGCACTATGGTCGGGAATGTAAAATGATACACTCACTACGGAAAAGAGTAGGGCAGTTCCTCAAAAAATTAAAAATAAAATTACCATATAATACAGTAATTCCACTTCTAGGTATACAGGCAAAAAAAAAAAAAAAGAAAGCAAAGTCTTGAAGAATATTTGTTCATAGCAGCATTATTCACAACAACTAAAACATGGAAGCAATCCAAGTGCCCATCAAAGGATAAACGGATAAGCAAAATGCAGTACATACATACAATGGAGTATTATTCAGCCTTAAAAATAAGTAAATTTTGACATATGTTACAACATGGATGAATCTTAACATTATACTAAGTGAAACAAGCCAGTCAAAATAGACAAATACTGTATTTGAGATAAGAGGGGGAAAAAAACTCTCTCTCTCTCTCTCTCTCTCTCTCTCTCTCTATATATATATATATATATATGATACATACACACACATTCATACATATATGCCTCTGGGCCTGGTGCCTGGCACAGGGCTCCTAAAACTCATGTAATTTTCTAAGTGACAAGAGCACTAGGAGCATCTCTTGTTCTAATATTTGTCTTTAAGCCCATCCCTGACACAGGGCTCCTTAAACCCTTGTAAATTTCTAAGTGATAAAAACACTAGGACTACATTTTGTTCTAATGAGGTGACTCTAGATAGGCTCCTGGATGACTCCTGGATAGGGGCTGTCACCAGAAAGATCAAGCCAGCATTAGAAGCTTGGACTTTTCAGCTCCACCCACCCTCATCCTCATCCTCCAGAGAGGGGAGAGGGGCTAGATAGGCATAAATATTTGATCATACCTATATGAGGAAGCCTCCATAAAACCCTAATAGTACAGGGTTCGAGGAGCTTCCAGGTGGGCAAACACATCCACATCAGGAGGGTGAGGCACTCTCACTCCACAGGGATAGAAGTTCCTGCACTTAGGACTGTCCCAGAACTTGCCCGAAGGTATCTTTTCATCCGACTCTTCATCCGTATCCTTTATCACATCCTCTAATAAACTGGTAAACTACGTATTTCCCTGGGTTTTGTGAGCCGCTCTAGCAAACTAATTGAACCCAAATACAGGGTAGTTGGAACCTCTGCTCTATAGCTGGTTGGTCAGAAGCACAGGTGATTACCTGGGCTTGCTACGGGCTTCTCGTGTGTGGCGGGGGAGGGGCATCTTGTGGGACTAAGCCCGTGGGATCTGACATCATCTCCAGGTAGATAGTGTCAGAATTGAGTTACATTGTAGTACACCCAGCTAGGGCCACAGAGAATTGCTTGGTGGATATTTACGTGAACTCCACCCCCAACATTGTAATAGCATCTTAGAACCTTTACATGTACGTACGACTCCACTTATATGAGGTATTTAGAGTAGTCAAAATCACAGACACAGAAAGTAGAATGGTAGTTACCAGGGGCTGGAGGGAGAAGAAAATGAAGAGTTATTGTTTAATGGGTACAAAGTTTCAGTTTTACATGATGAAAAGAGTTATGGAGATGGATGGTGGTGATGGTTACATGACATTATGAATGTACTTAATACCATTGCCTTGTATACTTAAAAATGGGTAGGGTGGCAAATTTTATTACATGTATTTTACCACATAATTTTTTTTTAAGGTGAAGAGCATCTGAACCAAGTGTTGGCTGTGAGGATAAAGAGGAGGTGATGAATATGAGAGATTTTTCAGAGACAAAATTCAAAGTTCTCAGGGAAGAGTATAGCTAAATGATTAAGTATAGTCAAAGTTTTCTTGGTTCTAATCCTAGTTCTGATGTTTACTAGTTACATAGTCTTGGAGAAGTTTCATGTTTTATAAGCACATCTCCAGAATTCTGCCAAAATTTAGTTAATATGATACACTCCATAGGATAGTCATGCCATATGAACATCCTCTGTAAAAATGGAGGCAATTCTTTAAGTTAAAAAAAAAAAAAATGAGGATTATGATTAAGTTGAATTCCTTTAAAGTGGGTATATTGAAAAGGATTTTGCATAATCAGATAAAAATCAGAAGGTATTTCCATAATATGAAGTATTAATTTTTGTCTTTTGAGAATATAAAATGCAGGACTGTGTAAATCTAGTATAAAGAATCATATACCTACTATACTAATGTGTTTATTTACTAATTCACACAAGATAAGTTCCAAATTTGAATACAATGTTTCATAACATGCTTAATCATTGAATAATAAGGTATTTTAAACCTAAATGATTAATGTTATCTGCAATCATTAAAATTCAAAATGATATAAATGATTTATAGTCATAATGATAATCCTTGCTTTCTTTTATAACACTGAATATTTATTTGAGCAAGACTTTATGGTGTAAGGAAAAGATGTAACTTTATTTTCTTCAAAATAGAGAGCTATTTCAATACCACTTACTGAATATCATAACCCTACGGTTTTAAATGCCAGCTTTGTTACAAACTACTTTATATGTTTGAATATGAATAACATTGTGTTTTAGATGAGACTAGGGAAGGGTTATATAATCATTTTGGTTAAACATGTCTTTGGTTTACCACAGATAGGTAATTTACTACAGTATTATTTGTGCCTGGCAGTTCAAAAACTTTCCATTAGTCAGAAAATCTACAGATTCGTCCAGACGTGATGTATCTATGCTCCATGTATACAAACATTGTGTTACAAAAAAGAATCATCTAAATCTGAAAGTTATTGCAGCTCTCTGATCATATTATGCTTACTATAACAGTATTTTACCAGTAATTAAAGCAGAACAATCTGAAAAAAAGACATATTCAAGTTTGTTAATCTCATAAAATACAGTTATAAACATAAACTAAAGATGTAATTATTAATTATTGTTTACACTTTGATGTATGAACCTGAAAAGAAAAAAGATGTCACATTCCCAGTCTACCAAGATGATGGTTTTTACTATTTTACCAGTAATTAATTAAAGCAGAACAATCTGAAAAAAAGACATATTCAAGTTTGTTAATCTCATAAAATACAGTTATAAACATAAACTAAAGATGTAATTATTAATTATTGTTTACACTTTGATGTATGAACCTGAAAAGAAAAAAGATGTCACATTCCCAGTCTACCAAGATGATGGTTTTTACTATTTTCTGCAAAAATCATATTGGTTTTCCTCTTAATTTCTTTTAGGCTCAGTTCAACTTTTAATGACTGAAGATCTTCATGTGACAGACCGTAAAAGTAAAAGTTGAGGACTTCAGATGTCTGTCAAGTAGAAAAGTAAAAAAATAAAATAAAATAGATTAAAAAAATCCACAAATTAAAAATCTAGTTATGGACCTGGGTACTGCTCCATTCTTTTTTGTTTGCATACCTAAGCTCAGGTAATCATTAGTTATACTGCAGTTTTCCTTTTATATGGGTCATCTCCTGGCATTGACTATGAGCATGCCACTGGGATGTTTGTGAATGGGAACACTCCATTAAAATGTCCTGTATTGGTGCTCACAGGATTGTGAGGAAATTTTTCTCTTAAGAAAGTATAACAATCTAAGTTTTTACTATTAGAATTATTGAGAATGATATTTAAAGCCCATAAATTACACATTTTGTAATAATGTGGGACCTGAGATTTTTCTCAATTCTTATTATAAATCATCATCCTAGAGAAAAAGTAAAGCTGTCTACAAAATTATTTCTCAAATAGTTTTTCTTAGGAAGTTTTCAAAAAGTAATGAATAAACAGAAGTGCATAGTACATTGCCCTTGTATTCCCAAATCAGAAATTGAAAGAGAAAGGATTAGGACTTGGGGATTTTCCACAAGTCAGTAATTGTTTAAGTATTTGGCTGAAGTGGGGTAAAGAAAGATCACAGAAATCAATGTGTTAGTAGAAATGAAAATATGAAAACAACAAAGTTAAAGGTGTCAACAAGTCAAAAGTAAATGAGTTGAAGTCTAGCCATGGTAATCCCTACTCATCATAGACATTTAATTACCTCTGAAAGTGTGTAATGATGGTATAAGAAACAGAGGTCAGATTACTAGGAGGATTTGTTGTGTGGAAGAGTAAGGCCAACACAATGGAGTTCTAACAATAACTTTTTAATGTTTCATGTATGTTTGAGATTCTTTTAATCTCTTTTCTTCAGGTAAATATAATAGTGCCCCTCCACACACCAAAAAATTAAAAACCTTTAGAATAGTGTTTATTTATTGAACAACTACTGTGTGCACAGTCTGTGAGCCAGTCTACTTGTTAGGTACTCTAGAAGTATTAAGCAGAACTCTGTAAAGTATATAGAAACCCACTTGCCCTGAGCAAAAAAGAAGATTTTATGAGCTAATATAAAAAGGTAGGGATATCTGAAAAGGCAGAGCTAGATCTAGTCTCAGGGACATCCCCATTCAGGGTCCTTTAGGATTTCCCATCTCTTCTCTTTACTTCTCCTACCTATTGGCTTCATCCTTTAATGAAAGAAACTCCACAAGACCCAGCTTATGGTTTCAGGTGGTTCTAGTCTTCCATTCTCTACAATCTTACAAAGAGAACAGAATTCTTCACTATTGGAATCATTTTTAGAAAGTAGAAAGGGCTTGTAATGGCCCAGTTTCTGTTTTGTGTCAACCCAGTCTTTGGCTCAGACATCAAGGGGGTATGGTGATTGGTCCATCTGTCTTGCCAACATGGGGCAAGAAAACCGTGATGGTCAACACAAAACACACGGAGAAAGAAGTGCTTCCCGAGGAAAAGGATGTGCTATTATCAGAAGGGAGGATGCCCACCACCATAGGGAAATGAGACATTGACAAAATGCAGTTCTTGGCCTCAAGACATTCACAGTTTAGCAATAAATGCAATAAAAATGAACTATAATTCTGTAATATGAGTGCTATACCCAAGATATGTGCAAAGGCCTAATGGACAATGACAAATTTTAGCTATACCAAATATGGTATTTGGTGGAAAAGGATTCCTAAAGAGGTTGTATTTGAGCTGGAACTTGAATAATGAAAGGGAGTTTAGCAAGTGAAGAGAAGCAGGACACTCATAGTGAAGCTGTTGAAATACAGTTTTAAAAAATGTGGAAAACACAACTGTGCATTTGGAGAGTAGTGAGTGTTCCAGCATCATTTAACAAATGGACCAAGAGGATGAGAGGTGGACTGAGGGAGACGAATCAAAACTTAGTTGACATCACACTGTAGAGGTCCTTAAATGTCATGGTGATAATTTCAGATACTGTTAGACCAGCCAGATACTCAACTTGTCAACCAGTTATATGTCAAATACATGTTAAACAAAGTATCCTAAGATGAATAAATTGGGAGGCCCACATGGCTGAGATTGACAATGGCACTTCCTCTCCTTTATTCTCATTGAGAGTACAGCCATATGTGGCAGTTTACATGGGTTCCTATCAGTGGACAATTTTGTCTAGGTTTAGCTAATCTCATTCTCAGAAACGGCTAAGTGGCCTTGTACTGCTATTCTATTACTATTTTCTGTTTCTGACTAATGATGTACCACAAATTAAGTGGCTTAAAATAACACCCATTTATTGTCTCAGTTTTCATTGGTCAGGAGTCTGGCAGGGGTCAGCTGGATTCTTTGCTCAGGTTTCATATATTTGCAATCAAAGTGGTGACTGGAGCTTCCATCCTACCTGAGAATTTCCATCCTCTTCCAAACTCATTCAAGTTGTTGGCAGAATTTACTTCCTTTTCACTGTAGAACTCACAATGGCTTCCACCTTTTCCAAGACCAGCAAGAGAAAAATCTCTCTCATGTTTCAAATTTCTTCCTTTTTAAGGGTTTCTGCCTGATTAAGTTGGAGCCACCCAGATAGTCTTCCTTTGGATTAACTCAAAATAAACTGATTTGGGACCTGAATTGTATCTTCAAAATCCATTTTGCCATATAACACAACATAATGATAGGAATGAAATCCATCCTATCACAGCACCACCCACACTAAAGGGAAGGGACTCATACAAGACATACACACCAGGGAGTGGGAATTTTGAGAGCCATTGCAGAATTCTGCCTACCCAGGTTTGTTAAACATTTCTGCAGAGAAACTGTGGTAGATTGAATAATGCTCCCTTATCCAAGATATCTATGTCCCAATCCCTGAAACCTGTGAATGTTATCTTATATTACAAAAAGGGACTTTGCAGCTGTGATTAAATTAAGGCTCTTGAGATGGGTAGATTATCCAGGCCTTACATGCAATCACATGCATCCTAATAAAAGGGAGATAGAGGAAAATCTGATAGAGACAGAAGAAAAGGCAATGTAATTATGAAGGCAGAAATTGGAGTGATGTGGTCACAGATCAGGTGATCCCTGCAGCCACCAGAAGCTAGAAGAGGCAACGGAAGGATAGTCCTCTGGAGGATGCCTGCAGAGGGAATGCAGCCCTGCCAACACCTTGTTTTCAGCCCAGTGAAACTAATTTCAAACATCTGGCCTCCATAGTTGTAAGAGAATACATTCTTGTTCTTTTAAGCCACCAAGTTTGTGGTAATATTTACAGCAACCATAGGAAATGAACACATAAACCATGAATTAAAGGTGAGACTAATCATGTACAAAGAGGCCAACTCCATGAGAAGGGCAGGGTTGTCACTTTTAATACTAGAACCAGCTCTCTGTCAGCAACTTTATGAACAAAACTGTAATTTCAAGCAGGTTTAGCAAGGTCAGAAAAAAAATATATATATATATATACATATATATATGTATCAAGAGGACAATCTGATATCTTGATTATTAATATGGACTTTATCCTAAGTGTATATGGTGGCTTGAATATTAAAATAGAGCCACCATGATCAGCAAAACCTTTTAATCATGATCACAACTTTTTTAAGGTTTATTTTTAGGTTTTATAATGTAAGTAGTATGACAACTTAGTGGTCCATGGATATAATAAATAAATAATTAAATATCCATATTTCAGGGGTATGAGCTTTAGTTTTCTGTTGTTTTTGGTTTTCTTACTGTTAGGAGTTTGAAGGCCATTTCCATTAAAAAAATGGGAGCTATTAGAGGCTCCAGGTCACGGACTTGTCATAATACAATTTATATTTTAAAAAATAACTTTTGGTATTATTGTGGAAAGTAAGGGTTAAAGAGAAGAGACAGAAAACAGGGAGAGGTTAAGAGGTTATTGGAGTAGATTATTCACACTAGATCATTCAAACTGAATTGTGAATGAAGGTAGCACTGTCCTATCATTAATATAGTTAATAATATAATAATTAACAACATACAGGATTGACAAGTGTGTGGCAGTCTCAGTGACTTTGTATTACTAGTCATAATAATTATTGGGGGTAAATACGCTGTTGATTCCATTTTACAAAATCATTTATTCAACAAATATTATTGAGTACTTACTATGGGCTTAGTAGTTTATTAGGAATTGGGGAGGAAATTAAGATTAAGCTGGGATCAAGGTCCTTTCCCAAGGACACACAACTTCTACTTACTGAGATGCTATCACATTCAGGTCTGTGTCACCTATTTCTGAAGGGCAGAATGAAGGACAGAAAAAAGAGGAGAGTAAAATATGAAATAATTTAGCACTATTGTAACTGCTTAAAACCAATGATCTACTCATTGCCTGGAGGAGTTAATATGGGAAAGCAACAGAACCCTGATAAACTCTAAGAGATGCTCACTGGGGGTCCCAAACTCTTCTGAGGCAACAACAACATTTCAAGGTCGTTTTGATGTCCCAGAATTGTAGCTTTGACTTATACTAATAAGACCCCAAAAAAGAAAAAGAACAAATTCAGAAATCTTTTTGTTCAACTTTTCCCAGCCATGGCTAATTTGATTTCTAATTACATGATTAGAAGTTAACCTGATTAGCTCTGTCTGAAATAAGTAATTCAAACAGCACTTTACTAGAGAAAGTGGAATTTACAGTTGGATTAAACATTCCAAAATAGTGTTATAAATAATCCTAAAGCTGGAAATGATCTTGAATGATATCTTGTTCATCCTTCTACTTTCATCCTTCTATTTAGATGTATAGGGCAGACCTACATAAAGATGATTCCAATGCTGTATCCTGTTTCTGAAATATTCCATTACAATTAAATACAACATACTTATTGAAAATTTATGTGCTAGGCACAGTGTTTCGAAAAAGAAAACTAATTCCCTCAGTAATCCTTCCTTATTCTTTAAAAAATTTAAATTATGTTTGACATTAGAAAGAAGCAATCCTGAACTCCCTTCCCCTTTTAAGTTTTAAGTTATTTTCCTTAAAAACAAACAAACAAACAGAAAAACCACCTTCAATTGCCCTCCAGTTTCAGTCAAATAATGTTGAGTAAAGCATGATCCAAATTGTAATCACTTTCAAATTAAGACCATTAATTACCTGTGTGCCCTCAACCTAAGCAAAATGTAGAATGTATATAATTACTGGGATAATTCAAGCCAGGAAAAAACATTTTACTGCACTTGCTAGACCTCTCTCTGACATTCTGATTTATTCGTGGGAAATGATGGCCTGGTTTAACCTGAATGCTCTTGAATTTTTCCATCAACAAAAGAAAAATCAGTCCCAGTGTCTTTACAACGCCAAGGCCAGGTTAGTTCACCCTGGGATCAAATATCACCTTTCACTTTAGATGGCTAACAGGTGAAATAATCTTACATCTTTGTGATTTATTTGACTACTTATATTTGCATTAATTGTATATACAGTGTGTTTCTTGATTATTATTTCATTTCCACTTATTTTATACCTATTTCTCCCTAGCAACAGATAGTCCTCAGCCCAGACTTGCTAATGCATGTTTTTCACTTAAAAAAATACTAAGAAGTAATATTAATAACAACAACAATAATAAAAGGTTCCATTAATTAATCTAACCTCTATAAATGCCAGTCATTTGCACCTATGTTTCCTCACATCTCAACCTGGGTTAACCTCTTAATGTTATTGTGGTAGGTTTGTGTCCCCCCTAAATGATGTTTACACATAACCTCAGAATGTAATCATTTGGAAATAGAGTCTTTGCAGATGTAGTCAAGTTAAAATGGACTCATACTGCACTAGGATGGGCCCTGATCCAATGACTGGTATCCTTATAAGAAGAGGGAAATTTGGACACAGAGACAGAGACAGAGGGAAGAAAATGTGAGACATAGGGAAGAATGCCATGTAAAGATGAAGGCAGAGATTGGAATGATAAATCTATAAGTCAAGGAATGCCAAGGATTGCTGGCCACCACTAGAAGATAGAAAGAAACAAGGAAGTATTCTCCCCCAAAGCCTTCAGAGAGAGCATGACCTAGGAGACATCTTGATTTCAGACTTCTGGCCTCCAGAACTGTGAAAAAATTCTGTTACTCTGAGTCACTCAGTTTGCTGCAATTTGTTACAGCAGCCCTAGGAAACTAATACAGTTACTGTGAGGATTAAGTAGGACAATTTCTGTAAAGAATTTATAGCCGTGCCTACAGTAAGCATGCAATAAAAATTAGTTATATTTTATTTTCATTATCATTATGACTCCAGATTGAAACTCAAAATGTAAATATGATTAGGGCACATTCCTACTTTAAACTTTTCAAAGGCTTTCTATTGCCCACAGGACAGAATCTAAAACCTTAAGACAGCTCAAAATGCCCTGAACAAAATCTGACCACACGACTGCTTCTGTATATTTCTTTCTCCTTCATTCGTTCTTCTCCATCTATACTGACCTTCTTTGAAACCCTTGTGCTCTCCCACCTCCAAGCATTCTAACATGCTATTCCCTCTCTCTGGAGCATTCTTCCCTTTCCTTTCTCCTCCTTTAGGACTCTGCATAAAGTCCTTTAAGGGAGGCTTTCCTGATTAGGAGAGATCTCTCTTGAATCCCTTAATACTCTGTACTTTTATCTTCTGCTACTTTCATCAAGTCATATATCATCATATCACATTCCTAGCTACCCTGTAAACTCTAAAGGAACTGACCACAACTGTTCTCTTCTTTGTGCTTGCCAGTACCTGGCATATAGTCAGCAGTAATTCAATAAATATATATTACATAAATAAATGAATAAGATTATTTAATTACAATGCCATAAATACAATAATAAAGATACAATCATAGCCCATAAAGGGAGAACAGATGGGTAGGCTCTCAGGCCACCTAGGACAAACTGCAAGTCATAGAATTTTGTGGATAGGAAGTCTCCGAAGCACATTTATTTTAGCGCCTTCCTGTATTTTATGATCCAGAAGCTGAATGAGGTAAAGCATTTGCCTAAAGCTGAATAGCCATCAATGGCAAAACTAGAACCAGTATTCGTTTTCCTCTCCAAACAGTTCTTCCATAGCATTATGCTGCTTATACTAAGAGAGATGGATCTGGGACCTTTAAAAAATAAATGAATAAGAGATAATACAACTGAAGGAATGAACCTGGGGAAAACACTAGACTTGTTTACAGAGGATGGAGATAATAGTGATGAGATGAGAATATGTTCAAATGACTCCAAGATTGCCAAATAAGGTGATTCAAAACTGATAGGAAGTAACTCAAATTCCTTAAGTGCAGTCAGAGGATGTGTAACTAAGGGAGGATAAATTAAATTCCTGAAGTGCAACAAGTGTGTGATCCGGGAAGGAAGAGAAGAGAAATTCCCTAAATTGAGATATACCTCAGAAGGAACAGAGAATTTATGAAACACCTGTTATCTAATAGTATCCATCCAAGCCCAAATCCTGCCTGCCTACCTGCCCCTAATAGCTCTCGCCAACTGTCTATCTTCCTGGATGTCATCAGATTGATAAGACAACAAGAACTAGGAACTAACAGTGCAGTTTAACACAGATAACAGAGCAGCACTGTGTGTATCAGGGCAGGGAGGAAATGTCTTTAGTCAGATTCCTTTACACCCTAAATCCACAAATTCCAGTGTTCTCTCTTCCTCTATCCTGGAATTCTGCCTATTTTTCCTATACTTTTCTCTGAGTAAAAGCCCAGTCTTCCTATTCTCTCTACTTATACTTCTGGGTAGATAGACTTATATCTACTCAATCAACCAATCTGGAAAGCTTGTAGTTACTTGACCCTCCTCTGCCAATATCTAATCAGTTATTAAATCCCAACCAAATTCCTAACACGGACAAGAAGACTTTTTATAGATTGGTCTCAGCCTACTTTTACAACCCTTTCTCCAAATATTTATCCTCATATACCCTCTACTCTGGCCACACTGTCCTCTGAAATCTTTACATTCAGTAAGTCCCCTACATACAAATCTTCAAGTTGCAAAACTTCAAAGATGCGAACATGCATTCTCATGTCCAATCACATAAGTTAGTTCACGTGTCTTGCATACATGGTCACATGTGGGCATCCTCTACAAGTGGTTGTGCTTTTGTGTACTTTACTGTACAGTACTGTACAGAGTACAGTATCTTTATTTCAAGCCCAGGATGTCCGGAAGCAAGCGTAAAAGCAGCGGTGATGTAGGTGGTACTGCTAAGAAGCGCCAAGTGATAACGATGGAAGCAGCGGTGAAGTAGGTGGTACTGCTAAGAAGCGCCAAGTGATAACGATGGAAACAAAAGTGAAAATAATTGAGATAGTGGAGCGAGGTGAAAAAACAGTAAACGTCACTCACTCTTATAACATGAATCGTTCAACCATCAGTACAATTCTAAAGAACAAGGATAAGATCATGGAATATGTGAAGTCTGCTGTGCCGATGATGTCAATGATAATATCGAAGAAGCACAGAAAAGTGATGGAGGAGATGGAGAAACTTCTCAGTGTGCGGATGCAGGATCAGCATCAGAGTCAAGCCCTGTTCAGCTTAATGCTGATTCAAGAGAAAGCTAAAAGCCTTTATGAAGCTTGAAGAAGAAACACGGCGAAGAATCAGAGGGCACATCTTTTAATGCCAGCCATGGCTGCTTTCGTCAGTTCAAGGCTAGAGCCAACCTTCACAATGTAAAAGTAAGTGGTGAGGCAGCAAGTGCAGATACAGTAGCTGCTCGGGAATTTCCTGAAATGCTCTGAGAATTATTTTTTTTTTCCCCCACAGGACCAACCTTTACTTTTTTATTTTTATTTTTTAAAAGACAAACTATTAAAAGTAAAATGACTGAAATCACATGAGATCAAGATACAAAGACAGAAATTCAATGTAGAAAAAAAGACCTTGCTGGGAAACAGTCAATGGGAAACACGGGAAACATTTCATAGACACACAAAAAGCTCACGTTGTAAACAGGACTAAGCTGCTGTAGGTTCCT
This sequence comes from Physeter macrocephalus, assembly GCF_002837175.3. Lineage (NCBI taxonomy): Eukaryota > Metazoa > Chordata > Mammalia > Artiodactyla > Physeteridae > Physeter > Physeter macrocephalus. Next base: position 82,474,417 of record NC_041214.2, on the reverse strand, counting down.
CATCACATCAGGGTTTCATTTTGCTCGGCCTGAGATCTCACTCGATTTCAAACTGCCTGTGATCCACTCGGTCTAGAAAAGCTTTCCGTTCAATGTACCCCTCCTTCCCTCGATTGTGGATGGCTAGCTCTTCGCCAATGCCCTCTTCCTCCTTGAAGCTCTCCCAGTCCAGCTCGGACTTCTCTAGGGTGCTCATCTTCTGCTTCTTGGCTCCTATTTTCCCCAAAAGTCTGCTCATGCCCCTTGATCTTTTTAACCCTGACCCAGCAGGAAGTGACAGTAGAGCTGAAGGGACATTAGCCTGGGGTTTTTCTTTCTCATTTTGCTTGAAGCAGGATTTGGCTTCTTTAGATGTAGCATCCACTTCCTTAGTCACCCTGACTTCTTCACCAGCAAAATCAAACACCTTGGTGATTTTAACTTTTTCTGTTTCTTTAGGTTTCTCTAGCGCTTCTGCTTTGACCAACAATTTACTTGAACTTGTCTCTTCAGCCTCCTTTCCTCTTTTAACTTGTGTACACGGAGGCACTTTTGATTTTAGTCCTATGTCATTGAGGAAGCTGGCCTATAGTTCATCTTCCTTCTTTTTCCTTGCATCCTCTGACTCAACGCCTTTTTCTTGCTCTGCAGCTGCATCCTCCTCCTCACTACTACTTCCTCCAGATTCCCGTTGGCATCCTCCCCGTCCTTTTCTAATGAGAGGCCACCTTGTTTTGTCTTCCTGGACAGAATGCTCTGAGCCTTTCTTTTTCTCCCTTTGGTTCTCTGTGTCTGCTCTTCACCATCCACTTCATCTTCCTTCACTAATTCATTTACATCATCTTCACTATACTCTCCACCAGATGGCAGGTAGTCTTCGTCCTCCTCCGAGGTGGAGAAGTCTTCAGAGTCGAATTCCTCCATGTCGCTGTAGCGCGGGGCAGACAGAGCCGCAGCAGCTACCCCCAAAGGCAAAGCTCTAGGGAGAAACCATAGACAGAGATGCGGCAGGGTCAGCGGCAGCTGGGGCGGCCCCCGCAGAGTGCTCTGAGAAATTATTGATGAAGGCACGTATTTACCCGAGCAGATTTTTAATGTAGATGAGGCAGGACTGTACTGGAAGAGGATGCCAGACCAAAGTTACATCAGTAAGGAGGAAAAGTTGATGCCAGGCTATAAAGCAGGAGAGGATAGGCTAACTGTTGTTTGGTGGCAATGTTTCCGGTGATATGAAGCTGAAGCCCCTCTTAGATTATCATTCAGAGAACCCAAGAGCCCTTCAAAACATAGCCAAGGGCTCTCTCCCAGTTGTGTGGAAGAGTAACCCCTAAGTCTGGGTTACACAGGCCGTTTTCCAGGACTGGTTTTCCACCACTTTACCCAGGAGATGGAGAAATATTGCTTGGAGAAGGGCATCCCATTCAACATTCTTTTGCTGCTCAACAGTGCTCCAGGCCACCCCCCATTCATGGACGACTTTCATCCCAACATCAATGTAGGGCATCTGCCACCAAATACTATGTTGCTTATCCAACTTATGGACCAGGGAGTTATAGCAACTTTCAAGAAATATTATTTACATCACATTTCTTGTCAGGCAGCAAAGGTGAGTGATGAATTGGGAACAACCTTGTGACAATTTTGGAAGGACTATAACATCTACAAAGCCATAAAAAACATTGGTTTTGCTTGGCATGAGGTTACAGCCGTCACCATGAACGGGGTTTGGAAGAAGCTTTGCCTGCAGTTTATTCATGGTTTCCGTGTATTTGAGAAGGTAGATGAGGAGTCCAAAGAAGTCTTCAGCAACTTAGTGACCCTCAGCTAGAAGCTGGAGATAGATCTGCAAGAGGACGATTTCACTGAACTCCGTGCTGTGCAATACGAGGAGCTTACTAATGAAGGCCTGATGGAATTGGAGGCCCAGAAAAAGGATGAAGAGAGACAAGAGGAAGAAGAAGTAACTGAAGAACCGGAGAGATTCACAGGAAATGGCAAGGGGATTGTTTTTATCTGAGGAGACACTGCTAGTATTTGAGGCACAGGACCCGAACATAAAACGGTACATGAAGGTTGCAGCAGCCATCCAGAATGCAATCCAGTGCTACTGTGTCATCTATGATGAGAAAAAAAGAGCTACTACCCAGACATCACTGGATCATTTTTTCAAGAGGGTAGATAGAATTGAATCCAGAAAGGGACCAGAACCTGTGCCATCAATGTCAGGTGAGAGTGAAATGGCAGCTTGCCCTCTGTCTCCTATTGCTGATGATCCTTCAGCTTTACCATCTCCCCCCACCTCTCCCCCCTCCAGTCAGTAGCTCTTCTTGCCTGTTCAGTCGATGCCAGCCCCTGGATGCCAGCTGTTGTGCTGTACTACTGTACTTTTCAAGGTACTGTACTATGAGATTAAAAGTGTTTTCATTATTTTGTGTGTTTTTTTATGTATTATTTGTGTGAAAAGTATTATAAATCTATTATAGTACAGTAATATATAGCCAATTGTTTTAGTTGGGTACCTAGGCTAAATTTGTTGGACCTACTAACAAATTGGACTTACGAATGCCCTCTTGGAATGGAACTCGTTCATATGTAGGGGACTTACTGTATTTTTTACATTTTCACATTTTTTGTTTGTGTCTGGAGGAGAAAGAGGTAATTTAGTTATTCAATTCTGAATGTTTTGCCAAAATAAAAATTTGGGCTAAAATTATATAATCATACACAATTTTAATATATTATATTATTTTAATATATTTTCACATATATAATATATAATAAGCAATAAAGTATCCAGCATGTTTAATTATGAAGTCTATATACATATTATAGACATTAGTCATTACTCCACTATACTTAAATGAAAATCTACAGTTAGCAATTTATATGCACATCAAACTCATCAAATGCTAATGACAGTTTAAGTAATATTTAATAGGCATTTCTTTGTAATTCTTTTAATAGTAGCAGTGAATATGATTAAGGTAATTAAATATTGCCCCTGGGAAATGAATGCCTAAAAATCCACGTATGGCTTTTTGAAGACTTTAAGAAATTAATCAGAGATGTTTGGGTAATGTAGCAGTTTCTTTGAAGACATATATTTAGTTAAAGAAATTAGGCAATTCTGATGGCTAATCCTTATTATGTGCCTTCAAAGTCTTTTGCTTATAACTCTAGTATAACATTTGCTTTGTTTTGCCTTTTATAATTACCAAAATAGGAATGAGTCTCAATTAAGACAACAAGTCTTACAGGGTAAGAGTAAATGTATTTGAAGTAGTAACATGATCATTGTTTAATGAATCCATAAGACATCATATGTAATTTTATTTATCTCAGGATGTCATGATATTTTAATCCTTAAATTTTACTGCTTATTTATCTCTCAAATTTACCCCCAATATGCTATCTCCATGGATATTGACATTTAAACATTTTCAATTATTTTCTGGATTATTACAATAACCCACTAAATAATCTCTCTGCAGCTAGACTTGCCTTTCTTATACTCTCTTCTACACTGCTGCCAAATTGATCTTTCTAAATGTTAATCTGATCAGATCACTCCCTGCTTGTCCCTACTTTATTAGTCAGGACTGTGATGGGAAATCAGTGTCACACACAAATGGGGCAATGGAGAAGATTTAAATGAAAGGACTGTTTTCAAAGACATGAGCAAGATCAAAGGAATGGTAAAGACCTCAGGACTCTCAACAAGAGAAAGACACTACCACAAGGCATTCTAAAAGGGAAAAGGGAGAGGGCCTTTACCAAAACCAGGCAAGAGATCTGTAGCTACAGGAAATGACCTCCAGATGAGATTGTGGCCCTAGGTTGAGGAAAGCAGTTATTGCCACACCCAATTGATTTGGATCAGGTAACCTAGAAGTAGAGCATAAGACAGGTAGTCTTGTGCAAGTGATCTTTGAGGAAGTTCTGAGGTGAAATCTGTAAGGGAGTAAGGAGAGTGAGAAAAGGCAAAAGATGAAATTAAGCAAAAATGTGATTTCAGGAGAGGTTTAGGTTCAATCTAATCCCATAGGACACTTCAGAACATAGATTGTAGCTAGAGGTCTTCTTGCCCAGAGAAAGAAGGGCTCCACTTTCTTATCTGTGCATTAGACAGTCACTGGGGACTGTCTGACCCCTGGGAGAGGAGATAGTTTAACTTCTCAGAAATCTCTAGGTGTAACAGCTTCAATCAGCCTAGGGTGATCCTCCAGAGAAATATGCCAGTTTGAGCAGTTACCAGCCAAGACCTGCAGCCATTCAGGGGATGGGTGCACCAGCCCAGCCTAAGCTCTTCCCATCTGTTCTCGGCTTCTTCAGAACTTGGGTTGGTCTAAATTTCCTGAAAAACTTGTAAAAGGAGCATTAGTAGGGTGAATTACAGCCTTCTTTACTTCAATTGATTTTAAATTTGTAAATGATACTTATCATCTCCTTCTCCTTCCCCTTCTAAATTCCTCTTATTCTCACCTAGAACTTCAGATGGCCTCAGTAGCTTGTTTGGTGAGATGATTCAGACTCTCATCACTGAGAGGCTTGATACCATCATTACCATACCTTTACCAGGCAATGATTGCTGTACTTGTTCATTTATAATTAGGTTAGGCATGGACGTACCAAGAAATATCCTGTAGTTAACCTAAGTACCAAACATATTCCTCCATGCTCCTATTAAGTAACAACAACCATATCTCCTTAGGATCATCAGGCTAAAATACCCAAGTGTATACAATTGTGCCAGTATGGTAACTCCTTTCTTTGTTTGCTGGTCAATTTGAAAAACTCTAAGTTATCAGCTGTCAGCCATGGCTTAAGTTTAGTGAGACTTTTGCAGTGTCTTTGAGTGAAAGCATCCCTCTTCTGGGAAATAGGACCTCTAGGCCCACAGGGTCTTAAGTTGAGCAAAAGGAAAACACAAATTCTCTCAGTCGGGCCCTGGAGTGACTGTGAAGTGAAGTCACACCTTCCTCCATCTCTTGGTTTCTGAACTCATTGAATAATACAGAACATAGAACCATATATGGCCATTGGTTTAGGATAAAGGTACTGCTTTCTGAAGGATAGTGTCCCCATTAAGGGGTATCATCTCCAAACTGATATTGCAGATGTGCCTTAAATGGGCATTACTATGCTCTGTCAGGTCAGCAGCCTCCAAATGACTCAATATATGGTAACATCAGAGGATTTATTTGCCATGTTCCCATCATCATGCTTCTTTTGCCATTAAAAGGATCTCTTGGTCTGAGGAGACAATATGTGGGATCCCATTCTACAGATCACTCTGTGAGCCCTTGCATATTATGCTGACTGAGATACTGCTGTTAAAGAAAAAAGGTAAACACGTACTTGGAATATGTGTCACTCTGCTCAAGACAAATTATTGCCCTTGTCAGGATAAGAGGGGCACAGTGTTATCAAATTACCATCAAGTGTCTGTTTCGTTTCATCAAAGTATGGTATCATATCAGGGATTCAGCATTAGAATCTGTTTCTAGATAGCATGGACATTTAGCTGGGGCATTAGCTAGATCAACTTCAGTGAGAAGGGAGCCCACGCTATTCTGTCCAGAGGTAGTCTCCATCTCTGTCTTCATGGCTACTCCATTCTTGAGTCTATTCAGCAAGCATAAAAGTTGGTTTATAATCTATTGGACCAGTTATCCTCCATACCTGGTTAACATATGGTATATTCCTCTTATTTTGTGTCCATTCCCATATGTCCACCCACATTCTACTTCCCTAGATATCCTTGTCCCTAAACTGCCAATTTTGTTCCTTGCATGCCTCCAGCCAATTAACCAAGTCATTCACCACTGCCTATGCATTCCTGTATATCTTTGTTTTGAGTCACATGTCTCTCAACAAAATTGGGTGATGAATAATACTGACCAAAGCCCTCTCTACTGTTCGAATTTTCTCATCACTACTGTGTTTCAAGGCTTCCTCTGAGTGGGTTGTACTGTAACAGCAGACCATTTGGGGCCCAAACTAAAACATCAGGCTGAACTATCCATGGACCAAGTCTGGGTTATTTTCTTCTTCTCCTAAGCTGGTCATAAAGAATCACCCCATGAGACCACAGTTGTGAGCTGTGTGAGTGGTATGTTTTGAGACTGTGCTGGGTGACATGGAAGTCTGAGACACTTATTTTTCCAGCTCACTTATGCCCTTTGGAACTGCTTAAGGCTGATCTAAGATGTAACCCTTCCATTTTTATAAATAATTGCTGCTTGGGCTGCTAAAGTTTATGACTTGGTGGGTCTGACAGCCACCAGCAGTGAGCAGTTTTGGTGTCACAGCTACTTGATATTCCTTGGCCAGATATTTATTCTGCCTGTGATCCTGACTATCAAGGAGAAGTTGGACTACTACTCCACAACGGAGGTAAGGAAAAGTATGTCTGAAATACGGGAGATCCGTTAGGGCATCTCTTAGTATTAACATGCCCTGTGATTAAGGTCAATGGAAAAGCACAACAACATAATCCAGGAAGAACTACCAGATCCTTTGGAAATTAAGGTTTGGGTCACACTGCCACATAAAGAACCATAACCAGCTGAGGTGTTTGCTGAAGGCAAAGGAAATATAGAATGGGTAGTAGAAGAAGTTATTTATAAATACCAGTTATGACCATGTGACTAGCACCAGAAATAATGACTATAACTATCATGAGTATTTCCTCCTAATTTATTATGAATAAGTTTTGTGTGTATTTATACATATATTAAGCAAATAGCCTTGTTTTCTTTCCTTTCATATTTCCTTACCATATAACATAAGATTTATTGACTTTCTATCAGCATTTAAGTATTGTTAATTTTAAATCATAGTATTTAAGTTATGGGATAGCAGGAGAAGAGTAAACATCACTCAAGGATTTTACTTCCTCCTCTGGAGAAAAGATTAGTGTATTTTCAGTTGTATGCAGGATAGTTGTATCATGTAAGGTGGTATTATGACTTTGTTATTATCTCTATTTGGAGATTAATTATGGTTTAAGAAGATATGTACAGGGGAGGAGACCAAGATGGTGGGGTAGGAGGATGCAGAGTTAACCTCCTCCAATGAACACATCGGAAATACATCTACATGTGGAGCAATTCTCACTGAAACAAACTGGAGACTATCAGAAAGACTTTTACACATCCAAGGCTGTAAGAAAGATCCACATGGAGTCAGGTAGGAAGGGAAGAAAAGTGATCATGTCAAGACCTTTGCCCCTAGTAGGAGACACAGAAGAGAAGGGGGATGACACAGGCTCAGAGATCCTGCCTGGGGAATGAGCAGTTTGAACCACATAGGTCAGAGACCCGGAGCCTGAGTCCCCTTATCTGGTTTGAAAACCAGTGGACTGACATGTGGACTGTAAGAAGCCTAGACTCCACTCATGAGGAGTGCACACACACTTGATTACTCCAGAAATAGCCTGGGGGGAGCAGATTAAAACTGCCCAGGACTCTAGCTGGTTTCCTGCAACCATCCCAGCATGCACCCCAGCCCAGGACTAGAGCCCTCTCCAACCCCTCTTGCTCCTCAGTGCAGCTCCACACTAGGGTAAAGGCTGCCATAGCCGAGGAAAGAATGCAGGTGAGGGGGACAAAGCCGGTTTGGACTCAGCACAGCATCTGAGTGGGGCAAGGGCAACCATTATTGGTGCTCATGAAGGCAGCAGATCAGGATTGGTCTGGAACTCTAACTGGTGTGCTGGGACCACTGCAATGCACACACTGGCCCACACCAGATGTCCACTCCAGCCCATCTTGCTCCAGCACTGCTCACCCCTGGGGTGAGGGTGCTGGTGCTGGGAGCCGAAAGAGAACACACTTAGTGGGAACAAAAACAGCTCAGATCGGATCCTCAGGGCTTCTAGTCCAGCAACTTGGGACCCAATCCCACCCCCAATAAGGTAGTGTTGACACTAAGCAGAATAGAAGTCCTAGCTCCTACCTGGTTCTGGCTCTAGACTCTCCAGCCCCACCTTCCACCAAGGTCATAGCTGGTAGCACACCTTGAGGGAAGAAAGAAGGAAATAATTAAGATTAGAGAGAAAATAAATGAAATACAGACCCCCAAAAAAAGCAATAAAAAAGATCAGTGAAACCAAGATCTAGTTTTTTGAAAAGATAAACAAAATTGGTAGCTTTTAGCCAGGCTCATCAAGAAATAAAGAGAGAGGATGCAAATAAACAGAATAAGAAAGAAAAAGTAGAAATAACAGCCAATATTAAAGAGACATATAAAGTCATAAGAAACTATGAAAAGTTATATACCAATAAACTGGACAACCTAGAAGAAATGGATAAATTTCTAGAAACATACAATCTTCCAAGACTGAACCAGGAAGAAATAGACAATCAGAACAGACTGATCAGTAGTAGTGAAATTGAATTTAGAATAAAAAAGTGTCCCAGCAAACCAAAGGTCAGAACCTGATGGCTTCACAGGTGAATTCTACTAAACATATAAGGAAAAGCTAATACATCAAACTATTCCAAAAAATTGAAGAGGACAGAATACTTGCAAATTCATTCTACAAAGCTACCATTACCCTGATACCAAAACCAGACAAAGACATTACAAAAAAAAAAAAAGCAAATTACAGGCCAATATCTCCAATGAATATAGATGTAAAAATCCTCAGAAAAATTAGCAAATAGAATTCAAAAATATACTAAAAAGATCATATACCATGATCACGTGGTATTTATTAGATGCAAGGATGGTTCAATATCCACAAATCAATCAGTCATACACCATGTTATCAAAAGGAAGGATAAAAATTATATGATCATTTCAATAGTTGCAAAAAAATAATCATTTGATAAAACTCTACATCCATTCATGGCAAAAACTCTAGTCAAAATGGGTATAGAGAGAACATATCTCAACATAATAAAGGGCATTTATGACAAATCCACCACTAATATCATACAGTTAGTGAAAGGCTGAGTGCTTTTCCTCTAAAATCAGGAACAAGACAAGGATGCCCATTCTTGTCACTTCCATTAACATAGTACTGAAAGTCCTAGCCACAGCAATTAGACAAGAGAAAGAAATAAAATGCATCCAAAATGGAAGGGAAGAAGTAATACTGTCACTATAATACTGTCACTATTTGCAAATAATATAATAATCTGTATAGAAAAAACCTAAGGTCTCCATCAAAGAACTATTAGAACTAATAAATGAATTCAGTAAAACTGTAGGATACAAAATTAATATATGCAAATCTGTTGCTTTTCTATACACTAACAATGAACTACCAGAAAAAGAAGAAATAAAACAATCCTGTTTAAAATTGCATCAAAAATAATAAAATAACTAGAAAGAAACTTAACCAAGGAGGTGAAAGACCTATACTCTGAAAACTATAAAACAGTGATGAAGGAAATTGAAGATGATACAAATGGAAAGATATCCTGTGCTCTTGGATTAGAAGAATTAATACTGATAAAATGTTCATACTACCCAAAGAAAACTACATATTTAATGCAATCCCTATCAAAATATCCATGACACATCACAGAACTAGAACAAATAATGCTAAAATTTATATGGAACCACAAAAGACCAAATCGTCAAAGCCATCTTAAGAAAAAAAGAACAAAGCTGAAGGTAACATATGCCCTGATTTCAGACTATACTGCAAATCTACAGTAATCAAAACAGTATGGTACTGGCACAAAAACAGACACATAGATCAATGGAACAGAATAGAGACCCCAGAAATAAACACATGCACTTATGGTCAATTAATCTATGGCAAAGGAGGCAAGAATATACAATGGGAAAAGACAGTGTCTTCAATAAGAAGTGCTGGGGGCTTCCCTGGTGGCGCAGTGGTTGAGAATCCGCCTGCCGATGCAGGGGAAACGGGTTCGTGCCCCGGTCTGGAAAGATCCCACATGCTGCGGAGCGGCTGGGCCCGTGAGCCATGGCCGCTGAGCCTGCGCGTCCGGAGCCTGTGCTCCGCAACGGGAGAGGCCACAACAGTGAGAGGCCCGCGTACCACGAAAAAACAAACAAAAAAAAAAAAAAAATAAGAAGTGCTGGGAAATCTGGACAGCCACATGTAAAAGAATGCGATTAGAATACTTTCTCACACCACATACAAAAGTAAAATCAAAATGGATTAAAGATCTAAATGTAAGATTATAAATCATAAAACTCCTAGAAGAAAACATAGGCAGAACACTCTTTGACATAAATCATAGCAATGCTTTTTTTAATCTGTTCCTAAGGCAAATGAAAAAAAGGAAAAATAAACAAATGGGACCTAATTAAACTTAAAAGTTTTTGCACAGCAAGGAAAATCATCAGCAAAATAAAAAGAAAACCTACTAAATGGAGAAAATATTTGCAAATGATATAACTGATAAAGGGTTAGTATCCAAAATATATAAACAGCTCATACAACTCAATATGAAAAAAACAAACAACTCAATTTAAAAATGGGGAAAAATACCTGAAAAGACATTTTTTCCAAAGAAGACATACAGATGGTCAACATGAACATGAAAAAATGCTCAACATTGCTAATCATCAGAGAAATGCAAATCAAAACCACAGTGAGACATCACATCACACTTTTCAGAATGGCTCTCATCAGAAAGGCTACAAATTACAAATGTTGGTGAGGATATGAAGAAAAGGAAACCCTTGTACACTGTTGATGGGAATGTATATTGGTGCAGTCACTATGGAAAACAGAATGGAGGTTACTCAAAAAACTAAAAATAAAACTACCATATAACCTGGCAATTCCACTTCTGGGTATGTACCCTAAGAAAACAGAAACACTAATTCAAAGCACCTCAATGTTCATAACAGCACTATTTGCAATAGCCAAGATATAGAAACAACCTAAGGTCCATCAACAGATGAATGGATAAAGAAGTTGTGGTATATATACATATATCACAATGGAATATATATATATATATACAAATGGAATATTACCCGCACAAAAAAATGAAATTTTGCCTATTTCAACAACATGGATGGACCTGGAGGGTATTATGCTTAGTGAAATAAGTCAGATAGAGAAAGATAAATACTGTATCATTTACATGTAATATCTAAAAAAAATAAAGCATATGAATGAATATAACAAAACAGAAACAGACTCACAGATATAGAGAACAATGTAGTGGTTACCAGTGGGGAGAGGGAAAGAGGGAGGGGCAGTTAGGGGCAGGGGATTAGGAGGTACAAACTACCATGTGTAAAATAAATAAGCTATAAAGTATATTGTGCAGAACAGATAATATAGCCAATATTTTATAATAACTTTAAATGGAGTATAATCTAAAAAAACATTGGATCACCATGTATACCAGAAATTAATATAATATTTAAGTAAACTATACTTCAATAAAAATATAAAATAAAATTAAAATTAAACATATGTTTAGATGCCAAGTTGACAAGCGGCAGATTTGTGATGGTTAATTTTATGTGTCAACTTGACTGGGGTAAGAGATGCCCAGATATCTGTAAAACATTATGTGTGTGTCTGTGAGGGTGTCTCTGAAGAAATTAGCAGTTGAATCAGTAAATTGAGTAAAGAAGATCTCCCTCACCAATGCAGGTTGGCATCATCCAAAGAACTTAGGGCCTAAATAGCACAGAAAGGCAAAAGAAGGGTAAATTTGCTTTCTGCCTGAGCTAAGATATTCATCTTCTTCTGTCCTCAGACATTGGTGCTCCTAGTTTTCTGGTCTTTGGCATTGGACTGAATTATACTACCAGGTTTTCTGGGTCTCCAGCTTGCAGATGGCAGATTGGAGGACTTCTTAGCCTCCATAATCAAGGCCAAGTCCTATCGTAAATACACAGATATATAATTTTATCTGTATTTATAAAATATATTTTGTGTATTATTGGTTTGTTTCTCCAGAGAACCTGAACTAATACACCATGCCGAGTAGTGTTCCAGCAGCTGCATTTTTTAAAATAAATTTATTTATGTATTTATTTAATTTTTGCTGTGTTGGGTCTTCGTTTCTGTGCGAGGGCTTTCTCTAGTTGCGGCGAGTGGGGGGCCACTCTTCATCGCGGTGCGTGCGCCTCTCACTATCGCGGCCTCTCTTGTTGTGGAGCACAGGCTCCAGGCGCGCAGGCTCAGTAGTTGTGGCTCACGGGCCCAGTTGCTCGGCCGCAGATAGAGAAAGATAAATACTGTATCATTTACATGTAATATCTAAAAAAAATAAAGCATATGAATGAATATAACAAAACAGAAACAGACTCACAGATATAGAGAACAATGTAGTGGTTACCAGTGGGGAGAGGGAAAGAGGGAGGGGCAGTTAGGGGCAGGGGATTAGGAGGTACAAACTACCATGTGTAAAATAAATAAGCTATAAAGTATATTGTGCAGAACAGATAATATAGCCAATATTTTATAATAACTTTAAATGGAGTATAATCTAAAAAAACATTGGATCACCATGTATACCAGAAATTAATATAATATTTAAGTAAACTATACTTCAATAAAAATATAAAATAAAATTAAAATTAAACATATGTTTAGATGCCAAGTTGACAAGCGGCAGATTTGTGATGGTTAATTTTATGTGTCAACTTGACTGGGGTAAGAGATGCCCAGATATCTGTAAAACATTATGTGTGTGTCTGTGAGGGTGTCTCTGAAGAAATTAGCAGTTGAATCAGTAAATTGAGTAAAGAAGATCTCCCTCACCAATGCAGGTTGGCATCATCCAAAGAACTTAGGGCCTAAATAGCACAGAAAGGCAAAAGAAGGGTAAATTTGCTTTCTGCCTGAGCTAAGATATTCATCTTCTTCTGTCCTCAGACATTGGTGCTCCTAGTTTTCTGGTCTTTGGCATTGGACTGAATTATACTACCAGGTTTTCTGGGTCTCCAGCTTGCAGATGGCAGATTGGAGGACTTCTTAGCCTCCATAATCAAGGCCAAGTCCTATCGTAAATACACAGATATATAATTTTATCTGTATTTATAAAATATATTTTGTGTATTATTGGTTTGTTTCTCCAGAGAACCTGAACTAATACACCATGCCGAGTAGTGTTCCAGCAGCTGCATTTTTTAAAATAAATTTATTTATGTATTTATTTAATTTTTGCTGTGTTGGGTCTTCGTTTCTGTGCGAGGGCTTTCTCTAGTTGCGGCGAGTGGGGGGCCACTCTTCATCGCGGTGCGTGCGCCTCTCACTATCGCGGCCTCTCTTGTTGTGGAGCACAGGCTCCAGGCGCGCAGGCTCAGTAGTTGTGGCTCACGGGCCCAGTTGCTCGGCCGCATGTGGGATCTTACCAGACCAGGGATCAAACCCGTGTCCCCTGCATTGGCAGGCAGGTTCTCAACCACTGCGCCACCAGGGAAGCCCCCAGCAGCTGCATTTTGAATGATGTTCTCTGCAGCAGATGGCATGCTCTTGCTCCAAAATCTCAGTCGCCTGTTTGAAACTCTTCTGTTGGGGCTTGCAAGAGACTCCATGAATATCTTCATCTCCTACAAATAACTCATGCACCATTATAGGATCTTCTGGGTTACATGATCCAAGTGGTAGGATTACTTGTACTATAGCCTCCACGTGTCCTTTCTTGCCCAGTGTCCCTACTGAAGCCTGGCAGCTTTCCACATCTCTTGTTAAATCATTCAGTGCAGAGTGATGTTTGCTCCACATTGCTTCTTATTTAATGGTAGAATGCACAAGGTAAAATAATTTCCCCTTTATCTTGGACTAGTGCCCCAGACCATTGACTCCCTAAAAGGGTCACAGATGTGACAAGCCACTGGATCTCTGTATGGCTTATCTTTCCTAATCTCTGAAGCTTGTGTGTCTTATCATGGCATCTAGAGTCACCTAGGCTGTGAATTCAGCTTTCTCTGAAGTTCTGCTATTCTCAATATCAAGTCCTTTGCCTATTCAGCAACTCAGTATGCCTTTCAGTTGCAGGTGATAAGGATCTCTTTAAAGACTGCCAAGGAAGACCCCTGACTTTCACACTTACCTTTCATAGATGATTAGTTATTTTCTCTCCAGAATGCACCAGCAGGCACTCACCAGTAGTCACCCAATTCCAAATCCCTTAATTTTATTATTTTCTCTCTCTCTCTCAAATGTCAGAGACCCTGTAAAAGCTAGTGCACTTCCATCATCTTAGCAATTGTACTACTATGACATCCAAGGAACTATCAGCACACTGCTTGTCATTAGGGACAGGGTCTTCATTGCCATTCAGCTGGTATATGATCCAACTCCAGAATTACAACTTTAGAGTTTGCTTTATAGGACCATTTCTGGTACGAATTGTCTTAAATTGGGTTCCCTAGAAGCAGAATCTGAGGCAGAGAATCTAAAACAAGTGATTTATTCAGGGAATGCTCTCAGGATAAACCTTTAAAGAGGGGAGGAGAAGAGGACAGGGAAAAGAAGAAGCTAGACAAAGATATGGTTTCAAGAGAAATTCATCCTCATCCTGAACCCATGAAGAGCTCTGAAGTCTCAATTGTTTATAGAGGTTGCACTACTTATAGCCAAGGATGCTGGGTTGTTATATCCTTATATTAGTCAACCACTGATAACTGACCACTGGTAAAGTGGAGGATTGCATAACTTTCTAGGCATCTCCTGGTAAGGCAGTACCCACTAGCTAAAGGCTCTCCCCATTATTGCTAAAATATAAGTTGTCAGTAGCCAACACCTGCAGCATCTGGGGAATGAGTGTAACATTCTGACACACCAGTCCCCCTCTCCTCCATCTTTCTGATTTCCTAAAGATGCTTCTCTTTGATCAAAGTCAGAGGGCAAGAGAGACCACAAATTCAACTATAAAGATTCAATTCTTAGGACACAGAGCAGCGTAGAGATGGTTGCATAACAGATGCAGAGGACCACACAGAAAAGGTCCTGTGCTTCTGCATAAAATCACTTGGGGCTCCCACATAGCCTAAAAGATTAAGCCACAGTCCTCAGCATGGCAGGCTCTTCACAGTCTCTCTTCCTTGCCTGCCTTGAAGCTTTATACTTAATGGCTATTTACCTGATATAACATATGCCCTGGCCAACATTTCTCAGAATTTTATTTCTGAAATACTTTTCTTCTTGCCTGATATTCCCCTTCCCAATCTCATTACATCTTCCTGCCACCCTACCACAACTTCCCTCTACTGGGCCACACACACACACACACACACACACACACACACAGTTTATCCTAACAACAATCACTCTACTCTAGCTCTTATGAGTCGGTTTCTCAAATAGATCTTAAATTACTTGAGAAGAGAGATGGCTTTGTTTTTCAACTGCTCTGCCACAGAGTAGCAAAGAGTGAATGAATGGAAGAAATAATGAATGATTCATTCATATCCTTCAAGGGTCAGTTTTAAGTAACATCTTTTTTAATGTCGTCTCTGGCCTCTCATTCCTGTCTCAAATTTTAGATGCCCTTCCACTCTGTTTTTATAACCCTTGACTTACATTTTTCCTAGGACTCAGCATAGGGCATTATACAGATTTGGTCAGGTGCCTGTCACCTGCACTGTAATATGAGCCTTTCATCATTATAGTTCCAGTGCCTGGCAAATAATAGGTCCTTGAAGAATATGAAAGATGGATAAATGATTGAATGAGTGAATGAGTGTAAGAGACAGTGACAAACCATAAAATTTCCAGGAAAGGGAGCATATTTTTCTTTCTTAAAATCAAATGAAGAATTGAAAATTACAATAAATGGAATTTTAATAAGTGTGGCATGTTCAATGGGTTGCACAATATTTGACAGAATATCATAGATAGACAGATAATAGATAGCTTATATAGAAAGAGATAAGGAGATAGATATAGACTTAGGGTGGTTTTATCTGATTAGCTTTCTATTCGGATCAGAGAACATTTCCAATTTCTAGTATATGTAACATTATCTATAGTTTCTGAGTAAGGATACATTTAAGTTAATGTGTTTAAGGTACTCAACACTGCTAATTTGTTAATATATGAGTATCATTGGCACAAAAATTTCTAAGAATCTGATTAATCTCTAGACGAACAGGCTTTAGACAAAATAGTTTTAAAACACCTTGATCTGAAAATTATGGCTCTTCAGGGTTCTCAAACCCAAGATTTATTTAATTCAAAAAGCTTCTCTTGAAGAATTGTATGGAGAAAAAGCTTTTATCTTATTCTTTGGGGTGATCTTTCAGTGAGCTGCTGCATACCACGCATGTTAATGCTTCAGCACAGGGAGTCTCGGTTGTTTATGAACTTTGTTGAGTGCAAAGGTTTATTTGCATCATCTGATAGCTTTTGACAGGAGTTTAGCTCTTCTAATGGCAATAATAGTCATCTGTTTTTCTAAGCACTCTGATTAAAATAAAGCAAGGAAATGAAAATGTGTTTAAACATGTTTCAGACTAATAATGTCAGTCTAAACCAACTGGAAATACAAGTGCTGTCTTGGTGATCCTCCTTCTAATCTTGATCCTTAGTAAAGCAAAGTCGATACAACCACAGTTCCCAGGCTCAGTGTGACTATTTTTACCCAATTTCTTTACCTCTTCAATCATAGTATATCTTATCAGTAACAAAAATAAAAACATGCTATATTATCTGTGATTAAATCATCTCTGTTTAGTTTTCCTGTACCTACTATTTTATTTTGAAGTAAAATGGGGCAACTCTGCATTGCTCAATATTATCTTTTGTTTTCAATCTTATTTCTTCTAACTTAATACAAAAAGGAAAATTGTAAGAGTTGGAAAGGACCATAGAGATAGTTTTTTTTTTTTTTTTTTTTTTTTTGTGGTATGCGGGCCTTCCTCTGCTGTGGCCTCTCCCGTTGCGGAGCACAGGCTCCGGACGCGCAGGCTCAG
>NC_041214.2:82421723-82457523 GCF_002837175.3 Physeter macrocephalus | reverse complement strand
TCCTCCCAGACCGGGACGCGAACCCGGTTCCCCTGCATCGGCAGGCGGACGCGCAACCACTGCGCCACCAGGGAAGCCCTAGAGATAGTTTTATCTGGTCTTCTACTTTTATCTTTGTGAACAACTTGAATCCAGAGAAATTGCACAAGTGAGTAGGTGACTATGCTAGGAAGAGAACCCCATTTTCCTGATTAATATTCTCTGTCTCCATTTATCCCACACTACTATTAAGGTGCTATTAATGTCTCTATTCACTCATTCATTCATGAGTTCATAAATGTAAAGCTCTTAGAATCTTAGAACTTAGTGTCTGGTGCATATACTATTTATTAATATCTATTTTTCTTATAATTATTATTTAATTAAATTATTTAATTATATGTAATTAGAGTTTTTGTTAAATCAGAAACATATGAATAATTGTCTATAATATATTTACATTGCCTCTCCTTTCAAGGAGAATCACTGTACTTTATAAAACATTTACTCATTAAGGTAGGTAGAATAATAGCTCCTCCCAAAGACGTCTGAACCTTAATTCCCCAGACCTGGAATATGTCATATTTCGATTAACTATTATTTAATTAAATTATTTAATTATATGTAATTAGAGTTTTTGTTAAATCAGAAACATATGAATAATTGTCTATAATATATTTACATTGCCTCTCCTTTCAAGGAGAATCACTGTACTTTATAAAACATTTACTCATTAAGGTAGGTAGAATAATAGCTCCTCCCAAAGACGTCTGAACCTTAATTCCCCAGACCTGGAATATGTCATATTTCGTGGCAATGGGAGAAGAATTAAGGCTGTAGATGGAATTAAGGTTGCTTATCAACTGACCTTGACTTGTGGAGATTATTTTGGATTATCCCAATGTCACCAATGTTACCATAAAGGTCTTTATAAGTGCAAGAGAGAGGCAAAAAAGAGAGAAGAGAGTTGGCAGTGAGAAAAGGACTTAGGCCAAAGTTGCCAACTCTGAAGATGGAGGAAGAGAGCCAGAAGTCAAGGAATGCAGGTGGCATCCCGAATCTGCAAAAAAAAAAAGGAACAGAGCCTACAGAAAGGTAAGGAAGCTCTGCAGACATCTTAATTTAGCCCTGTGAGACCCACTGCAGTCTTCTGAACTACAGAACTGTAGGATAATAAATGTATAATTTTAAGCCACTACGTTAGTGGTAATTTGTTATAGTATCCACAGGAAATGAATATACTCATTTTTAAAGGAATATAAAAAGAACATTTTTAGATGTAGAACCTGTGCATTTGGTCAAAGCGATTGTAGAAGCGTGACCAGAACACTCTAGTACAGTGCTAAACAGTAGAAGAATTTGAGATAATGGAATACCCGACATTTGTATTGTCCAGTGTATAGCCCTTCACTACACTGAGCTCTTGAAATGTGGCAAGTACACCAGAGAAACTGAATTTTTAAATTTAATTTTAATTAAAATTTAAATAGCCACATGTGAATAGGCGCTAATAAATTGGACAGCACAGTTAGTGTCTGGTTTATAATTAAATGTTCCTCCCCTATCCTGCCAAGATAATGTAGCAAGTCAGAAACAAATCTTTGCTTGCTAAAGTACTGGAACCCTGTTTAGTAGATGATGTACTTGGTAAATATTTAATGAAGTCTGTGGGAATGTGGTGGCAGCCACCGTTAATATTAAGGAGGTAGAGGAAGACAGTTACTGGGGGGAAGATAACAACTTTTTTCAGCCAAATTCCAGCAGGTTTGGCCTCTGCCAGCAATAAGGTCAAGGGTATCCAACCAGCAAACTGCACACATCCA
This sequence comes from Physeter macrocephalus, assembly GCF_002837175.3. Classification (NCBI taxonomy): domain Eukaryota; kingdom Metazoa; phylum Chordata; class Mammalia; order Artiodactyla; family Physeteridae; genus Physeter; species Physeter macrocephalus. Next base: position 82,455,721 of record NC_041214.2, on the reverse strand, counting down.
GTGGCATTGATCCCGTTGTGGTTATTTTTCAGTGGGTTATGGGATTTTAATTATGTACTTATATTTCATTTTATGGCACAATAAGGCAGCTTCTCCCATTGCAAAATTTCTCACTTCTCCCCACTCTCCATTCTCACTGTTAAGTACTGGTTCAGATGCACATTGTCTTCCTCCCACACCAACCATCATAAGAGATAAGACTTACTAAGCAGTCAATATGTGCCATCTGAGCGGCTAAGCGTAAATATTTGAAATCACATAAAGGCATACAAGAGTCATCTCCACTCATCTGTTCACACATTCACTTAATTACCCAACACTTCCTGAGCACCTACTATTCACTCTGATATGACTCTGGTCTGGGGACTTGTTGAGGGCTCAGTCTGTGAATGTCCCTGTACAGGTGTTTCGGACACACGCGAAGAGGGTGAAGATAAGCATGTGCTTCAGGTTAGCACAGGCCACCGCCTAAGCTCTCTGCCTCAGAAGCCAGATCCACTGAGTTTGGATGCCAAGTCTGTCCTTTACAAGCTGTGTAACTTGGGGCAAACTACTTTGCTTATCTGGGCCTCAGTTTCCTCATCTGCTGTGATCAATACCTAACTCACTGGCTGTTTTAAGTACTAAGTGAATTCATACAGATAAAGCTCTTAGAATCTAAATGATCAGTAAGCATTAGTTAGTGTATTGATTAATTTTATGTCTCTACATGGCTAAGCTATAGTGGCCAGTTGTTTGGTCAAACACCAGTCTAGATGTTGCTGTTAAGGTATTTTTTTAGATGTGATTAACATTTAAATCACTAGACTTTGAGTAAAGCAGATTACTCTCCATAATGTGGGTGGGCCTCGTCTAATCAGTTGAAAGCCTTAAGAACAAAGACTGAAGTTTCTGAAAAAAAAAAGAATTCTCAAGCCTGCAAGATTTTATACTCAAGCTTGCAACATCAACTCTTACTGAGTCTGCAGCCTGCTGGCCTACTCTACAAATTTCAGACTTGGCAGCTCTCACAATTTCATGAGCCAACTCTTTCAAATAAAGGTTAGAATAAAGAAAGAATAAATAAAGAATTATTTAAAATAAATCTCTCCTTCTCTACGTATATACATATAATACGTAACATATTATTATATATTATATGTATATAACTTGTCTAACGTCATGTTTAATACAGGAATCTATCTATCTATATCTCCTATTGGTTCTGTTTCTCTGGAGAACCTTACCTAATTAAGGCAAGGTTACATTAAGGAGATTAAAAGTAAAATATAATAATTTGACCTTGATTCTTGATGGTCAAATTAGTGGGGTGTCTCTAACATCCCTGATATTTAAAAGGAAACCTTCCCCCAAACAGAACACAATCAAAGGGATAAAGTCAGTGAACAGCCCTTCACCAGCTTGCTTCAAAGTAAATTTTTATGATTCAAAGAGTGATTTTATGGCAAAATTCCATCTTTTTTTCTCTCTCTTTTCTGAAGAAATAGATCTGCTAGGCTGGGAGCTGATTGGAGGGACTAAGGGGGAAATTTATGTCCACATGATAACTAGACAGAGACTTCATACAAATCATAAACTAAGGATTTTCCCACCTAACCTTCTAAAGAGGCATGCTGATCTGCAGTCATTCGGTACCGTATCTCCAACCTCCGCCTGCTCTTGGCTCATCCCTTCTCAGAAAGGACACTACACAGTACTTGGAGGGGAAAACTGTTGAGGGCCAGGAGAAAGGGCTTAGAAATCTCATCTAAAGCCCCCCATCCCTCACATCACTGCCTTTTCGATTTCTGAATATAAAATATCTGCCTGCTAGAAACAGTTCCTATCCTGTCACCATGATTTAACTATGACATTAAGGGGGATTCTAACATAATCAAGGCAAGAAAAAGAGTCTTTCTGAACAAATGTGAGGATCATTTGTAAACGGCAGGGTTAGTAAATTAAATATATCTGTTCTGCTTGATATAATAACCACCATTTCATGTGCTTACTATGTACTAACTACTGTTTTAAGTAATGCACACATATTAACTTGCTTAACCATCACAACACAATGAAGTAGAGTTTTACTTACTCATTTGAAAGAGGAAAAATCTAAGGCTTAAGTATGTTGCATACATTTTCCAAAGTTACTCTACCAGTAAGTGACAGAACCAGGATTCAAAAGTTCGTGCTTTAAACCACTTACACCTCCTTACTTTCTCAAAAACTCCAAGGGGACTCAAAGGACTGTTTTAAATGGTAGTTATGACAGGCAAGCACCAATGGTTTTTAGTATTGGTAACCTTCATGTTCCAATACTAGAATTCATGATAAACTTTCACATTTGTACTCTGATTCCTCCCTCAAGCCCTAAATAATTATACAGCCAATTGTTTACTTAGAAATGTGTTCATCCATTCTGCTTTTATGACCTGAGAAAGCCTGAAAAGTCAGCAGTAATATGCATCGTCACTAAGTGAAACATTTACTTCCCAATGGCTTTCGTACGCTCATCATTTCCCATTTCTGAGACTCTGCCATGCTTCCTCTTGGGATTGTTTCTTTGTCTCTACCCTCTTCTATCATTCCTAGTCTCACCTTTACTTTCATCTCTCTTTGTATGTCTTATGCTTATTCCTCGTTCTCAGGATTATGGCTGAGCCCAAGCATCAGTCACCTACGGAATAAACCAGCAGGCTACTTGCTGTTTTCACCCATATTTCCCTCCTCGGCAGCAACACCTCACCCTCCGCATGATTCTGGATCCCCCGGGTGTATGATCTTAGTGGGGGCAGCAGCAGAGTTTGAGAAAGGATGGGAAAAGGCAGGAGGGCAGTCATAGTGTAGAATATCTCACTGGTGGAGAAACACATGATAAGGATACCTAATTCCTAAAAGCCAATGATCCTTAGTTGATTTGGTTGATAAGGGAACTCCTGTAGGACAGTGCTTAAAGGCATGTGCTTCAGGGTCAATGTGTATAGTTTGGAATCCCAGCACTGCCATTTACCAGATCCAATCCTGGGAAAGTGATCTGACATCTCTGTGTCTCTGTCACCTTCACATGGTGCATTTAAACCTTTGAACTAAACATTTGGTGATGACAGTACGTTGCCCACTGGTATCAGCTATTATTACTTAGAGTCACAAAGCTTTAGACTTGGGTGACCTTTTAGAAGTCAATTCCTAACTTTTACTGATAGGGAAACTGAGAAGAAGAAAGGAAGTAATTTGTCTGAAGGTACACAGTGGATTTTCCTACTCAGCGGGCCAGGATATTTGCCACACTATCAATGGTCTTTCTAGAAACTTCTTGGTCACAGTGCCCTCTCTATTGTTTACGCCTCACATATTAAAAACCAATGTCTGTAAGTTGTTTTTCCTCTTGAGTTGATGGATTTATGCTGAGCCATTATCTCACCTACCTGCTCTGAGGGAAGGATGGAAAACTAGACAGGATTAGGGATGCCAGAGACAGGTATGGGTCACAGTGGAGTAAACAGCACCCACCGCAGCCTCACAAGTGTGCTGTGGGCAATGAAGTAATCAGCCTCACACAGACCTGGAATAAAAAAAAAAAAAAACACGGGGTCATACTGACCACAGAGTTCATCCTTCTAATTCCCTGACAGCTGTAGGTTGATAAAAACAGGTCCCAAGGTAGATTAAAAGGCCTGTGCACAAGTATGTTCATTGAACTCAAATCTTGTCTTCATTAATCTAATCTGAACAACAAAGAAAAAAAATTAAAAATAGTTTTAATTCTGAACTGACTGGAACAAAAAAGACAGGACTATTTGATTCCCATGGTGGTGGTCTAGTCCTATAGCATATTATGAGAATCTCCTCTGAGCTTAATAGTCCTGGGGAACAAATAAATCAGAAGTATTGATACCTCTTCATCTACAGCCACAGGACCCCACAGAACATTCATCTGGACATAGAAGGAACTGCTAACTGTGGACCCAGACTCTGAAGACTCAACCTGGATGTGGTCCTGCCCTACAGAGCTGCCTGAGAGCCTTCCTGGGGTCTGAGGTGGCTTTCAGATAAGGGACATCACCCACTTGTTTTAATCTTGCTTACTCCAAATTAAATCTCTTCATCCAGCTCATGTATTACCCTATTCATTGCTAGTCCCCAAATCTCTGTGCAGACTTATCCTTTGGATTTAAACCTTCAAAATATATCTGGATACAGCCAGGTGGAAGTGAGGGTGGTAGGGTTTTGGGTATTTTGCTTTTTCGCTTTTTTATAGACTTTTTTTTAAAGCAGTTTTAGGTTCACAGCAGAATTGAACAAAATGTGCAGAGATTCCCATGTTCCTTCTTGCCCCACATGTGTATAGCCTCCCCCATTACCAAAATCTCCCAAGAGGTAGAGTTGTTTTCACTCCTCTCATTCACACTATTAACATTTTTTTAAAATTTTTCCCTCCTTGTTACAAACTGGCAGCTGCCATAGTAAATATCGGAGCATATCTTGTTTTCTCCTTAGCATGTTTATCTCTGCCTCCCAGGTGTTTCTGTTCTTACGAAAACCATAGCAGCTTCTCATTCCATCACACTGGCACCACACACACAAAGCAGCCTGGAAAACATTTTAATTATTCCAGACCACAACACCTGAGGTACACTTCTGAGTAACTACTAAGAAGGAAGCTTTAGAGACCCATACAGGGAAACCAAAGCCTGAACTAGACTAAAACCTGCGATGTTGGCCATAGCCAGTCACTGCAAAAATGGAGTCAGAACCTGGACTTCCTAATGCCAGTCCAGGTCTTTTTGCTGGGGGTGGGGGCTTTTGGGATGCTGTCACCTTTGAGGAATAGTATCTGATAATTCATTAATGAAACACCCTTTGGAGGAGTAGAGTCCCATTGGCCGGGTCCCTCTGAGAATGAATCACTGCTCTAAGACAAACTGCTGTGGGGAAGAGGCTGGGGTGTGTGTGTGTGTGTGTGTGTGTGTGTCTCTGTGTGTGTGTGTGTGTGTGTGTGTGTCTCTGTGTGTGTGTGTGTGTGTGTGCGTACACATGTAGGGGTGGGACAGGATAGGCTGCATTTTCATAAGGATGATAATAGATCAAAGGACATATATTTTGGTCAAGCTGAGAAGTAGTTAGAAAGCAGAGTGGGCTGAGAACCAAGTACTGCATATGCTACTAACCTGCTGTGTGATCTTATGGAAATCACGTTTCTTCTCTGGGTCTCAGTTTCCCAATCAATAAAGTATAAAGATTGCTTACAGGGCTTCCCTGGTGGCGCAGTGGTTGAGAGTCCGCCTGCCGATGCAGGGGACACGGGTTCGTGCCCCGGTCCGGAAAGATCCCACATGCCACGGAGCAGCTGGGACCATGAGCCATGGCCGCTGGGCCTGCGCGTCCGGAGCCTGTGCTCCGCAACGGGAAAGGCCACAACAGTGAGAGGCCCGAGTAATGGGGAAAAAAAAAAAAAAAAAAAAGATTGCTTACAACCCTTGCAAAAATATGATTCTAGGAGAGATCTCGAAGGGAAGAAGGGAGCAGAGGGAGGAAAGGAGGAGGAGGCTGAACCGAAGGGAGGTAAGTGTGTGTGAGGGAGGGAAGAGGGGTGGAGAGAGATAGGAAATGTCTTTTAATCAGATAGTGGAAAAAAGTTGAAAATGAAACTGTGCGCCCCTTAAGGTCCCTATTTTTCATCTTTATGCATTTTTAGTGTTTAGACATACGGAGTCATTTTTGGATAAACGTAGATTGAATGAATGGAAAGCGTGGGAAGGCTAACAGAGGAAAAGAGCTAGGGGAGAAAAGAGAGGAAGTGAGCTCGGGAACACTGCGCGCCCGCTCCTCCTCGGCCTGTCCCCACGTAGGGGGCGGGACCTTCCGGCCACGGCCGCGTGGGCCATCGCGAGCTCCCACGCTCCCTCTCGCTTCCCTGTAAGCCGCCCCGAAACCGCCAGGGGGCGCTGCGCGGCGGACGGGCCGGCCGGGGGCGGGGCTGCTTTAAATCGCGGCGCCCAGCTGGTCGGCGTCTCAGTCCCGGCCCCGAAGTAGCCGCGGCTTCTCGCCTACCAACTCCAGCGCCAACCCGGACCCGGACCCGGACCCAGAGCTTCTCCAGCGGCGACGCAGGGAGCAGGGCTCCCCGCAGTAACTTCTTCCGCGCAGCTCCGCCACCCCCGGGAGTCCCGGGGCGCACCTGGAAACTCCCACTTGTGCACCGGCCGCCCTCGAGCCGGCGCGGGAGCCCGAGCGAGCCATGGCCAACGCGGGGCTGCAGCTGCTGGGTTTCATCCTGGCTTTCCTGGGCTGGATTGGCTCCATCGTCAGCACGGCGCTGCCCCAGTGGAGGATTTACTCCTACGCTGGCGACAACATCTTGACGGCCCAGGCCATCTACGAGGGGCTGTGGATGTCCTGCGTGTCGCAGAGCACCGGGCAGATCCAGTGCAAAGTCTTCGACTCCTTGCTGAATCTGAACAGTGAGTGCACTCCCTACTCCCGCAGCTGTGACCCAGGGACCCAACCCCCCAGTGGCTCCGTTTTGGAGTAGTAGCTACCAAACGACCCTGTTGTGTGATTACATGTCTATCAACCTTCAATGGATCAAGTCTTCTGATCACGTGCTCTGCCGTGAGAAAGTGAGAGAGACCTGTGGCTTGGGGAAGGGGAGGCCCAGGCCTAAGCTCTTGTTTTTCCTCTGACACCCTGGTTGACACTTATCTGTAGGTGTGGTTTCATCTGCCCACGACTGGGGTGGTGATGGAGCGAGTGAAGGCCAAACTCGAACTTGAGCCCTTAGGCCTCTCCTGGACATTATCAGATTCTGTGAAAATTGAAGAACTGTAGAGTTGGGTCAAGAAAATGATATGCCTTGAAAAGTTTGGAACCTGGTAGCTTCTCCAGTTTGTAAAATTAAATAGATAATCCCAAAGTTATTACATAGGGTTTTTTTTTTTCCTCAATCTATCTTTACTGTGGGTTTTCATAGGAGAAATCACATTCCTACATGGAATGTCCCAACCTAATGTCTTCTACTCACTTGAGTTTGAATCTTTTGATTCTTTTGACTTTTAAGATGTAAGTGTGAGGAAGCCCCTATGCATCCCCTGGCGTGACTCCTTTTTTTTTTCTAATAAAGGAGCAATTTTAATTTTTTTTTTGGCTGCTCCAGGTCTTAGTCTCTGCACGAGGGGTCTTCGTTGTGGCATGCCGGCTCCTAGTTGTGGCATGAGGACTTACTAGTTGCGGCATGCATGTGGGATCTAGTTCCCTGACCAGGGATCGAACCCTGGCCCCCTGCAGACCGCAGTCTTACCCACTGGATGACCAGGGAAGTCCCTTGAAGAAGCCTCTTAAGATTCTCCAGAGGGTTTAGCTTTCAGGCCAAGAGTGTTCAGAGGAGGCAGATTGTATAATGTTATTTTGGAAAGTGAAGGTGGGTGGCAGGTGGAAAAAGGATGACAACAAAGAGAAGTTCTAAATAACCTCCCTTCATAATATGAAGGGAAGAATGGAGCCACTGAAGACAAATGCCACAAAGTAGACACAGCTGATGAGCGCAGCGTTCAGGAGAGTGAGGGAGGGTCTTCTCTTGAGTTTCTGCCTTCCACAAAGGAATTTCTGTGTAATGGATATTGGCTTTTTACTTCTGTCGGGTTCGAAAGGATTATGTAGAGAGAAATAGTCCCAAAGATGGTGGAAAGACGACAGGAATTTTTTCCTTTCATTTTTTTAAAAATAAAAGTTTTTGAGTGTCTTGTCAGAAACTCATTAAATTCCCACTTACTTAGGTAATAACAATTCATGGCTAAAGTATCTTCCTTGAGATATTACATTAGTTGTCCTGAACCTTGTGTCTGTCATGCACTTGGACTAAATTGAAGAAAAGCTTCCTTAGTCTGCCTAGACAGACAAGCCTGCCCACAAGTCCCCTTTGTGTGCTGATGGTAAGCAGTGTTGTCATCGCTCAACTTTACTTCAGTTGTTTTGTCCACCTCCTGCATGTGGTTTTGTCAAAAGCTATATACTTTAGAGTTGTTAAATCTGTGCCAAATCTGTTTAAACCGCTTGAGTACCTCTGGAATTTGGTGAGTCAGTGTACATACGGTAGTTTTTAGTGTTGTCATTTCAGCTTTTCAAAGTTACTGTATTAGGATTCTTTTATGCCAAACATAAGGAGACTATTAGGTACACAACTTTATATAATCATTGAATCTACCCGTGGATGGATAAATACATGTAAGGAATTGTATCAAGCATGTCATGTTGAGGAATTGGCAGATGGAGACCGTTCTAAGGGCAATTCCAGAGAGGTCTCTGATTCCTCTGATCAAAATAGTTCATTTTCTACACGTTTAAATAGGTTTCCTGTTAACTGCCTTAAAGGACCAAATGAAATCAGATTGATCCATGTTGTCAATACTCAAACAGGTCATCCCTACTCATGATAATGTGTTAAAATGTTTTATTTTCATTTATTCCTAATTAATACAGCTGTTACAGTTTTTAAAGCTGTGGCAGAAGATCTAAACAATACCTTCCCTCTACCCCCATACACATTTTGGAGATTTCTTCCTGATGAATTTTTTTTAACTCCAGATCAGATTTCTCTTTTCATTTTCGTTAAAGCCAGAGTTTATTGAAGGTGAGGCTGAGGCCTTTCTCTCAAAACTGATTCCCAGAAGAAGGGAACTTGACTCACTTGTACCCTCTCCAACCTGCCAGCAACTAACTAGATGTCTTTGGATGGAGGCCAGAGAACCTACCTGTCTCCGTTTCTCTACCTGGACAGTTGTGCCCACACTCACCTGATGTAGAAAGCTGGGGAGGTGATTCATTGGCTGGTTTTGGTATAGTTCTGTGACGTCTAGAGGTGAACAGGATTATCTGTACGTATAAGCAGTGTTCCTTGTAACAGGTTGTGTTCCACAAAGTGCTTTTAGGTAAAAAGCTTAGATAGAAGTTTCTTGAAATTGTACCTTGTTCTTTTTGCCGGTGGAGCCCATTTGGCAACTTAGGGCCGAGATTCTGGGATTTATCAAGGTTGTAGTACTAGATATGTTAAAATCCCTTGTTCCCTTTCTCTAATTAGTTTCAGCTATAAAAAACACATGACAGTGTCTATAGGGATATGGTGTGCATAAGCCAATATACGAAGGGAGATACAGCCAGGCTTCTTTAGGTGGTTCTTGCAAAGCAGTTTATGAAAATGTAACTGGGGAACTTCCTGGGGAAACAAATCTTATACCGTGGATTGTGGTTTTACTATGGTTGAGACAGTTTCACTTCCATCCAAGTATGGATGTTTATTGACATTGATGACTGATAGTTGGAATATACAAAAAAAGAGTGTCAAATAGAGTTGCAGTCGACTTTTCTTGATTAAACTGTACATCTTGCCTTGTTTTGATCCAATTCTCAAACTTTTGGCAAGCTAGTGCCTATTTCATGTGCTTAGTTAATTGCTTCTTCTGGCTTGACTTTAATAGCTAGAGCTGTCCAAAGACTGGGTTGCCCCAGGAGGTTGCATGGTGGGAGGTGTGAAAGCAGAGGAATAAGTAAGCACTTTGAAGGAATGTTGTAGGGAAAAATCCAAGTCCCAGACAAATGGGAGGTTAGGCTAGACTTTCTCTAAGTCTCATCTAGCCTTGGGATTCTGTAATTTGTTTATAAGTTCCTCTAGGCTGTTCAACTTGCTTTGCATGAATCCACATGTGTGTTGGCGTACTTTAATAAGTATTGGTTGTGGGTGAAGTTTCCCAGCACTCTCACCATTATGCTAACATGGCTCAATCAAAGGACAAAATCACTGACTTGGACAGTCTTTGAAGCACAGGCAGAGAGGAGGGCACCCGCTTACACTTCCCTAGACTGCATTATGCCTGCTGAACCAAGGGTGTTTAAGGGGCCATTTGTGTTCAGATCCGTTTCAAGAATTAGTTCTGACTTTTGGAATGATGAAAGTCAAAACCCAAAGCCAGGCTTGAGTACTCAATTCTTTTTTTTTTTTTAACATCTTTATTGGAGTATAATTGCTTTACAATGGTGTGTTAGTTTCTGCTTTACAACAAAGTGAATCAGTTATACATATACATATGTCCCTATATCTCTTCCCTCTTGCGTCTCCCTCCCTCCCACCCTCAGATATACAGATTGCCAACAAACACATGAAAGAATGCTCAACATCATTAATCATTAGAGAAATGCAAATCAAAACTACAATGAGATATCATCTCACACCGGTCAGAATGGCCATCATCAAAAAATCTAGAAACAATGAATGCTGGAGGGGGTGTGGAGAAGAGTACTCAATTCTTACCCTGGTCTTGCACTAACTAGCCATGTTTATAATGGTGATCCACTCAATCTCTCTGGGCTGTAGTTTCCCCACTTATGAAATGGGGCAGAGTGGGAGGAATGGGGAGCTGAATCCATGACTCATTCATCCATTCGACAAGCATGAGCCAGGCCCTATCCGTGTTCCTAGCAATGCAGCTAAGAAGATTGGTAAGATGCAAATGTTGATTCCTTCCAGTGCCAACATTCTTTGTTAATAACTGCAGTGATGGAGCAGAAACAGGCAAGGGGCATAGTTTAGGTTTCCTTGATTGGAGTGATGAGTAAGAGGCACAGAGGTAACATAGAAGCGTACATTTAATCATGAGGCAGTTTCTCTAAGAAACAAACAAGGTAGCAAAACTGCTTGGCACATCCTGAAAAGTGGTGAGCCCTGCCTCATCCCAGACCACAGTTATTGACTGTGCTGGAGTCCTAAGGTTACACCCAATGGCCACCAGTTCATAGGTCAATCAAATGGAAATGCTAACAATGAGGACTCTTGAGAAACTTTGAACTTGAGCAAAAATGAACAGTTTAATAAGGGAAGAAGTCATGGGACTATAGTTCTGTGACACTCTGTGATGAGTTCATTTAATTGCAGAGGAGAGAAGAGGATTTTTGTTCTAGTCAGCCAGGGGTCAGTTTATTTATCTGCCTAATATTTATTAAGGAACTACTGCTGCAAAGAGAGACTGTGTGAGGATAGAGATATAATTAAAGTCTACTTTGTTTATGATATATAATCCTAGGGTAATAATATAGTAATATGGCTAGTAAACAGCATGAACAATGTCACGTATTTAAAGGAGATTCTGCTGCTTGTATAGTAAAACTTTAGAAAAGCTTTAGAAAAAACAATTCCACTGACTTGTCTATGCTTGTCTTTCTACACTTATGTTGATTAACTTCACTGTAGTAGATCAGTAACTTTTAACTCATTTCTTGTCTTATAAGTAGAGATCTTTGTAAGTATGTTTTCAAATTATACTTTCAGGTTGCAAGTGGTAAGAACTCCTTAAGGAGTCTTTAATCTCAAGATTATCAGTCTAGCTAAGTATAGTATAATTAAAAGACTGTCTTCTCCGTGTACTGTTGATAATGATGAGGAACAAGAGTGTAACTGTTCGAATGTTTGCTAACCATTTTCTCCAAAGACAACTTTAGTCGGTGATAATAATATTGTAGAGGTATCTGCAAATTTAGTGGGCCAGAGAGGAACATATTTGCTTCTAGATCTGAGCCAATCAGGTCAACTCAGAGATAATAGTTCAAGACTGTATCTCTCTAGTCTAAAATATTTTGCAGCTTTCAAATATTTCTCAACTTCTCTGCCCTACTGATCCTTGTTCCACCAGAAGAAAACTTCATCTTGGAAGTTAATTAGATGCATAATTTAGAAATGTAGAAAATTTTTAAAAATTATATTGGGTTAAACAAAAAGTATGAATTTTTTCTCCCTAGATGAGTTTCTAGCTTTTAATGATCTAAACTAGATCTGGCTTTATGGAGCAAGATTTCAGTATTCTGAGGCTTGCTAGGAAGGCGTTTCTCAGTATTATTTCAAAGATTAAGCTTAACGCAAAAGAGTATTTTTACCTATCATAGTCGAATTTTTAAAGGATAAAGACATGTTCAAATTTAAATTCACTGAACACAGATTGAGTAATCCATGAAGCTTGCCAGGTACTGTTCTTAGTGCTTTGGATGGAAATATGAACAAATATTTGGCCAAGTCATCAAGGAGCTCACAATTACATATTTTAGATCTCTGACTTAAAAGGCTTCCATAAGACGTTAATCTGAAGGATTCATCTGGTTCTAGCTTAAAACTGTACAGTTTAGATTCTATCTGCACATAAAACCCTCGTAACTTGTAATACAACACTTGCTTACTTTGATTTGTAATTCACCATTACATCTGCCCAACTAGTGAGTTTTCATGCTGTTATGATTCTCAGCCTTTTTTTTTGTATTTTTACATTCCCCCCCACATATCACTATAGTTAAGAATTCATCCAGACGTCTCCAGTGATGCAAGTTGAGATTTTGTGACATTTCCTAAGTCAGTGGATACCAGGACGTAAATGAAAAAAAAAAATTGCTTCACAAAATAACACTATTGCTTTGTCAGATTTTTCAAAACAAAACATGATCCCCTTGCTCTATATGGTTTACATGATTCCTGAGTATAGGTTTTTCCTCCCGGGTTTTTTTCCCCCATTTTCTCCATAATTTTTTTTGTGTTATGAAAATGATACACTGTTCTATAAAGAAATAAAACATACTAGGGTTTGTAGCACACAGTACAAAATATCTGTCCCTTCCGCCTTAGAAATGTTGTAAAAGTAGTGGAACGAGTAAAATGGGGCATGAATTAAATGTGCTTTCTTTGAGAACTGAAAGGGGAACAAACTTAGAGATGAAGACGGTGAAAATGAGATAATTCCAGACGAGTGCAGGTGGAGCCTTGGAGTGGTTGATCCACGTACGCTCCCTGCCTGGGTGGTTTTTATACAAGCCTGACTCAGGAGATTGAGGCCCAGCAGACTTCTTGTGAAGAGTACCTTGTGATCCAAGTGCTTAGACCTGCTGGGCTGGTGGCCTGCTGTTTTCACATGAAGCACAGATCAGGATGATTATAGAAGCTGGGTCTGGTTTGGGGCCCTACAACTCAAAGTAGAAAACTTAGAGATCAGAGAAAGCAACCACAGTGGTGAATAAAGGGTTGGAAAACTGAGCTTAATGGACACACAAAGCAAAAGGTGGTTGAGAGATGTAAGAGGCTATACATACTTGAAGGGCTATCAGATGAAGACAGAGGGTAAAAATCTTGTCACCTCTTCTTTAAGACCCTCCAGTGACTTCTGATCACACTTAGAATAAACTCCAAACCCCTTCCCCTAGCTTGCAAAGTCTTACATGATAAATGCCTTCTGCCTACCTTGCTAACCCACCTCATTTTACTTTTACATCCTACCATCCTCCAGTAGTGACTAGCTTTGTCAGTTTGTCCAGGATTGAAGACCTTCTCATGAGTCAGGACTTGTAGTTTTAAAACTGAGCGAGTCCTCGTCAAACGGACAGGTGGTCACCCTGTCCTCCACGTGGATCGTTGTGACTTTCAGTATCTCCTCTTCCAGTGTTCCTTTGCCTGAAATGCTTTCCTTCTAAGTGGAACTTAGGACCAAATCTGAAATCTGTGTTATGTATAAGAGCGTAGTTATTTTTTATTTTCCTTCTAAGTAATGACTGTCTTCGCAAAAACTGTTGGCAAACCAAAAGGAAGGACACACCATAACTGTGGAGTCCTTAGTATTTTCCTCTTCATGCCACAGTATGGTTTGTGATTCCAAGGAAGAAGTTTCACAAACCCGTGGTCCATGAAACCTGTGTTTTGATTCAGGAGTTCTTGTACCACCCTGGAATCTTACAGTAAGTGTGTGGGTAGGGTGCACACTTGCACACACATTTATGGGGAATAGATCTATGAGGGGAGCATGGAAGTGCCTATGATTTGATTTGAATTGAATCAAGTAAAAATGTATCTTGGCTTCCAAAATATCTCTCAAATGCAGTTAAAAAAATGCCTTTGATACTTTCAGAAAGTGGTTACTATGATTTTATCATAGATTGCCTGGTTATGGCAAGGATGGAAAAATTAACAATTTAAAATTGAATGATGTTTTAGAAATCTTTAGTCTTAATTATGATTCGTAGCCTCGTTTCTCAACCCTGAAAATACTGACGCTGAGCCTAGGTCTAAAGTAGAGAGTGAGATATAAAACCTTTCCATGATGTCAGCCACTTTTGAAGACCATCAAGAAGTCAATTGTTCCAACTTCTCCCTTAGAGATAACCATCATTCACACTTTACATAATAAAAAGATGGTCCCAAAGAATAATAAGTAGCTCACCCAAGATAGCATGTGCTTAGTTACAATGTAAATATTTACATATGCAAAAAGACTTCTCACCTGTTAACACTGTTAAAGAGATAATGATCTTTATTTGAAGGAGGAAATAAATATAGAATTACTCAAACTCACCTAACCGGTGTAGTTTCAGCTCTTTTTTTTCTTTGAAAGTCTGTGTGTCTTTATGCCACAATGATGGTGTCACCTTTTTACTCTTTAAGATACTTACTGGCATAATCTCAAACTTGGCCCTACCGATTTGATCGTGACTTAGTATACCAGTGACAATAACAGGAAATTAGAAAATTAGTGGAATCCTGAGAAATACTACATTGAATTATCTGCTATTTTACAATATAGCAGTTTAAATAGTTTTAAAAACTGGTGATATCTCCAAATATAAACCTACTATGTTCCAAAATAACATCTCAAAGGCTATTATGTTTTGTTCTAAGAAAATGGTATTCATCTCTCCCACCCCACCCCCATCACTGGAGATACAAGTGTTGCTTATCCAGCCATGATAATCTATGAGAAATTCACTTGTCTTCCAAGTTCACACACCCAGATTTTCTGCAGCTTGATGAGTGGAGTATAAAGCTATTGACTATTACCAAGATATATTATAAACCATTTTAATTATAAATGTTTTAACATTAAGGATAACACATATGATTGTTATTTCAGAATTAAAAACTCCGTTAGTAAGGATTAAAAATGTATTAGTTCAGCTAAACCTATTCAACCAAATCATTAATTATTTTTTCAGAGGATTTTGAATTTAATATTGAAAACATAAACCGTTAGAGCTGGAGGAATTCTTATTCATCATTCAGCCAGGTATTTGTTTTTCTGGAGAAGAAACTGTGTTGGTTACCTGCAGAAACATCCCTAGAACCACCAGGGTCTCCTGACTCCTGGTTAGATTTTCTCTCCTCCATACAACATTGAAATATACTTGGTCTTCTTCCACACTTCTCTTGTTGGTCTAGGCATGATTTTTACATGTTCTAAAATGTTTTCTGCCAGGCACTCTGCAAGCAACCCGCGCCTTGATGGTGATTGGCATCCTGCTGGGACTAGTAGCCATCTTTGTGGCCACTGTCGGCATGAAGTGTATGAAGTGCCTGGAAGACGACGAGGTACAGAAGATGCGGATGGCTGTCATTGGGGGCGTGATCTTTCTTATTTCAGGTGAGAGAGGCACTGTCCCCCTTAGACCTTATTAAACTCTCTCTGACATGGGTTAAGTTATAGTTTTTGGTTTCCTGAGATTATGGTGGATTTGTTGCACTTGAATCAATTGAATTCAGTTCCTTTAAAATCTGAAGACATAGAAACCCTAAGTCCATTTGAGTTTCACATTCTCAAACAGGAACCAAATGAAAATCTGTATTCGCAGTGGACAGGTCTATTCCTTGAGGTTTCAGGTGCCAACTGGCTGTTAGAACCATTCTCCCCAGGTGAAGAGAGATTTTTCTATCTAGCAAACACTGAGGAACAATTCTATGTAATTCAGAAAACTTCTGTAGTGTCTCTTCCGATACTATGTGGGAAAGATGGGGAATGGTGAGAGAGAACATAAAGAATGTGTCAGTCATACAGGTGTGTGAGGAATGAATGAGACTGGGATTATTGGAGGAAAATGAGGACATCATTCCACGTGGGCAGATCTGACTCCAGAACAAACAGGTGGTACCCATAGATCAGTGAAGAGAAAGGTCAGTTGGAATGGAGGCGAAATGTTGGAATGGTAGGGAATGAGAGTAAATGAGTTAAGAAAGAAAACAATAGAGAAAGGCCTTGGAAAAAAACCTTGACAAAAGAGTAAGATTACATTTTCCATAGAAAATGAATGTGTATGTATTGCTTTAGTCAAGTGTTGATATGTGACCTTTGAGAAAATGAAAGCCAGAAGAAGACATGGACAGGTCACTTGTAAAACCTTATAATAAGGTTTATATTAAATAAGATTGTGTTTATATATAAAACAATAGACTATTATATACAGTAGTTGTCTATTGTTTTGAAATGGACTATTATATATAGTATATATATATAGATATATAGTAGTATGTAGTAGTCTATTGTTTTTTAAAACAACACCAGTGATATAATCTACCACTAGGAAACACTAGAATTAGACTTTTTTCTCATTTCCTCTTTAACAAAAGTATGTGGATTTCATCAATAATGAAGGAAGAGTGCCTGTGGCTTTGCTAAAGGTTTGGTTAAAGTTTATTCAAATTACTCCTGGATTGCATTTTATTCCCAACAGTTTGATTTTACATCAAAAGCTGTGAATGCACTTACCGTGTAGGACCCTTCCTCCGCTTGCCTTCTTGTAACTCCGGTACATCACTTCCCCAGTCTCAGGGACTTCCTAGAAAGTGAGGCTTGCAAGTTCCACAGCATTTGCATGGTCTGCTTGAGCAGCCAAAGCAATGGTGTTTTCTCTCAAGTATTAGAGGCAATTAGGTTGGACCACTTTTTTTGTAGGAGGAAGGGAGCAGAGGGGGTGGCATAGAAATATTTAATCTGTCTAAATTGATGAATTTTTAGAATGGCTAGAAAAAAGCTTTTTAATGTCTTTGGATAAGAAAAAATCAAGGTGTTGTATACTTCTTATAAATGATAGAGTGGGTTATTTTGACTAAGTAGTTTCTCTGGCCTTACTGAAATGTGAAAGGCATGAGAAATTGAGTGTTCAGCACATATTGATCTGATGTGGCACTTCAGCGAATCTCATGGCAAGACCTGGCACATCTGGCCAGTGAGGCTGTAGGAATTTAGGTGATCTAGTGCACTCTGAGACAGGTCCTACTCGTTCCTGCTATCTAGCTATTTACTTTCATTTTGATTCTTCAGAAATGTGAATTTTGAGTTTTGGTCAAGAAGAATGTAGAAGGGTTTTCATCTTCCCTTTTGTATTGTAAGTGACTAGCTTTACTAATAAGGACTTTGGTTTTACCAAAAGTAGTCTAACACAGGGATGTATAACAATGTATTTGAAAGAGATCTTAAATGACATGAACCTGCTGAATATTTCCAACAGAATGTTGTTTGTGCCGGTGACCTTCAACTCTAAGTGAATAAAATGACATGAACATTATAAACTATGCCTAACTCCAACCTAGTATTTTCGTCTGTCTTAAGAGAATACTTAGAATAAGTCATGTCTGAACCTCTAATCTCCCTAAATTAAAGTCGTCTGAATTAAAATGGATTAAATTTAAAATGTCAGCACTATTGATGAGATTTAATTCTTATAAAATACTTGTAAATTTAATGAGCTGTATATTTATTCTCAGTGTTCCATAGTGATTAACAGTCTTTTGTTTTGAATTTCTGTAGGTCTGGCTATTTTAGTTGCCACAGCATGGTATGGCAATAGAATTGTTCAAGAATTCTATGACCCCATGACCCCGGTCAATGCCAGGTAATGCTGTTCACTCCCAAAATAGTTTGTTCTCTGAGAAAATACCCTTTTAATGTTCTGCAAAGTCCAGCTAGTGCCGTAGCTTCCCAGATTTGCTATCCAGAATTTTATGGAACTTCTGTCAAACTTGAAAATAATTTGAATGGCCTGTGACTCATGTTAAAAATAGTCTGGTAATTGCTTTAACAGCCTGTATTGATAACAAAATGAACTTCAAAGTAGAAAAGTTCTAAGCTGTATACTTTCCAAGTGTATGCTGGACCTTTTTTCATATTTAAAAAATGTTTTTAATATTAATAAAGATACCAACATATCTGAAATTTTATTTTTGAAATGTATTCTGAAACTTTTAACACTTGTGATTATTTGTAACTAAACACAGTTTATGATTGATTGAAAACATAGAACTGTTGTAGAGGTTAACAAATAAGATGTCATTTCTAATGGCTTAATCCTGTTTATGAAAAAACAATTTATTTATGAAAAAGAAAAGTTAGCACTTTGAAATTTTGTGTTTCATCACAACCATAAAAATAACTTTAGAAAGGTCATCCTTCTTAATATTGAAAGTTGTGGAAGTTAAAGAGCTGACTCTTGGCTCTTACGTAATGACACCCTTTGATCAGAGACCTGGCTCTTTTGTCTCACTGTGTTCACATCTTTAAAGCCGAATAACTATATTCTGAGTCAGAATGTTAAGATGTAATTATTGTTTGTTGAGTGCTAAGATGAATGGATGAAAAATCCCAGTGGTGGAGAGATAAGGTATGCTTCTTTGTATAAAATCACCCACATAGAGGAGAACACATACTGCAGTGATTGTGTTGGAACCCATCCCATGAGATCTACACTGTAAGGACAGAATCTGCTGGAGGTCAGTAGGCTAAAATTTTACCAGTAATGGATATGAAAGCACTTTATAAACTGCTAGGCACTGTACGCTTATTTACATTGTCTCACATGATCCTGAAAGCAGTCCAGTGAGGCAGATGGAATCATCCTGCTTTAAGAGAAGCAGCAGCTGAGGTTGAGAAGAGGAGTCACTGGCCCACAATTTAGCAGTTGAGAGTTTGCATCAGAATTCAAACTCAGGCCTTATAACTCTAGATCCAGCCCTTCTCTCTTCTTATCGTCCACCATCAGTCACAGATCTTCTCCCCAGAAGTATGGCCTCATACATCCACCTGGATCAACTTAACCTAGAATGATCTATGAGCTGCTTAGAAGTCTTTTTCGCAAAACCATAAATTTCAGATTTCAGTGTTTATCAGTTATTGACTATTGAAAACTCTAATAGTCTCCAACACCCTCTAGCAGTTTCTTTGCAGAATTTGGTTGCTACTTGGTGAATAGCATGACTTGTTAAGTTTTAGCCTAGGAACCATTGTCCAAACCTGACTTCCAAGGTATATATAAACATGCTTTACAAGTCTCCTACACATGAAAAAGTCTTTGGAACTATCTGTATAATTAACCTGGTGTTGCATGCCACATTGCCTGATCTACTATTGCAAATTGTCAACAACTGCAATGTGAACATTCTCGTGTGTGTGTCTACAAACCTTAAAGTACTTCGCAAAACTTAAAGGGATCATGGGAGATTTTTTTTCAGTGGAAAAAATATAATGAGTATGATATTGATTTCATTCTTTAATTATATTAGAGAAGTTTCCAGTGATTCACTGATTAAGCAAATACATTGTCTCTTCTTTTTAGGTATGAATTTGGTCAGGCTCTCTTCACTGGCTGGGCTGCTGCTTCTCTCTGCCTTCTGGGAGGTGCCCTACTTTGCTGCTCCTGTCCCCGGAAAACAACATCTTACCCAACACCAAGGCCCTATCCAAAACCTGCACCTTCGAGTGGGAAAGACTACGTGTGACACAGAAGCAAAAGGAGACAACCCTGTTGGAACAATCAGAAAATGAACATTGAAATACTGTCATTGGCATTAAGATCTTAGATTTTGACTATTGTAGTCTGAACTGTGGTATTACCAAAAGAACATATTTTGTTAAATACCCATTGCTAAAAATGACTTAGTCTTATTTTATCTCCTTTCCTCAATATAAGAGGGAGGCCTTTTCTATTTGTATTACTGCTTCCCACTGAGTCATCATCTCAAATGTGGGGAGAGGGCATTCCTTAAATATATATATAGATATGTACATGTACATGTTTTTCTATAAAAAAGTTAGGTAGTAAAACCTCATTATGTTGGTACCAGCATTCTTAAAATATATCTAAAAAAAGAAAAATATATTTATATTGATTAAATAAGTAGTTTATTTGGTATTCTTCTCTTCTTTATGTATACATATATAATAGGTCAAATATCATTTACTCGCCTTCATCAGCTTTAAATGTCTTTCACAGAAGACCTGACCTACTTTACCAAGTATGAATTATTTCAGTTCTTCACATGTGCCCTTTTCATATGTTTGTATCATTTTTTTTTTTACTATGATCTTATAGCACTTGCTCTGTCACCATTCAATCATTCTTCATGACTTGGTTTTTTGTGAGATTGGGCTTAGCTCTCGATTCTGATAACACATTTATATGCCTACAGTTTAATTCCTAAAATCCATAAGGATCTCTTACAGACCAGAGTTTTGGGAGCAGATCTTTCTGTGTGACCAGATGGTATATTCCTGTTGACCTTCCCATGTGCTCCCTGTACTCTGACCTGTAACACACTTGTTTGCTTTGAAAATATTTGTCCCACTGAGGAGCTGTGTGCTGCTTTCCCAAGTGTTGTGACACAATTCTATAGATTGAATTTTTTGACCTACTTACTCACAGTTGTATATCCTCCCAAACTACCTTTTTCTTGTCCCCTTCCTCAAACTGTATTGTTTTCTCATAGTTTACCTCGTCCCAGAGAGGGATGGCCTTTTTGTCTGAATGAAGTGCTAGACTTTCTGTAGTGACAACCTGATGACAAATATTCTCTCTGTAGCTATAAGCAAATCACTTAATCTTTCACCTCTTTTCCCATCTGTTACATTGAGGTAATGATACTTAACCAGCTGCTAGAGTGCTGTAAGTATTAATTAGTTGATATTATGCTCATTCTTTGAACATGAAATATGCCTAAGTAGTGTCTTGTTTGCTAAATTGTCTGTTAAGAAGTCATTGAACCAAACCTACACACAGGCATCCCATCGTTTGGCACCTACATTTCTCCACAGACCCGTTTCCTTCCTTTCAGCGGTGGCCACCATGCTGTTGGTGCTCTGTTCCATTTTAACAATTGCCCTTAGTTTTCCAGTCTGGAAAATGCTCCTTCCCTCGAGCAAGATGATGTAATGGGAAGGGTATTGACTTTGGTGTCTGGAGACCTGATGTGAGTCTTGGTGCTCTCAATTACAGTGTGAGTTTGGGCAGGGCACTTGGTTGCCCTAGATTTACTGCTTCACTTATGAAAAGAGGATTGTACTTCCTGACCTGGCTACCTCTCAGGGCTGTTGTGGGAATCCAGTGAGATGGGATACATGTAAATGTGATTTTGTGAGGTAAAAAGTATTATACTAGGGGAAAGAATTAAGGAATTTAAGTGTATAGGTTTTGGATTACTTTTCAAATGACTGAAAAGAGACAAATTGTAAGCAATAGGTTTCTTGCTTTAACCAACCTCTCAAGTGATGAGACACTAAAGTGAATTTCAGATTACTAAGTGAAAAGGATTCTGGGGCAGTCTTAGTTTTCTTCAGTCACTATGGCCTGATGCTTTTTGTGGCTAAGCTTTTCTCCTTTCAGGAATGCGGACTTGACCTAGGACAAGTTTGCAGGTGTAATGGGTGAAACAGAAGTGTACATGTTAGCAAACCAAAGAATGGAAGATTTTTTTACTTTTAGTAACTTGCAAGGGTATACAAGATGGATATCTGTTATGCGATGTCATCAGAGGTATTGCTATTAGCTGGCAGCTAACACTGCTAGGATAGGTAGTTTGGGAATGTAACTCATAGTGAAACCATATAGGGGAAATTATCCGAAGGACTGCATCCTATGATTTGAACCTAGTAAATTTTAGTGTGTCTTCCAAACCTGAAAGTCTGTGCTCCTAGAATGTATAATTCAAAGAACTTCTGCTACCTACATAGATCCTAACCATGGGCAAGTATAAATACATGTGGTTACTAGTTGCTAAACTCTGAAATCTATAGTCCAAAATGGCCAACAGAATGGTTACACCAAAATTTATCCAATTTTGATATTTTTGTACTCTGCTACCATACCTGGGAACAGACAAATAGGTATTTTAGGGTTTTGTAATGGGAATTTGTATAAAGTGTTACTCTTTTTCAATAAATTGTGGTTTTTTTATATAAAATAAATCCTTGTTTTTTTGTTTTTTTTTTTAAATCATTTATTTCAAGTTTGCCATGCTTGGAAGAAGAGATGGCTCGGGATAGGATCTGACTCACCATGTGTTACTAGGAAAGAGCTATGGTGCCTCTGCACCACCTGTCAACTATTTGAGTGGCTTCACCTGCTGGAATGCCCTATTTCTCTCCAACTATGCTTTTCCTCGTCAACGGTGGTGATACAAGAGAATGTCAGGAGGCGTTACTTCATTTTCCTCATCCATAGAAAGGGGACATGCTACAATAAATGACTAAGGGATAAAATCACCAACTGTAAATCATCGTGAAAGCTTAAGGCAGTTGTGTTTCTCACAAGTTGGAAGAGAAAGACAGCCAGAAATCCATTACTGTTTTTGTAATGATTATTACCAAAACTACTTCTTAGGAAAGCAAGTGATGAAACTCATTCACCTGTTATCTGAAAATATCAATAATTGATAAAGCCTTAGTTGTAACCTCTCCGTAAGCAATTTACGTATTAAAGAGACAGGCTTGTAAACAAAGGATTGCAGCTCTATGTGGAGCTCTATGTGGACATGAGCCTTAAGGGTGAGAGACTAATATTATTCTCAGTCCCTTTAAATTAAGCAGATGCATCAGAATCCCCACTCTTTCTACAGAATTTAAATTTCTGAGGAGGGGTCCAGGCCCATGAAGTTTGAGAGGTAATACAATTCCTAAGTGCTCCTGACAAGTACTCTTAAGAGAAAACCTGGATTGTCAGTCATACCAGGTAGACACCCCCTCTGTGTGAGCTCCTCCTTATGGATGCCATTGTCCTGCAAACCATGTCGTTTCTCCCACTCATCAATTAGTACTTACTATGTGGATCCGTGCCCAGGTCCAGGGAAAACTCCATACCATTCCCACACTCCAACATTTTAAAGCCTGTTGTTAATCCTAGTAAAATCTGGTAATGGGTTTTTTCCTTCCTTTTGAGTGTGGCTCAGGTATAAGATTTCTGCAGTCCCCTCCTCCCCCACCCCAGATATACCCCAGGTACCCCCAACCTGCCCTAAAATCTCTGTAACTAGCTGGTACCATGGAAACGGGCAGAAGTCACTGCAGGTTCCAGGATTATGTGGGGACAGACTGTTGAGTTTAAAAACACAGTGAGAAACGTTCTCAGTGCTCAAACTCCGCAGAACTCGCGGTATTTTTAATACCCATCTTCCATTGACAGGTTTTTCCCACGTGGCCAATATCAGCAATTGGACAAGAGATATGACTTTATTCAATTAATATTTACTGAGCACCTACCATGGGCCAGTGCCATTAAATGTCGACAAGGATAAAGGATATAGAAAATAAATAAGACCCTCTCCTGGGCCCCAGGAGGGTGAAGAGTGTTAAGTGGGAAGAAAAATGAATTTGAAATCTAGCACTGGGCTCTGCCATTGATCAGCATCGTGAGCTACGGAGATCTCCATCCACTAGTTTCTCATTTGTAAAAGGAAGAGCTTGGCCCCATGCAGTGGTTCTTATCCATCACAGCATGGAAGCATTTGAACATTGGAGGTTTTTGAAACTTCCCAATTCCAAGGATTTAGACCCAGGTTATGGGAATCAGAATCTCTGAGAGGAGGGTATCAGGTATGAGTTTCCCAGGGGATTCCACTGCACGTTCTGAATTGCACATCACTGGGCTATGTCATCTCTCAGAACCAAGCTTGCTCCAAAAATTTTCTATATAAACCACATCCAGGTACTTCATAGATGAAATGTTGTTTATTTACCCTTTCTCTAACATTATGGTTCTATTTTCTGGTTTTAGGGTTTTTTTTGTTTGTTTGTTTTGGTGAGAGGAGGGAAGGAGTTAAGCCGAGACGGTCTTCAGAAGCTGTTGTCAAATTTATTTGGTAAATAACCTTCTTTCTTGTCATTTTCTCTCATTTTTTAAGTCCCCACCAATAATAGTCATTAAGACAAAGCAAATTCTCGTTTAAAGAACAGCCTTCTGTTTAACAAATAATATTAGCTCGAGTAAAAGTGTTTATCGTATTATAATCACTGAGTTATTTTCCTTTGTTATATGAGAATTTCAGGAAAGTCCTTAGCCAAAGTATAATCTTGCTACATTTATTTTTAATTGAATAACATTTCTGTGATTTGATTTTATTTATGTAATAATTTCCATGATTTATTGCTTTTATTCTCTGTTCCCCCAAAAAGAAAAAGTAAACACACACACACACACACACACACACACACACACACACACACACACTCTAACCAGTTGGGGAAAGATAAAGTTTGAAAACTGGACAAGTATTTCTTAACTGAGATGACCTGGACCAGAGCACTTTCTTCTCCCAACGGGGCTTTTTTCCTTTTAATCATTTTTGTCCATTAAGTTTCCTGTTTCCATTAACGTTGTGCTTTCCCCAGGTGTCTATTGCTGCTGCCTAACTATAAAAAGTCCAACAGCCTATAAGAGACCTGAAATAAGCAGACATCTGAAACAAGGGTCGGGGTAGCAGAGAATATTTCCTTGGAGATGGGAGTGGAATACATGAAAGAAAAATGACCTCTAACACAGCAAGGAAAAAGGAATTTATTTTTGAAAATTATTTTTTACCACAATATTTATTTTTCCTGATAATAAAATTAAAATGTATTAATAATAAAGTAGAAAATTATAGAAAAGTAGAAATAATTATTTTAAAGATTGTAATAGCCATATTATTCAAAAGCAAAACTATTAATAATTTGATGTGATCTTCTCCAGCCGCCTTTTCTTTCCCAAAGATAAGCTTTGGAGTTTGTTGTTATTTTTTACTTTTTATTCATAGTATCACATAGTAAAAATAATTTTGATTTCTTTTTTGTTTTCCATTCAAGTGTATAGTAATATACTGTTACCATGCAGAGTTCATAAACATTCATTCAGTAATATTTTTAAGAGGCTAATACTCGCCAAGTATTTTCTGCCACAGAGGAAATGGTGGCCCTGGATTTGTGCAACGTAGCCACCATGAATAAAACAGACAAAAAACCTTTCGCTCCTAGAACTTACATTCGATAAGGGAATATAGACAGTAAAATAAACATGCTAAATATATAGTATATTAGATGGTGATAAACCATATGGATAAAAACTGAAGTAGGCAAGACTGGGAAGATTGGAAGAGGGTAACAATTTAAAATAATAAGGTCATGGAAGTCCTCAATGAAAAGGTGATGTTTAAGAAACAATATCAAGGAGAATAAGAAGCAAATCAATTATCTAGGGGAAAGAACATTCCAAAACAAAGCAGATTTAAATGCTCAAAAGTGGAATTATGTATAAAATGTTCAAAAAAGAGTAAGGAGGCCAGTGTAGTTGGAATGCTTTAAGCTAGAAGAGAGTAATAAGAGATGAAGGCTTGAAGAGAAGGGGTATCTAAACCGTATAGGGCATGGTGGACCATTGTAAGGATTTCATCTACTATTAAGTAAAGGGAACAAACAGTGTTAGGTTTTGAGCAGAGAAGGCACAAGATCTAAATTAAGATGTATTTTTTTTCTGTTGTGTTGAGAATAGACTATAGGAGGGCAAGGAGAAAAGCAGTGAGTTCAGATAGAAGGATATTACCAATAATTCTGGCAAGAGGTGGCTTGGTGATAGCAGTAGGTAGTAAGAAGTGGTTATAATCTGGATAACATTCTAAAGTAGAGCCAACCAGTTTTGCTGATTGACTGGATGTGAGATGTCATGTTAAAATAAGAGTCAAAGATGACTCCAAGATTTTTGGCCGAAGCAATTGATATGATGGAGCCGCCAAAAACCAGAGAGGGAAGACTACAGGAGAATAGGTATGAAGAGAAAATCAGAAGTTTTATTTTGGACATGTTAAGCTTAAGATGCTTATTGTACATCCAAGTAGAGATGACCAGTAGACAGTGGGAAAAGGCAGGAGTGTGGAAATCTAGAGTGAAGAAAGTGTTTTCAAAAGAAGAGAGAAGTCAAACATTAGTTTCATATGACTTACCAAGTTGAAAATATGTCCCAATCTTTGGACATTTAAGTTGATATCTATAATCACTAGGTTAAAAAGTCAATAACAGTAGAAACCAAATCATTTTACCCATTATTGAATATTTTATTATCTTCCAAATTTTTCATTCTACTGTTCTCAAAAGTATCCTCAAAGAAGTCTGGCATATTAGAGTCATAGGCCTGCCCTGGATTTTGGTCCTGATTCTGCCCTTTACTAATCTACTTTTTAATGATTACATTTTAATAATTTAATGTAGTAGCAGAGACCAAATGTCTCAGTTTAAGTATTCTGGGAAGCAGAATGTCAAGACAGGGTTAGAACTGCAAGAGGTGGAATGCTAATTCCTGTGGAAGAGCAAGGGTAAAGAAAGCAGGAATAGACAGGAAAGCCTTTACAGGGGTTGGCAAATTTTCTATAAAGGGCCAGATAATAAATATTTTAGGCTTTATGGGATACATATAGTCTCTGTTACATATTCTTCTTTGCTTTTGTTTTTTGTTTGTTTTACAACTGTCTAAAATGCAAAAAATATTCTTTGCTTACAAAGCATACAAAAAAAAAAAAAAAAAAGATGTGGTCCAAATTTGGTCCATGGGCCATAGTTAGTCAACACAGCCTGGTCTAACACTTGTGAAAGGAGAGAGGGAAGGGAGGATAATTCTGCAGGAAAAGCCTCAACCTGATGTGCAGCTCTGAGAAAGTCTTGGGGCCAGTCCATGGGGAGCTGTGGTTTAAAGGATGTCCATAGAAGAGACCTGCACTGGGCAGAAATGGACAGGCTCTAGCACCCCTGCTGCATTTAGTCATTATCTGGGAGCTGTCCAGCAAAAGTGGCTTCAGCTGGAAGGCTGCGGCAGATCCCAATGGCAGAGCAGCTGAAAGCCTTTGGCAAACTCTCCCCACTATGGCAGATTCTTATTTGAAGAGAAACGTAAATAACGCACCTCCTGAATTTCACATAAAAGTACAGAGAATTAACTACATAGAGTTTTGTCTGTTTCATATAACAAGTCATCCAGAGGTAGGTAATCCAAATATGGCATGAAGAATCTGTAATACAGCCAAATAACCAGGTATAGTCTATCTTCATACTTTATCATTCTTAGTATGTGGCTTCCATTCTCATAGCTACTTTATGGCTTCAAGACTACTACTCTTCCTTCACCCTCATTACCTTATTCAACATACGAAGATGAAGAAGAAAAAGAGGAAGAAAGAGAAAGGTAGAAAGTAATAGCACGTATATCAGAAAATCAAAACTTTCTCAGAAATCCCCAGTGGAAGGACAAACTAACTTAACAGTGAGATGGGAACAGTGGGAGGAACAGTCCAAAATAGCTCGAGCATATGTAAAACCGTGATATAAGACATGACAGTATTGCAGATCAGTGGAGATATGAGGGATGCTTCAATATATGTTGTGGGGAAATTGGGTATCCATGTGGGGGAAAAATAATCTCTAACTCCTACCATATACAAAAGTCAATTCCATATAGGTTAAAAACTTGAATATGAAAACCAAAACTTTTAAAATGTCAGAATAAAAAAATAGAGGAATGAATTCTTTACCATGAATTACAGGATTTTTTTTTAATTATTAAATAAGACACAAAAAGCAAACCATATTTTTAAAAAAGGATATATACAGTTACATTAAATTGAAGAACTTCTGTTCATCAACGACATAATAGGAACATAAAAAGACAATTTATAATGGGGAGGAGATAACCACTACATAGTATATAATAAACAAATATTTAATATCCAGAATCTAAAAGAAACCCCAATATGTCAATTAAAAAACACAACTCAATAGAAAGATAAGCAAAAGTCATGCAAAGTCATTAAAAGTATGAAAATATGCTCAACCTTATTAATAACCTTAATAATAAAAGATTATTAATAAAATTAATAAAAATGCAAATTTAGACCCAATCATATTCTCTAGATTGGCAACATTTAAGAAGTCTAATAATACAAGTGTTGAAGGGAATGTGGATCAATGGTGGTAGGTCTCTCTCAACTGGTCTAACAAATTTTGAAATATTGCATTATACTGTAAATTTAAACACACAAATTCATATAAAAATTCACTACTGGAGAAACTTACATATATACAAGGATACACATATAAGAATAACAACTGTAGTAATTGTAATAGCGAGAAAATTGGAATCCTTTGAAATGTCCATTGGTAGGGGAATGGTAAATAATTTGTGGTATATTCACACAATGGAATATCTCATGGCAGTAAAAATAGATAGAATATAGTTGTACATAAAATGGATGTTTTTAAGAAATAATTTTGAGTGAAAAAAGAAAGTCCCAGAGGAACACACTGAGCATAATATCATTTTTATAAAACTCAAAACTAGCAAAACTAAAAAATATATTAAGGCATTATACAGAAGAGATAAAACTATGGAAAAAGAAAAATAGAAATGATAAACACAAAATTCAATATAATGTTATTTCTGGAAGAAAACAGTGGTTGGATAGGTGAAGAACTTACAGGCATATAAGTGTTGTTGGTTATGTTCTACTCCTTGGGTTAGGTAGTGAGTAGTTTCACAGGTGTTCATTATATAATTATTATTCTTCAAAACTTACATATATTACATACATATTCTTTGGTTTGTAGCAAATAGTGTATTAGAAAAGACAATAAAGAAATACATTATAAAACAAAGAAATTCTCAGCCAATTTCCACTTTCATGTCTCACTGGATAAAATGGTGTTTCTGTGGTCACATCTAGCAACGAGTGAAGTTGGGATGTATAGTATCACAGATGGGCACATTGCTGCCCATGAAAATCAGATTTTGCCTGCCTCATTAGCTACAACACCTTGACCAAGTTGCTAATATCTCTTAGCTTCAGTAATAATGTGTGTCCAACTTAACCCACTGGATTTTAGTGGAAGTCAAATGACATGACATACATAATGTCCTTTGTAAACCAAAAATATTGAACAAATGTAAAGGATTGTGGTTCTCAGGCATAATTCTTTTGGGAAAATTGAAGCCTTTATCTTGACAATTTCAAGTGCACTGTTGATTGGGTAGAGTCTTTCTCTGATTTTGTATGTTAACCTACCTCATTGTCTGTCTTCCAGAATAATATATAGACTCAGCATTGAGAGTCCCATGTTAGAAAATTAAGAAGCCAAGTTATCATAATGTATCATACAGACATGCACATTTTCTGATAATGTACCTTCTTAAAAAAAAAAAGGATAGGGCTTCCCTGGTGGCACAGTGGTTGAGAGTCTGCCTGCCGATGCAGGGGACATGGGTTCATGCCCCGGTCCGGGAAGATCGCACATGTCGCGGAGCAGCTAGGCCCGTGAGCCATGGCCACTGGGCCTGCGCATCCGGAGCCTGTGCTCTGCAACGGGAGAGGCCACACAACAGTGAGAGGCCCGCGTACCGCAAAAAAAGAAAAAAAAAAATGGGTAAAACAGAAAATGTAGATACAATAAAAATAATGTCTAGATGTAGCCACGTTACTACATATTTTACTTCTTCATAAGATGTTGGAAACAAAGCAATTTTGCTGAAATATGTCGCGGAGCAGCTAGGCCCGTGAGCCATGGCCACTGAGCCTGCGCATCCGGAGCCTGTGCTCTGCAACGGGAGAGGCCACACAACAGTGAGAGGCCCGCGTACCGCAAAAAAAGAAAAAAAAAAATGGGTAAAACAGAAAATGTAGATACAATAAAAATAATGTCTAGATGTAGCCACGTTACTACATATTTTACTTCTTCATAAGATGTTGGAAACAAAGCAATTTTGCTGAAATGTTCAGTGAAACTATCCTCTATTCAATGCCACATTTATTTAGTGCTTACTCTGTGCCAAATCTTGACCCAAACAGAATTGCTGTAGAAAGATGAGTAAAACATAGTCTTTGCCTCAGGGCCATCTTTTTGCAAAAGCCCAAACTGACACCATTCTCACAGTAGTCTACATGAATGATGCCCCCTATAGGCTGTGCAGTGTATAGCTCAGGCCACAAAAACAGAAATAATGGATAAAAAGAAACATAAATATAAATCAAATAGGATACAAATCAGGTTTGTGGTAAGAAACTTGAATGATCAGTAATAATCAGGAAAAATGATTAATTTCATATTCTTCAGATTGGTAAAAATCTTAAAATCTAAATATGCCAAGGGTTGGCTTAGATATGAAGAAAGGAATGCTCACCCTCATTTATAAGTGTAAATTGATAAACTGCTATAGAGAGCCAATTTTAAAATGCCTAGTAAAAGTTGATCTTTCACTGTGATTCAACAATGTCAATTTGAGATATGTATCCTTGAGAAGCCAACACATGTACATTTCATGACCGTGTTA
The DNA here is from genome assembly GCF_002837175.3 of Physeter macrocephalus. Taxonomy (NCBI): domain Eukaryota; kingdom Metazoa; phylum Chordata; class Mammalia; order Artiodactyla; family Physeteridae; genus Physeter; species Physeter macrocephalus. The sequence goes on along the minus strand of NC_041214.2, from coordinate 82,425,358 downwards.
TAATAGAGGTGAAACTATTGATGTTACAGTACTGAGTGGAGCCCAGAGGCAGGAGGAGACTTAGTCTGAGAAAGCTGATAGAGAGGGAAGCATTGAGGAATGGTCAAGAATCTACCAGGTGGGCAAAAGAAAGAAAAGCATTCCCAGTAGAGAGCAGAGTGTGCAGAGGTGTAGGGGTCCAGCAGTGCAGTGAACAAAATGTGTCAGTTATGGGAAGTGACCCAGTGTACTTGAAGCGAAGAGAAAGTGTAATGGAGATAATGCATATGCAAAGATTCCAATTTCAGATTAAGGAATCTAGTAGGTGCTTCGCTATCTACAAAGATTAAAACAACTTTTTTTTTTCTGAGAATTAACAGGAAGGTATGGTAAAAGCTCTACAGTTTACGATAATTTTACACTAAACATCTTTTTATACTAGACATATTCTGTGACTTTTTTTATGTCCAATAATCACTCTCCCTTAGTAACAGCATGAAAGTTTGTTTCAGAGAAATATCCTACATGACTCTCAATAGGTGTGGTTCAAATGGCCTACCCTAACATCCACTTCCAATGGAAAGGAACATCAGTATATTCCATATTCATGCCAGAGCTGTAAATATCATTACAAATGTTATTATAGAATATAGAGAAAAATAGCCAAGAATCCCTTAGACATGCATATCCAATTGTATATTTACAGTACATGCCGAGGAAGACTGGAGTGTCTGATGAATTCTTCCTGTCTTATGGTTCTTGGTCTTTCTCTTGCAGGAAGATTTTTAAATCCATCAGTGAATCCTGTCAACTCTACCTTCAAAATGTGTCCTGAATCTGACCATTTCTCTCCACCTGCTACTGTAGTTTAAGCCACAAGCATCTCCTACCAATACCTGTGTAATAACCTCCCAAATGATCCCTTGCTTCCAGTCCTGTGTCTTACAGTCTATTCTGCAAATGCTAACAGGAGTCATCCTTTGAAGATATAGGTTAGATAATTCTCCTATCTCTCTACTGTTCTCAATCCTCCAGAATTTCTAACTTAGGATAAAACCTGATACCACCTTCTTATCCTCATACCTTACCACTCTCCTCCTAAATTATCCTGCTCCATCCACTCTAGACTCCTTGCTATTCCGTAACAGAATAAACAAGCTTCTTAAATTTATTGTTTTCTTCCAGAGTCACTTTTCTCCCAGAAGAATCACAAATATCACTGTAACAGAAAAGACTTGTCTGATCACCATATACAAAATAGGCCCTATCACTCTCTATTCCCTTGTCCTGCTTTATTTTTCCTTAAAACATGACAAGCGTGGCAGAAAATTATATATTTATTCGTGTATTAGTGTATTGCCTAGGTGTCCCACTCTGGAGGTGGGGTATTTATATATTTACATATTTTTTATGTTTGTTTATCATTGTATCACAGATGTCTAGGACCATAGTACCTATCCCATTGTAGAGCTCAAATAACAATTAGTAAATAAGTTAAACAAATAAATTGTGATTAATTTAAGGCAGAGCATATGAAACAAGTTGGACCAAAGAGATTCCATCCTTTTATTGTAATTATTATTAGGAAAGGAAACTCTCTTTCTCTAGAAGTTGCTAGATGAAAAGAGTAAAGCCTACAGCCAAAAATAAATGAATAAATAAAGCCAACTCTATGAGGAAAGTAAGGCAGCAAGATGTATAAAAACAGAACCTGACAACAAAATTCCAGCCCCTAGATCCAGCCATACCTAGAGCTAGTTGTAATTCTGGACTTTTCGGTTATGTGCACCAAAAAATTTCTTGTTTTCTTAATGCACTTCAACTTGAATTTCTGACATTTGCTTCTGAAAAAGTCCTGACGAGTATAATCCTGAATCTCCTCACATACAAATAGGTAAATTGAGATCTGGAAAAATGAAGAGTTTTAACCAAACTCACAAAATTACGTTGAAGCCAAGCCTTAACTTTGGATCTTCTGAGTCCAAATCCTGGTCTTTTTGCACTCTATTGCTTAGCTGCTGCACAAATAGATTCAAACCCTCCCACGATCTTAAGTTGTTGTACATTTATAAAACCGCCTAGTATTCAGGCCAGGAATCCTAGGAAATTAAGTAGGTTGAGATGAAGTTCCTGGGTTATTTAATCTTTTTAAATTTAAACTGCTACCTCACTGTAGGGGAGTCCAGCTCAGGAAAAAAAAGAAAAAAAAAATCCTCTAAAGAAAATATTAGGATTAATCCTCTAAATCTAACTTAAGCTATAGGTTTGCTAGAGAAAGAAAAGTTGCTTTTATAAAGATTTGTTTTTTCTCATAAGTCTTGTAACATTCATGCCTTTCCTCCCCCAGTTTATTGCAAGTCATAAATCTTTTAATTCCCTGCAACCTGGTGAATGTAACCCAATCATTGCTTCTGTGCACTACTGTGGACCTGACAAACCCCATGAGCTCAATCATGGGACTGTCAGAAAATTATAAGAAAATGTCTAGCTCAGTACCTGGAACACAGTAGATATTTGATATCTTCTACTCTTTACATACAAACATGAATGCGTCTTGTGTAGAGTACTGTAAAAGATTTTAGGGGAGTTTTTTTAATTTTTATAATTTTCAAGATCTGAGACAATCACCTCTATTGGATTCCCATGTTTTTAAAATATATCAGAAGATGATTAAAATAAAGCTAGGAAAGAGCAGCCTCCACATCATATTTTGATTTTACTGGAGAAGAGAAAACATGAAATTTTCTGATAGACGTTATGTTTTAATTCTCATATTTATTACTTTTTAATGATTTGTTTAAAGATATTTTCAAAAACTCTAATCCATTTTTATAAGCAATGTGCTTTATGGTTTATATTAAACTATTTATTATAATAGGAACAATGTGAGTAAATCCTGAATCTGTAAGAACAAATGACTTTCTTCTTGGGATAAAATTAGATTAAAAATATGTTCTTCAGATGGACATTAGAGATTTTTTTTTAATTAAGAGACAAAAGTAATGTTTATTGAATATATCATTTGTATGAAAATGGCATTATTTAACTCTTGAAGGAGCTTCTTTATTCACCAATTTCAACAGAGTGTGTTGAAACTTGTTTTTACTATTAATGGCTTTTGAACTCTTTCTTTAAAAAAAACAAAACAACTTAATTTTGTTGAAACCTTTTTCTGCATCTATTGAGATTATCACATGGTTTTTATCCTTCAATTTGTTAATATGGTGTAACACAATGACTGATTTGCATATACTGAAGAATCCTTGCATTCCTGAGATAAACCCCACTTGATCATGGTGTATGATACTTTTAATGTGCTGTTGGATTCTGTTTGCTAGTATTTTGTTGAGGATTTTTGCATCTATGTTCATCAGTGATATTGGCCTTTAGTTTTCTTTTCTTATGATATCTTTGTCTGGTTTTGATACCAGGGTGATGGTGACCTTGTAGAATGAGTTTGGGAGTGTTCCACCCTCTGCTGTATTTTGGAAGAGTTTGAGAAGGGTAGGTGTTAACTCTTCTATAAGTGTTTGATAGAATTCACCTGTGAAGCCATCTGGTCCTGAGCTTTTGTTTGTTGGAAGATTTTTAATCACAGTTTCAATTTCAGTGCTTGTGATTGGTCTGTTCATATTTTCTATTTCTTCCTGGTTCAG
>NC_041214.2:82420836-82421571 GCF_002837175.3 Physeter macrocephalus | reverse complement strand
TGACCCACCTCCTAGAGTAATGGAAATAAAAACAAAAATAAACAAATGGGACCTAATGAAACTTAAAAGCTTTTGCACAGCAAAGGAAACCATAAACAAGATGAAAAGACAACCTTCAGAATGGGAGAAAATATTTGCAAATGAAGCAACTGACAAAGGATTAATCTCCAAAATATACGAGCGGCTCATGAAACTCAATATCAAAAAAACAAACAGTCCAATCTAAAAATGGGTGGAAGGCCTAATAAACATTTCTCCAAAGAAGATATACAGATTGCCAACAAATACATGAAAGGATGCTCAACATCACTAATCATTAAAGAAATGCAAATCAAAACCACAATGAGGTATCACCTAACACCAGCCAGAATGGCCATCATCAAAAAATCTACAAACATTAAATGCTGGAGAGGGTGTAGTGAAAAGGGAACCCTCCTGCACTATTGGTGGGAATTTATATTGATACAGCCACTATGGAGAACAGTATGGATGTTCCTTAACTAAAAATAGAACTACCGGGGCTTCCCTGGTGGCGCAGTGGTTGAGAGTCCGCCTGCCGATGCAGGGAACACGGGTTCGTGCCCCAGTCCGGGAGGATCCCACATGCCGCGGAGTGGCTGGGCCCGTGAGCCACGGCCGCTGAGCCGGCGCGTCCGGAGCCTGTGCTCCGCAACGGGAGAGGCCACAACAGTGAGAGGCCCGCGTACCGAAAAAAAAAAAAAAAAAAAAGAACTA
>NC_041214.2:82386210-82420083 GCF_002837175.3 Physeter macrocephalus | reverse complement strand
ATAGATAGCTAGTGGGAAGCAGCCGCATAGCACAGGGAGATCAGCTTGGTGCTTTGTGACCACCTAGAGGGGTGGGGTAGGGAGGGTGGGAGGGAGGGAAACGCAAGAGGGAAGAGATACGGGAACATATGTATATGTATAACTGATTCACTTTGCTATGAAGCAGAAACTAATACACCATTGTAAAGCAATTATACTCCAATAAAGATGTTTAAAAAAAAAAGAAAAAACATGGAAGCAATCTAAATGTCCATTATAACTGAATCACTTTGCTATACACCAGAAAGTAACACTACGTTGTAAATTATACTTCAATAAAAAAAATTTTTAAGGTTTTTCTTTTTGAGATTGGTGATGTTAACACAGTTGATTTGTTAATATTGTGGAAAGATAGTACCATTCATTTGGAAAATCTGTATAACTTAGTGAACTAATATTTTACAAACAATCAGTGCATAATATTACACAATCATGCATGGATAAAATACGGATTCAAAATTCAAGACAGTTTTGTTACAATGAGGTATCACCTCACACCAGTTAGAAAGTCCATCATCAAAAAATCTACAAACAATAAATGCTGGAGAGAGTGTAGAGAAAAGGGAACCCTCCTACACTGTTGGTGGAAATGTAAATTGGTACAGCCATTACCAATACAGGAACAGCATGGAGGTTCCTTAAAAAACTAAAAATAGAGCTACCATTCCTTAAAAAACTAAAATTGATCCATCAATCCCATTCCTGGGCATATATTCAGAGAAAAGCATAATTTGAAAGGATACACATATCCCAGTTTTCATTTCAGCACTATTTACAATATCCAGGACATAGAAGCAACCTAAATGTCCATCGATGGACGAATGGATAAAGAAGATGTGGTACATATAAACCATGGAATATTACTCAGCCATAAAAAAAGAACAAAATAATGCCATTTGCAGCAGCCTGGATGGACCTAGAGATTGTCATACTCAGTGAAGTAATTCAGAGAAAGACAAATATCATATGATATTGCTTATATGTGGAATCTAAAAAATGGTGCAAATGAACCTATTTACAAAACAGAAATTGAGTAACAGATGTAGAAAACAAACTTATGGTTACCAAGAGGGAAAGTGGAGGGGATAAATTGGGAGATTGGGATTGACATATACAGACTTATGCATGTAAAAGGTAACTAATAAGAACCTACTGTATAGCACAGGAAACTCTATTGGGTGCTCTGTAATGGCCTATATGGGAATGGAGTCTAGAAGAGAGTGGATATATGTCTATGTATGGCTGAATCACTTTGCTGTACAGCAGAAATTAACACATATTGTAAGTCAACTATACTCCAATAAAAATTAATAAAAAAACACAGAATGCAAGATATTCCATTTTATGTACACATCATACGTTCTTTATCAATTCACCCATTGATGGACATTTTGGTTGTTTCTGTCTTGAGTATTATGAATAATACTACAATAAACATGGTAGCACATCTACCTCTTTGAGATCCTGATTTCAGTTCCTTGGATAGCTACCATAAAGTGGGATTGCTTGATCAATCTCAATAGTTTGGTCAATTTGCCATTATATATTTTCTATAATGTTATTTGCACCCTGCTCTTCAAGTCCCCAGCTCTAGCAAGTCATCTGATTGTTTCCTAACTGGTTTTCAATTATTTTCCTATGCAGAACATTCGATACTTTTCTTTTTATTTTCTGCACTGTTATTTTATTAGTCCTTTGATATTTTTTTTTATTCTTGGTACAGGAATGTAGCTTCTAATAGTTTTCTTGTCAGTTTTCAGAGATTGTATGTAGGTCAAGATGACACTTGGGGGCTTCTCTGATACAACCTGTTTAATAACTCTTCAGTCTATATCAAATTCTCATTCCATACTAGTTTGATAATATTCACATTTCAACTATCTATTCAAATCCTATATATTAACTTTTTCTGGTTCTTGAAGTAGACTTTTTCCCCACAAACTTAGTTAGAGGTTTTAGTGTATGTGAAATGTCAATATGTAACAGGAAAGTGAATTTGCTTGGAATTCTGTGTTGCTAGAGCTAATTAATTGTGTTACTAAAATTAAAAATGAAAGGATCTTGTGATTGTGCTGAAGTGTGCCCTATATTTCTCTGTAGTCCTTTCAGGAACTAGCACAAAGCCATACATATGATAAGCACTTAGGTAATGTTGCTTTATTGGGCTGCAGAGATACTTTATCATTATAGAGTTGGATTATTTTTAATAAAATTGATTTTGCTATCTTTTCCTCACATTGTTACTAAAGTTAAAATGTTATAAACTAATGGTAACAGAAGCATCTGGTGCCAAGGTTCTGGCTCTATGCTAATGGTTTACAGGCAACGGCTGCCAAGGGCAGGTCTAGTGACTATTTAGCCCTCTTGTCCTCTCCACTTCAACCCGCTTAAATGCAGGGGCAACTGCATGGGACAAGTCAGCAGCCGTTTGTTTTGGCTCATGAATTCCTCTATACCACACCTTAGTCTCCACCTTTGTTCTGATATGTTGAATTTAAAGCCTTATTTTTTGACTGGCTAATTGTCTCTTTGTAGATATCCTCAAAGTATTTTTCAAGTACTTACCACACATACACACACACACACACACACACACACACACACACACACATCTGGTAATTATTACCATAACTGCTTACTACAGTAGCTGTCTCATTTCTCTAGTGAGTTAGTCTTTGTAACTTAATACTGTAAAACAATACTCCTTTTCAGTCTCAAGTGATATCAAGAAGCTGAGTTATTCCATAAATCCTCTGTTCCTTGGTTATATAACTTTCTGTTCTCTCCTTTGCTTCCTGATAGCAATAACCAACAACAATAACCATGGCAACCCATGGCAGCAGCAAATCTCCTTCCTTCTCTGTTGTCTAACTTCTAGCCAATTGCTGACTACCCTTTCTTACTTATTAATAATTGGAGGAACAGTTTGGTTAAACACTCAGGGATTATTTTAAGCATCAGCCTTATCGTTCCGCAGAAACTACAAAACTAACCCAGTCTATGAAAATGGTTGAAGTTGTTCACAGTACTTTCTTCTCCCTTAATTCTCAAACCTAATCTGTCACTAAGTCATGCTGAGGGTTATTTTTTTCCTAAATACACCTCAAATCATCTGTTTCTCTCCATTTTCTCTGCCACAATCTTGGTGTAAGTCACTGAACTATTTCAATGTCTCCAAAAAGATCCCTCCCTTCCATCTATTTCCATGTCCCTTGCCAGTCCTGGGCCTATTATCCTCAGATCAATCCCTCCCTCTTCCCATGTGCTGCTTGACATTGTAAGGAGGCTAATGCTTGCAGACTGTGATAAACAGGTTATGAGTCTGCAAGCTTTTTGCTAATGGGAGACAGTGGCAGGAAATGGAAGGATATAGGAAGGGAGACACCAGCTATTAATATTTCCCTCTTTCCTGCCCTACCTTGTGAATCATCTCTGGCACTATCTCCATCCCTTCTGGGTTTTAGCTATCATCCCCCATGGTTCCACTTCTTCTAGGAGACCCTGGACCCCAAGCACAAGTTTACCACCTCCTTCCTTGGTCCCTCCAGCCTTGGTGTGTTAGAGAATTCCAGCTGTTACTAACTCTGGGTTACTTTGATGTTACCTGTTGACTTTTAGTCTACTTCATCAATTGTTAACTGTCAGCTGACTCTTACCAGACAGGAAATTGTCAGAGAAAAAAATTATACAACTATAACCAAGGCAGTTTAGGGCTCAACACTACTCTCCTACTTAAGACCAAGATTAATTCTAGGGGCACAAAATAACAAAGCTATTATCATAGATTTGTTGCTGAATGTTCTTTGCAAGAGCTAAGAATACAAGCACACCACTGACACTGAATAAGGACTGTTTAGAAGGAAAAATTGGCAACATACACCAAAAACAAACAAATAAATAAAAAACCTGATATGAATTGTTTCCTCCACACATAGACCACTAATGACTGTTTATCATGTGTATTCTCTCTAGCTGTTTAACTCTTTCTTTTTGAATATGATAATTGGTGGGAGCATCTGCCCCTGGCTAGACAGATGACATGAGGGTAGGTACAGTTGCAGAAATACACACATACTGTTAAGATGAAAGTCTCCAGGGAGGAGACTCCTTTTTTGTTCTGTGATTGTACAATTACTGAGTTAAGGGTACCAGTATGTGCTTCATCTTTAATTGCCAGATTTCTCTGCAGTACACACAATTCCCTTTCTGCAGTCTTAGCAGTTTCTCAACAACACTGGTGGTCAAAAATCCCTGTACAGTCCAAACACTTTGAACCACAGCATAATTTTAAAATATACAGGGTTTTATCTTATATCCCATGGAAAGCAGACTTTGGGTCTGGCTAGGTCTCCCTTCCTTACAGACTTAATTTGCTGTAAGCTCATTACAACTAAATTAGAAAGAAGCAAAAAGGCCCCAAACTGTATTCAGTTAGATTCACCACAATGTTTATAATTTGATACTTATGAGGGGAAAACAGTCTTTTTTAATTGAGGCTCTGATTCTACCACTACCTATCTTCATTTCAAGCTGAGGTTTTCAGAGAAAGAAATGATTTGTCCAAGATGTGATTTCGCTATAACTTTTCTAGGTACAAGTAAATTAATCTCAGTGTTGCCTCTGGTGTGTTAATACAGGAGAGTGGTTAGAGCATGACCTCTGAGTTTGAGAGATCTGGATTTGAGTCCTGGCTCCAACACTGACCAGCAGTGTAAACTTGGGTAAATTGAATTCCCAGTGCCTCAGTTTCTTCCCCTCTACAGCAGGAATAACAATCAAATTATTGTAAGGATTAATGACATATTTGTGTGAAATCCTTACGACAATGTTTGGTACCTAAGGAGTTTGATATATGCTAGTTATTCTCTTCTCATTATCATTTTTATTCATAATATGTCTACTTACATTGTATGACTTTTATTAGAAAATGTCTCCCCCCATATCAAAAATGTTCCTCTGTCGAGTACGAGGCATAAAATGAGAATCAAGCTTTCTATAATAAATAACTGAATATGTAATGATTTCATTAAGGTCACATGTACAGAATCAGACAAGGAAGAAATTATTAGTCCTCTTCTGCAAATATAGAAACCAAGTTTTCAGGAAGGTATGTTGTTCAAACCAAGGTCTTCTGCCTCCAAAATTCAGGTTCTTTCAGTTCCCCTTTGTGATCTGATATACATGAGAGCCGCCAAAAAAAACCTAAACTTTTCTTTCTCATTCTCCCTCCTCCACACCAGGCAAACTCCACCCTCTCAACCAGCCACATGTTTTTTCAATGTTTTTTTCTTATCACCTCCCATTTTCTCACTTCTCATTTATTATCTTCTTAGTTCCAAACAACTTGATTCAATTCAGTGAAAGTCATGATAATAAAGCTATAAATATCTTGAAGACACAGTCCAGCCCTTAAGAAATTAAAAATTAGACAAGTTCTCAAATGATGATGTCCAATTTAAAAAAAACAAACAGTTACCCAAGAAATATAAGAAAGGTATTATGATGTTGCAGAGTTGAAAGATCACATCTTGTTAGGGAATTAAGAAAAGAGATTATGGAGGAGACTTGAAAGATAATATGCTTTCATTATGAACTGTCTGAGCAAAGACATCCCGGGAATGTCTGATATTTGTGGGGAGCATGGAATAGTCTGATTGTGATTGTGCTTAGGATTCTTGTAAATAGTAGTAGTAACTAAGAGGGAGAAAGGGATTAGGAATATTTTGTGGAATGTTTAGAACATCAGAATGAACAATGTACACCTGATCTGATAGCCAATAAGGAAATCTTTGACAGCAGTGTTTACTACTGTATTTTTATATCTTTCCATATATTTTGCTGCCTAGTTTCAGATTCTAGAATATTTAGACAAAAAACGTAACGACACTCAAAATCCAAGCATAAGATCTATCCAATTCCTCTACTTAACATACAGATACTTAGGTTATTACTAAAAGATTTCAGGAATCATTGTTTCTTACGCTTTAAATTCTTTGGGCACAAAAGTAAACATATTCATAACAAGTGTGTTTTCATATTTGCTTGGTTTCATTACAAGCCACAAGACATGCCAGAGCAAATAACTCATATCGCATTCTCTTGCCTATTGTAAACATAGAGAGAAATTCAAGTGTTTTGGTTCCATTCACCGATAGAGTTGAGGAATTTCTGTCTGTCTTTGTATAGAACTTCAAGGAGGAAAAGAGGCTATGTTCTGCATTGTGTTAGCACGTTAGAGGAAGATACAATACCTATTTTTTTAAATCAGCAATTGAGAGTTTTATAAGTAGTCTCATAAGGAAAATCCAGCTGTTATAGTAAATCCCTGTGGATAAAAGTGGATCATTTATAAACAGCTGCTTTGCAAAGTACAATCTCTTTTCTTCATTCTACCCGCACTCCATCATTAAAGTGAAACAAATCTATTTTCCTTCTTGCCTTTTTCTTCCCTTGATAATTTCACCAAGAATTTGCAATTTTATTTGCCTTTTCTAGCAATCAACATTTGACTTTTTTTTGGATCTTCTCTACAGTATATTTATTTCATTGGTATCTATATTCTCTATGTCTTTCATTCTATTTTATTTGAATTTAATTTGCTGTTATTAAAAAAAACTTCTTGAGATAGATGAGCTAAGATTGAGTTTTCTGTCTCATTTCTTTTCTCAAATATGAATTTAAAGATAAAAATTTTCCTCTAAGAACAGCTTACCCTGCAATCTGTAGGTTTTGAAATGTCATACTTGTGTTAGCATCCAGTTAAACACATGTTCTAACTTCCATTATTATTTCATTGATCCACAGGCTATTCTAAAGTTCATACCATAATTTTTAAAAAGTAAAAATTTTTGTTCTATCTTTTTTAAATCATTAATTTCTATTTTAATTGTGTTTTGGTTAAAAGACACACACTGTGATCTCAGTCTATTGAAATGTACTGAGATTTGCCTTATGGTATAGAATTGGTCAATTATTGTAAATGCTCCTTCAGTAATTGAAAAAAAAATGTATATTCTAAAGTTTGGAGTATAGTATTTTATATGTCAATTAGATCAAGTTTTCATTTATATTTTTCAAATATTCATTGAGAAATTGACTTTTGTTTTGTTATGTAACTTTTATATGTAGTTTGAGTCTGTGTTATTAGTTGTCTGCATTATTATTTGCATACAATTTAGAATTATATCTTCTTTATAAATTAAGTATTTAATCATTTTGAGGTGACCTTATTTCTCGAAATTCTTTTGTTAAAAATCTTGTCTGATATTATAATAGCTACACTGTTTTTCTTTTGGTTATTATTTGCCTGGTATATTTGTCTCTATCCGTCTGCTTTCATTCTTTCTATATCCTTATGTTGTAAACATGTCTCTTGTAAACAGAATAAAACCTTTCTGAGCTGCAGCATTTGCCAGGCTTTTTAGGGAGGTGACTGGAACGATCCAGCCTGATTCCATGGAGGCTGGACGGAAGCAGGCCTAGACTTTTCTGAAAGGACAGTAACAAGGTGGAAAGTTTTACTAAGCTGTAGAAAGGATTCCATAATTCCATGCCTTATAATTTCCATGGATCAGACATGCACAAAATTATTTTCTAAAAGTCGTGGTGGAGAAAACCCTCCGTGATAAGTATCAGCTAACTTCAGCACTACTCTATGTTGGAGGTATAAACAAACTGATGTTCCGGTTGGAATATTTCAAACATTGAATGCCTCTTTCTTTATAGTTTAGTGCTATTTAAAAAATCCAACTTCTCAGTAACAGCTGGTAGGATAAGAGGAGAGTGAAATCAGCTATAAAAAGCATGGCAAAGTTGGAAACTTTCAATGCATCCTAATTGTCACTTATGCTGAGTGCTTAGTCCCTGTAGCTTTAACACAAGAGCATTTCCTAAAAGGTCCTTGAGAAAATGCTAATAGGTGTTCTTATGAAAAAATAATGAAAGCAATATCTCTTTCCATAATTTAATTTTAGTAGTATGTTAAGAAATATCAAACATATTTTGTATCCTTTCATTATTTAAAATGCAATGTCTTACATGTTTATTTTGAATAACTAAGTTATACAAAAACAGATTCTGTGGCTAAGAGGAGAAAACAAAACAAAACAAAATCTTGAGGTTCTCAAACTATGACTGAGTGAAATAAGCAAAAATTCAGATTTCCTCAAAATAAATTAAACAACCACAGCCTTTGTTTTAAAAAAGTGATAATCTTTCCAAGATGTAAGCATTAATAATGTTTAGAATATCCTAATTCAAGACTATCAGCTTATTACTGGGTGGTTCATCTTCTCTTTACTACAATGGATATGTATAAAATAGGATTTCCATGCTAAGTGGTACTCAAAATAAAATACAAAATATAAAATAACTTGAATTCTTTATTTTTATCTGTTATAAAGTTAAAAGCAACTCATTAGAAAAATGAATGTTTATCATTGCTGGCACAATTCAGTTGTGAAATCATTTTTAGCTATCCACTGTACTCAAATTGCTTATTATTGCTCATGATTCTCTGTTGGATTTCTATTAATACATTATAACCTTACAAGTATTCCTGTGGTCTGATGAGTTAGGAAAATATCTAAAGTATTGGGAGACATTTATATATAGGAAAGAAAAAAAATTATGCATATAATTTGGAATCAGAACAAAATTTAAATCTCAGTTCTACTTACTAGCTCTATGACCTTGGGCAAGGTCCTTGGCCCTTACCCAAGGATCTTTATCTTTACAAAGAACACAAAGATGCTACAACTGGGAGAACTTCCATGGATGCTTGGAATTGGAAAGAATATCAAGATAACTATTCCAACACTTTGATGTTTGAATTTTTTATAACATCTACACTTCAGGCAATGCTGCTTGAATTTCACTGATAGACACTCAAGCATCTATTGACTTGAAAGAGATGTAAAGAAGAGAGAATATTTATACGTGTCAAAGAGCGAGGTAGGTATTCAACATATTATTCTGCTTTGACAAAAATATGAAATTTATTTTTATTATTATGCTCTGAAGCTCAAGAAAACTAGATAATTGACAGAAATCACGAAAGTGAGAGGCTGAATATACAAATAGACAGTGGTCAGACCATATATAAAAATAGAACTCTGACCCACTACCTGAAGCAACCTGCCCAGAAAATCAACTTTTTATCTACAAGAAACAGTCCAGGAAGCCAGCCTTCTATAATTAGGACTTGTAGGAAGCCAGATTTCTTCTCTAGTAACAATCCAGTAAGCTGAACAGTAATTGACCCCGAATGATCAGGACTTGATTATTAACTGACAGCCTCCCTAATACTCCCCAATTCCAACTTAGGACCAAAAAGAGAAAGTCAAATATGCACCCCTATATCTTCCCCACACCAACAGCCTCTAATCATGGTACACCTGTAGCCTTTCCTTTTTTTCTACTGTAAAACTTTCCCACTCCTCTGCCTGCCTTTGAATCTTTGCCAAAATGCAAGTGACAGTGACTGACACTTTTGTTGTAGCAAGTTCTCGGTTTTGCTTTTCTCATTTAGCTGGTCTTTATTGATGTCCATAAAATCTAACAAAAACTAGGATTTAAGAAATTATTGCATGTGTGCAATAGGCTACATGTACAAGAATATTAATTGTGACACAACTTATGATAGGCAAATGTCCATCAATAAAGGACAAATAAATTGTGGTATAGTTATACAATGGAAAACATTGAAACAATGAAAAATTAACACATTATAGCTATAGACAGCAATGTGGATATATCTTCCTTTCAGGAAAAGGGTATTTATAATTATTAGAAATGGGCATACAGGGGGATTGTAGCATGCCCACATCTGGTATTATAGACCCGATTGGAGTTACATGGGTTTTTCTCGATTCTCAATCCAGATTCCTTTGCTATAATATATTCCTTTCCCAGGATAAACATCACAATTATTTACTGAACTTAAAGTCTTAGTGTAAGAGTTTTGGGATACTTACAATTTCTGTGTGATTGATTCTTGTTTTATGCTGAGAAAAAAATTCTTTCCTGGGAGCATAAGCTCCCTTTAAAATCCACTCCTAAATTCCTGCCTCAAGCCAGGTTTGTGCATCTCCTACAACTACAGCCAGGTTTTTCTGCTCCACAGCTGCTGCGAAAGAATGACCACTTAGCATACTTGCTCTGAGACTCAATTGGATTCCTAATGGAATTCTAGTCCATGAATGTGGCAGGGAAGGAATGAGGAGTTACTTGTTAGAGCATTACCAGGTTTCTTCCTCACATCTAACCTCTTTCCTAACTCATCCCATTAGGAATAAGAAAAAATATCTCTGAAATTGTATCATAGAGGTTCAAGCCTCTAGACTTATGGGGAAAAGGACAGATGACTTCTGGGGATGTTGGTGAAGGTCACGCTGACTTAGACTTTAAAGTCATAGCAAGTTTTTTAGTTTGTTTAAACATATTTACATATCATATGGACTCTTACAGCTCTTCTCTTTTCCTTTATTTATATTGAAATAATCTTAGACTTACAGGAAAGTTGCAAAAATAGTAAATAGACTTCCCACATAACTACATTCAGCATTCCCTGATGTTAACATCTTAGAAATATATGTATATAAACTGACCAAGTGTATACACACATCTATTTTCATTTCTTTATCTACTTGTGTGTCTGCATGAAAACCAGGAGTTTATACTGGTATCTCTGATTCTAATCCACTATCCCAAGGTTCATTCTAATCTTCCTGAAAAAAATGGTAAGATTTTAATGGCAGAGGAGCTCTTTATATTAATGTAAACAAAAACATAGAACTTCAAAAGTTAACACTACTGAAGGAAATGGTCAGGTTTTGCATAGCTTGGGTGGGAAAAGGATAGTTATCCTGTGAAAAATGTGCCAGTAGAAAAGGAAGGCAAATATAAGGCAGAACCACACAATTAAACCCATATAAAATATTTATTTGATTTATTATTGAACATAGGACTATAACTTAAACCTACATTCTATTAATGAGTACTTATTAGGAATTTAGTCTCAATCATATAGGAATTTTCTCCTTCTCACCCATTGTTCTCACCTCCCAACTCTACATTTGCTAAACACTCAGAAACGTACAATCTTGCCTCCTACAATTTGGAATCAGCTAGGTTAAGACTCATTTCCTCTTTCACAATCTTGGCAGCATCTGGGATGTTCTCTGCCAAAGTTCCAGGCAGCTGTGTAAAATCTGGTGCTTGGGAACCAGCAAACATGTGAATTAATTGTGTGGGTGCTATTGTTTGGTGAAAATGTATAGGTTTCCCTTTTAAGTTTCAGATTTATAAGCAGCATGAATAATAACCTGCTTGGTATAAGATTGTAATTTTATTCAAGAATGCATGTCTAACACTGCAAAACATTATTATGCCTTTGTATTGTATGTCTCTTCTATGATTTATGTAATTATTACACTTAGGAATATTCACTGACTCTGTTAAATATACTAGTTTCCTGATGTTTGGGACAGTTTGTCCTTTTCTGTTGACTCAACACTAATACTTTACAATCTGTTGAGCTTCCTACTCTATTCTCCTGGACTTAAAGCTTCAGGCAAAGTTGAATAAGGTACAGCATATATATGTCTCTTTCTTTTACCATTTCACAGCCAACTTCTGACTTCAGTGCCAACAGTGTAAAGAGCTTAGAAGTCATCACTCCTGTCCTTACAACAAGAAGAAGCTGAACAAATTGAAAACCAATGGATTTTCTTTGACCCATCAGAGAAGTGAGATTGCAGGGCAAACCACCACCCTAGAGAGACTGATGAATTCAGAGAGACACAGCTGAGATCCACTTACCTAGAGCAAAAGGCATTAAAGTTATAAACTGATAGGAAACATTGAATGGTGATTTTGATGAATGCTAGAGGCTGAGTACAGACTACCATGGGGATGTGAAAAATGCGGACTGCAGTCCTAGAAAGATTCTCACAGTTTTGTGGGAATCCCATAAGATTATAAAATTAAAGACCCAAGAAAATGGTTTCATGTCTCTGGTGGGGAAGGGGGAGGGTAGGGTATAATCATTGTGAAATATACAAGTATTCTCCATGACAAAGACCTACTCTCAAGGGAAAAAGACTACCAGAGTTTTATTCCAATTGGGGGGAGGACATGTCTCCAACTTCAGTCCCCTCTAACCTTCCTGTATCACCTGAAGGAATGATGGGCTATATAACTGAAGAAACTATTGTGAAGGTCGTCACCAGAGACAAAGACACATTAAAAGACTGAGATTTAATCATAGGATTATAGAATTCTTCCTGTCCCCCACACTTTCCCACTGTACCAACAGTTTCCAGCATTATAACAGATTAGAGCTGAAAGAGCTATAAAACAGACCTTCTCAGAGAAAGAGTACTAAAGGAAACCCAAAGTCAAGACAGGAGACAAAAACAAGGACGGTACAGGAATTGGAAGCCTCTGACACCTACAACTACAGCAAATATTAAAAACAACCCAATTCTTACGCAGATTAACATAAATCCTTACGATGAAGTCCTATTTACCTAATTCCTGTTATGTGATATGTCATATCCAGCTTTAAAAAAATGACATGCCACAATGAGGAAGTGCACAGACTAAAGAAACAAAGCAAGTACCAGAACAGGCTCAGATATAACACATATTTGAAAGTATCAGAGAATTTTAAATAACTATGGTTACTATACTAGAAATTTAATGAAAAAAGTAGACAACATGAAAGAACAGATAGGTAATGTAAGTAGAAATATGGAAATTCTAAGAAAGATTCAAAAGTAAAAACAGTCATGCCTCAGTATCCATGGGGATTGGTTTTAGGACTCCCTATGGATACCAAAATCTGCAGATGTTCAAGTCCCTTGTATGAAATGGCATAGTACAGGTTGCCCCCCAAATCCACAGGTTTTGTATCCACAGATTCTGCAATTGTGGATTCAACCAACTGCTGATCAATTCATGGTTGGTTGAATCCACAGATGCAGAACTGCAGTCATGGATGGCTAACTGTACTAGAAATAAAAAATGCTGTAATGGAAATGAAGAATGTCTTTGATGGGCATTTCAATAGACTGGACATGGCTGAGGGAAGAATCAGTGAACTTGAAGATAGATCAATAAAGAGAAAGTTCCCAAACTGAACAGAAAACACAACAACAATAACAACAACCCCAGAATATCCAAGAACTGTGGAAATTTTTCAAAAGGTTTAACTTGTAGTTTTAATACCAAAAGGAGAAGTAAGAGAAAATGGAGTTGAGGGATTCAATTTATGATCTGGCGGGAAAGGTACAAGTACTTTATGTCGAGGAAGTATATGAAGATCCACCGTGGAGCCATGAGGAAACCACAGGACCTTAATGAAACAGAAATAAGATTTAACAGATCAGAAATAAGATCAAGAGAATTGATCAGATTTCTTCATTTTTCAGTGTATTCCAAAATCTGAATTTTCCTGCAACTGGGTGGCTGTAGGATCCTCTTACAGGAAGAGTCAGAAGCTCTCATCATGATATTTAAAGGTCATCTCAGACAGGTTATGGCCACAGCTTTGCAGCTCTGTTTGTGCTACCACTCTGCCATCCACAGTATTCTCTTCTGTTTACCTTGACTTTTCCCTATCAAACCAATCTTCTCCGGAGACAGAATCACAGCAGGGATGAGGAATAAAAGAAGCTATAGCAACAAAAATCTTCTTTGGCCCTTTCTCAAGCATCTTCAAGCACATCTTCCTGTGCTTGGTTTGTAACACAATCCTGTGCCATACTGTCCAGAAGAAAGCATAAATTTTTCCAATATTATTATGTTCTATATAAAAATTTTCTGTATCCAATCCCCAGCCTGGCTTTCAAGGCCCACTAGGCTAAATGTTTTTGGTTTGTTTTGTTTTGTTTATCTAGAAAGTTAGTATAATTAAAAGGTTTTTTTTTTTAATCAGCATTATTTAGAGTGGCTTTTAGAGAGACAAGACTGGCAGCAGAACAATCAGGAAATATATAATTAATTCATCTGAAAGTGATGAGGGTCTGAACTAAGACTATGGTGATGTCAAGTAGAAGAGTATATTGATGAAAGGGTAGGGGCATGGGGCCAAAATGAATGTAGGTGAGAGATAGAAAGAGACACTTATATTTGAGGACTATATAAACTGAATATGTTCCCCAACAAGGACATATTAGTATTATTGTTTCTACTCACAAATATGAGTAAGACAATTATAAGTCTAATAGGAATAGAGTCTACATTTTAAAGAGTTAGAGATAAGTTTGCCAAAGGTAAAGGAGGCAGGTTACAAAAAGTAACAAAAGTTTGACATGTTTAAACATGATGCCACAGACAAGAAGAAGCCAATGGAGATTCTTGAATGACATCATGCAGCAATCTAAAGGGTGAGTGGGAGGGGAGAGAGGTCGGAAGGAGAGATAAAGAGCCTTTGCAGGATCTCAGGCTTGGAGTGAGCCGCACTAGAACCAGGTAGGGGCAATGGGGAAGTTGCAGAAGGCCCCATATTGATCAAAGGCACATGACATATATCTTACACCTCAGTTTCTCATCTATAAAGAAAAAGTAACAATCCTATTGTCACACAGTTAAACCTCAGAGCAGCAGTATAGTAAGGTGGATATGAGTAGAGTCAAAAACCAGACTCTAGGGGTTAAAATCCCAGCTCTCCTACTTACTAGCTGAATATCCTGGTGCAGGTTGCTCAACCACATGTGCCTCAGTTTCCTCAACTGTAGGATGAAACTTAAAACAATACCCACTTCATAGGCTTGTGTGAAGGTATATGAAATACATATACACAAAGAACTTTATTCAGCACATAGTAAGTTCTATGCAACTGTTGGCTATAAGTATATATATAATAAGTACCTTGCTCAGTACCTAACACAATGCTCAATAAATGATATAGCTTGTATTTTTAAAATAGTTGGAAAACCATATAATAAGTAAGGACTGAAAGCCCACCTGATTCAATTCTAACTAAGACTCAGCATCTAAGTTTCCCCCTACAGCATCCCTGCCCTGCAGGTGTCTAGCCTCTGTTTGAACAATTCCCACAGCAAGGAGCCCAGAGAGACCTTTCCTGGAATGTGCCAGGACTCCAGGTTAAGATTTGTTCTCTGCTTCAACCTCTCTCTGGCATCTGGCAAATAACCATGAGTCATTGCTCAGTTATTCTCAGTACAGATCATAAAACCAAGGCAGATAGCAAAAGGGCCCTGCCCTTGCATCAGTGGTTGCAGCCCTATTTTCTTGAGTCTGTGGCTCTCCCAGAAGCTGAATAGAATCTGCTTCTTTTCTTTTCCTTGTGCATGTCTTAGGGACACTTGATCTTCCATTCCCAATTATAACCCTATGAAAAATATAGAATTCCATTTTCTTATCTAGATTAAGCAACTTCCTGCTATACTAACTGGGGACAATATATGTAAAGAGCCTAGAACTTGATAGTTTAAATAATTCAACAAATACTCATTGAGCATACACCAAATATCAGGCACTGAGAAGATGAGACTAAAAATAAATCAAACATCAATCTTTGTTTCTAGGACCTCAAATCTAGTTGGAAGGATAGATTTATATGAATAAACAAAATGTAGGGCAGATAAATACAAAGTATAGAGAGAACACAGAGAGAGGAGCCTGATTTCCTGAAGGTTTGTCAACAGAAATGGTATCTTCCTCAGAGTAGCTCCCAATCCTGGGCCTCTTCCCTCCTTTTCCTTCCCTTTTCCCATCCACATTAAGCTGTATCACTGTGGGGTAGCAAGTGTTGTTCCCATACAGGTGGAAAAATGTCATTTTAGGACTGTGTCCTGATTCTATCAACTTGCCAGTTAATGCATGATCTGACTCACGGTGCCACAGGTATTTATTGCTCAACAAGCCAGGTGTGATAGCTCTGGGAGATCCAAATCCCACAACCATAATGAAGGCCAGAATTTTCACTTAGTAAACACCTGGTCTGTAATTTGGTTTTGTTTTCTTACTTGATTGAGCTATTGCCTCAAAACTACAGGCTTTTAAAAATACTTATTTTACTTTACATTTTTCTCTAGAAATTGTACCAGCTTAACTGGCAAAATTTGGAATAAATTTTCCCTCTCTATTTTTTTGAGTGTCTAATTAGATGGGGTATTGCTTAAAATCTTCTAATATCTGCACAGAAGCAAATCTTGAAATGATTTAATCTGGACCTCCTATCTGATTCTTGAATCAGCTCTTCGTCATTCTTACCATGTGGATATCTAGTCTTCTGGTTGCACAACAGTGGCATGCAACTATACTTATGATCAGCCCACAATACTGGGCTTTCTTTATGAAGGAGACTAGTACTTATTTTGTGTGTTAACTTTTCTCGTTTCTAGAGCAGAGGCCTCATCATAACCATCCTATCATTTTAGTGTTGCACAATTTTCAGATTGTTTTTTCTTGCATTTCCATGATTCTTACATTCCTGTGAAGAAGAAAAACTGGTATTATCACATATCACCAGGAGAACAGCCACCTGGATCCCTAGTCCAAGATTATGTTTACTACTTCAAACCATGAGGACTCCTAAAATATTTTTCAATACCCTCATATGACTGTCTCAAAACCCTTTATCAGCACTTGACTTACAATGTGACAGTTTCCTCAAGGATGAACGTATCATGCCCCGATGTCCAAATTGACTTGTTATACTTCAATGCAGGTTTTTGGAGTTGACTAGAAAAAAAAGACACAAACTCATTGTACTGTTGTGCTTCACCATCATTGTGAAGAATTTATTTTTTGTTCCCACTATTATTTTTTTCCTCTCAAGAATAAACTTGGATCCTTCAAGATGTCAAACCTTTAAAGAGTTGCCAGAGTTTAGTTAGGCATGGAGTCATGTCAAATAATAGCTGCAGTTGATTTAATGCCTACTATGTGGCAGTCACTGAGCCAAGTTCTTTGTACTCCACCTCCCATAGTTTTATAGCTGAGAAACCTAGGCTTAAACAGTTGAACAACTCATCCAATGGTAAATAACAATGAACTTCAGCCTCTGGGATTTAAACCTAGATTTTTCTGACTTGAAATCTTGAGCTCTTAGATCCTATGTTAGTATTTCTTAAAGTGTGGTGTCCAGACCACCTGCATTAGATTACCTGAGGTATGTATCAATAAATCAGTTTCCTGGACCTTTCCCCAAGGCTACTGAATGGGAATTTCTGGAGAAATGGCCAGACATCTTCATTTGGAACAAGTTTTCATTTGGATCACTGAGGTCTGAGGACCACTTCGCTCTTCCATCCTCCCTCTCAAACACTTGTATAAGGGGGAGGGAAGGGTGTGGAAAATCTTTAGTTTCACCGCACACCATGGGTGCTGCCACATGGTGACAACTGCAACCAAAGGTTACTGGGGCTTGTATACTTTAAGGGGGTTGTACTTGGCTATTTTGACACTGCACAGGATGGCTTGAATCAAGTTTTTGGCACAATTGGAACATGGAGTGTTTTTGCTATTTTCCACATTTATGTTTAGAGATACTGAGGATACATGAAGACTTAAAATCTCAGAACTTCTTTTGTAGAAAGGCTGCCCAAATTTCTAAATAGCATCTCTTCCCCCTGTTCCAAAGTCTCTGCAGCTATGTTGTTACCATCCTCCTGGGCTATTCCTGCCATAAGTTCTTTCTCCAAAACTAGATCAAGGGGAACTAGCATACCTCACTGAGCCACTGAGGAACGTTAATTGATGAGAACAATGCCAGCAAAAAAATCATCACCTTGATCAGTGAGGAAGATAGTGCAATGCAGAGGCCATAAATCCTCAAAGACTCTCTGAAATGTACAAAAGGAGGTGATTATGGGATGAGACATAGGAGGCAATAGTGTCTTCAGGGTCTAGAAATGAGTCCAAAATCCTACATGAGGGACGTTCATAATTAAGATATTAGGAGTTTACACATGAATTACTCCTTCCTGCCTGACTCTTGTGTATAGGTCCTGCCTCTCCAGCTAGCCCATCTTCCATTACTTTTTTGTGACTCTTCCAAGCTCTAGTGTAGTGAAATACACCAATTTAGTTGCTTTGTTAATGCTGATTATGAAAATCCAGTTGCATTTTGGGTAAAGCATACTTTAAAGTAGAGAGTCTTAATTTTCAAAAGCTGAATCAAAGTGGGATATAACTCTTCTGTTTTCATGAAATTCTTCATGGCTTTTGCAAAATAAGCAGAGTGATAGTTGATAGTACAATTTATTTTTCCAATTATTTAGTTTATCAGGTATACATATATGAGTGTATATCATATATGTGTGTGTGATTAGCCAGTCATGAGGGCTGTCTTGTGTGGGCAGTATTCTCCTCATTTTTGCTGAAGAGACAATATGGCTCAGTTAACTGCACAGATATGGTAATTGCACAAAGTAATGGAGCTAATGCTAGAGTCAAAACAGTAATTCAGGTCACTCCAAACCAAGGGCATTTTCTTCTGCAAGGAATCTCCATGGGAAAATATTCTTCAAAGAGGGATGTAAAGTATGAATTACCATTGTTATTGCTATACACTATTGATATTATTATGCCTCATGTTGACTTAGGTTCCCTCCTTCTAAAATGCTGTTGCCTGTTCCAGGGACTTCATGATAATAAACTGTAAAAGATTTCTGGCTTCTGAATACTTTGAGGTTAAAAGTTCAAAACCTGCTTGAGGGGCTAGATATTGTTTTCATTTCTTTTCTGTGTGGGTGGTCTGCTGTGATCCCCAAGACCACCAGCACTGTGGGGCTGGAACACCAGCTGATGGTGCACTAAGGAATTAGGCTGTTGTTTTGCCCTCCCAAATAACAGCTGAGCTAGCCAAGCCCAGGTCAGCGTACACACACGCACACACATGCACCAAAAGAGTTAGCCTCCAACTTCAACTCCGCCCACTGAATCCCTTCATCAAAAAGAGCTTTCCTTGCCTTTCCAATGCTCCCAGTCCCATCCACAGATATCTAGAGATGTAGACACGCAGGTTTCGAGACCTTAAGGACAGGCTTATAAAAGGTATTCCCAATCCCGTGACCCAATTTTTTCAAACAGCAGCCTGAGCTTAGGTTTAGGGAATGTACGCGTTTCTCAATGTCTGTCTCTTATCTTGCGAATACATCTACCCCAGAATTAACCTCTGCCTCTCTGCCCTGGGGCAGCCTGTACATATTACATGCAAAAAAGAATTCCGTCACTCATAATGAAATGCTTCTGTTTGGCTATTTGATGTGTGTCAGGTGTATTCAGCAAATCAGAGGCAGGCCTGGGATCTGCCCAGCCTCTGGACTCTAATTTTCATATTTTAGTGTATAGTCTGTGCAGCGATTTTGAGAGAAGTTCTACTTCTAAGTACCGGTAGAAGTTTTAAAGCCTGTTGTTTAAAGCAATCCTCTTGGTAAACAATATTTCACAGTCCCCAGAGGGCATGTCAGATTGCTCTAGGAGTTATAACCATATTTCAACCTTCCAAGTGAGGAATAACTAGCTAAAGACTGGAGGAGGCACTTCTGACCTCTTGGTTTTAGACAAACTTGAATTGAAAAAGATGCAGTTGTATTTCCCTTCCTTTGTTTGCCCCAGTGAACTTTTGTTCCATCAGAACTGTTCTTTCTTCAGAATCTGGCATTTGCTGCTCAAACCACCCCCTCGTGCTCGGACACGTTTATGAACTTTTCTCAGAAAGTTCTGACGGTACCTCTCTGGGACATTTTGTCAGGAGTTTTTCCTGCGGCCAAGTCTTAATGAATTCACAACTACTCTTTGAGGCATCAGGGCCTCCCTCAGACACTTCCGTGATTGGGGTCAAGGCGGTCAATCTCCACTTTTTAAAAAGAGCTGGAGGAATTAGGATGACCTTGAAAAAATAGTGTGGGGCTCATTCCTAGAGCACTCTGTCATAAAAGGTGCAGCTTGGGACCTACATAACTCCATCCTAGGTTTCAGAAATTCCTCTGGGAATGGGCAGAAGAGGCAATTAGCCTCAACAGGTCATAATAGGAGGCGAAGGGTAAAGGTAAAGAAAGAAAGAATCATAACAAAGAGTAACAGAATGGAGTGTTTGGGGGAAAAATTAGCAATAAGTGTTTCATCATACAAAAGGAAGGAAACTCATACCTGTTAAGTAACTATCATGTCTTAATTCCTCACTAAAGCACTTTAGTATAGAATCTCGTTCAAATCTCCTCTTAGAAAGAAAGTTGAATTGTGTCCCCCCCAAAATTCATACGCTTAAGTCCTAGTCTCCAAACTTCAGAATGTAACTTTATTTGGAAATAAGGTTATTGCAGATGCAATTAGTTAAGGTGAGATCAGTTAGGAGGGGCTCAGTGAGGATTTGCTCAAATGAATGGCATTGAAATATTTTTTTTATTATACTTTCCGACTTTAGAGGAAGCTTATATCTTAAGAACTTCTTTAGAACAGCCTGTTCGTGATTCCCTGATAGAGCACACTGACCCCATTAGAATGGTATCCTTTCCATAGTCAAATCTGGAATAAAATAAAATGCTGAGGTTTTTTTTTTTCAACTTTAGACATGATTGCACCCTGAGTGTTTTCCACTACCAAGAATTCCACATAAGAACTTTAATCTGATACATGCACCCCTATGTGCATAGCAGCACTATTTATAAGAGCCAAAACATGGAAACAACCTAAATGTCCATCAACAGATGAATGGATAAAGAAGATGTGGTATATATACACAATGAAATATTACTCAGCCATAAAAAGAATGAAATAATGCCATTTGCAGCAACATGAATGGACCAGAGAGCATCATACTAAATGAAATAAGTCAGACAGAGAAAGACAAATACCATATGATATCACTTATATGTGGAATCTAAAATATGACACAAATAAACTTATCTGCGAAACAGAAACAGACTCGCAGACATAGAGAACAGACCTGTGGTGGCCAGGGGGGAGGGAGGTGAGGGAGAAATGGAGTGGGAGTTTGGGGTTAGCAGATGCAACCTATTATATATAGAATGGATAAACAACAAGTGTAGCACAGGGAACTATATTCAATATCCAGTGACAAGCCATAATGGAAAAGAATATGAAAAAGAATATATATATATATATATATATGTATAAAACTAAATCACTTTGCTGTACACCAGAAACTAATACAACATCATAAATCAACTATACTTTACTCTAGAAGAAAAAGAAAAAATAATTTAAAAAAAATTTGATCTGAGGTTTTTCTACTGTAGGTTACAGAACTCAAGTTTTCCATAAACTTCAAAGAGAAATGGTAAACTCTTCACTATTGAAATATTAGCAACAGAAAATCTTTGCCAAAAACAGAAAACCCAAAACAAACAAACGAACAACAACAACAACAACAAAAACCCACCACTCCATCCACAATTGCTGTTACCCAGAGAGGTTTTAAATCGTATTTGGGGGCAATATCTTGCTTTTAGAAATGCCAGTTACTGTTTCAGGTTCTAATAAAATTGTGCATGAGGACATTTACCCCAGGATTACAGCAGGAAAGGCCCTGGTCTAACATCCTCCTTCAGCACAGGAAAAACTGAGGCCCAGAGAGGGTACCACTCAAAGTCAAGACCAGACCCAGGTGGTATTATTCCCATTCCAGAGGTTTCTTCACTATCTAAACTGCCTTTATATGCTTTTTTTTTTCTTTTTGCAACCCCAGTTTTCATTATGAAAAATTTCAAGAAATAAAAAAAAAGAAGAGAAAACAGTATAATGTACACTCATATGTCTATAACCCAGATTGGATTGGACAATTGTTAATATTTTTCTATATTTGTATCATCTTTCTTTTTTACTAAAGTAGTTTAAATTACAGATAGCGTGGCATTTTGTCCCTGTTATGCATTTCTAAAAAATAAGGATATTTCCCTACGTAAGCACAATACCATCATACCTACCAAAATTAAGAATAGTTTCTTAGCATCATCTAATACCCAAATCATATTCAAATTCTTCCAAATACTGCCATAATTTCAGTTATAGCTGTTTCATCTAACTAGGATCCAATCAAGGCCCATACATTGCCTTTGATAGTTATGTCTCTTACGTCTCTTTCAATTTACAATATTCTTTATTCTACTATTATATTATTTAATTTTATTTATTTAGTTTTTTCATAATATTGATTATTTGAAGAGACGGGAAAGTTATTCTATAAAATGTTCACCTTTGGGGTTAGTCTAAATCCTTTTTTATGGGTATTTGTTTTGTTCTTCTATCCCCCCGACTCCCTGTGAATTGGAAGTAAGATATAAAGGCTTGATTACATCAACATTAAAATGCCTCTATTTTTGAAGATAGAAATTGGCAGCCATTTCTCTAGTATAATTAACTTCACAAAACCCTGAAGATTGACTTACAAGAGATGGAAGGGAGAATACAGGTAATGCCAGCATGTGGTGTGGAAAGGAGAATATCCCAATTACATGATTGCATTCCAGGATCTGTTATTTAGCTGTGATCCTCAGAACTTGAGTGGATTTAGAGACACGGAGCAATGAAATAAACCCCAGAATATTACTTTCATAATTTGTAATGAGATATGAAGCATTAAACTAACTAAAATGTTTTCCTTGACCAACGAGTGCTTTCCAAGCCTAGCTGCATTTTAGAATTATCTGGGACTCTTAAAATACCACCCCCAGAGATTCTGATTAAATTGGTCTTGGGTGGAGACTAGGCATTGTTGTTTTTTAAAAGCTACCCAGGTGTTTCAAAAATGCAACCAGGGCTGAGAAACACTGCTGTAGGTAGATCTAAATCAGAAGCCAATTTCTCATCAGAAAGTTGTTTTGGACACACAAAACCAGAATTTGCCATGTCAGTGATACAGATAAAGAACGTCTGCAGAGTCTGTATCAGTCAGTGGTGTTCAAACTTCTGCATACATAAGAGAAACTGGGGTATACATACTTAAAAAAAAAAAAAGAAAAACACTGGATCCCTGTTTTCTACTTCACTCTCATCTTTCCCATCCCCTATAAGATTCTGATTAAAGAACTCTAGGGTGGACCCCTAGATGCTGCTTCAAGAAACAGCCAACAGAAGTCTAATGTAGATAATTCATGGTCCCCACACTAAGGAATGCTGGTCTACATCCTCTGGGATACACTTGCTTAGAGGAGTAGATAAGACCTGTGTTGTTCTCAAACTTAAGCTGCATCAGAATAAACTGCAAGACAGGCATGTTAAAACACAGATTGATTGCTGGACCTCACCCCTAGAGTTTCTCATTCAGTGGGTTTGGGCTGGAGCCCACAGTTTACTTTTTTTTTTTTTTTTTTTTTTTTTTGTGGTACGCGGGCCTCTCACTGCCGTGGCCTCTCCCGCCGCGGAGCACAGGCTCCGGACGCGCAGGCTCAGCGGCCATGGCTCACGGGCCCAGCCGCTCCGCAGCATGTGGGATCTTCCCGGACCGGGGCACGAACCCGTATCCCCTGCATCGGCAGGGGGACTCTCAAGCACTGCGCCACCAGGGAAGCCCCACAGTTTACATTTTTAACAAGTACTAAGGCAATGGTTCTCAGCCAGGGAGAATTTGCCTTCTAGAGGACATTTGGCAGTGTCTGGAGAGTTATTTGAAGACGTTATTTTCTTGGATCAGTTTTAGGTTCACAGCAAAATTGAGAGGAAGATACCTAGATTTCCCAGATACCCTTTATACCACTATCAAATCCCCTACCCACAATATTTAGTCATCTCAAATTTCTCTTTCCAATTTTTTTTCATCTGCCTTTCAAATCTCAAGATAGTGTAGATCCCTTCAAAGATTATTCCTCCAGTTCTTTCTCATTGGAATCTTTACAGATTTTTTACACATTTAAGAGTTTTGCTTTGAAGGTGCCTACCCTAAAGCCATCCTCCTTGTAAGTCTCAATCATGGAGTAATTACTAGTTTTTTTTTTTTTTTCAGGATTGTTTGAGATGTTTTTATTTCTAGAGCAATATAAAAAATAAGCTAAGGCATATTTATTTGGAGACAATAATAGGCTTTATAATTATATTTTTTCCTATAATGTCCATGTTTTTTTTTCTTATGCTCCTTATGCCACAATACTAATTTCTTAAAGATTTTTAAAAACCTTCTTAAAGGGCTTCCCTGGTGGCGCAGTGGTTGAGAGTCCGCCTGCCGATGCAGGGGACGCGGGTTCGTGCCCCGGTCCGGGAGGATCCCACATGCCGCGGAGCGGCTGGGCCCGTGAGCCATGGCCGCCGAGCCTGCGCGTCCGGAGCGTGTGCTCCGCAGCGGGAGAGGCCACAGCGGTGAGAGGCCCGCGTACCGCAAAAAAAAAAAACCTTCTTAAAGTCTAGTGCACATATCTATGTTATGTTAGAAGAGAATATTAGGTTTTATGAAACGAGAAAGGGTGGAACCTCATTTTGAAGTGAAGAACTATTTTCATCCAGGCTGGAGAACAAGTTCTACGGGTTTAGATTCAGCCCCTGGGGCACACAGGTGACTTCAAAGGCCCACAGGGTTTGAGGGTTAAAAACATAACTTGCTTACTCCAAAGGGCAGGAGCAAGGCCTGACATTTCTTTCTTAACCTTGAGAGAGATGTTCCCATTCAAATGGTGATTTATTGTTGCACTCATGTGTTTCAGGATCAGAAATAGGTATTATAAAATCACACAAACAAGAAAAACATAATCTAGTAAAACAGACTGAGATGTGCCTAGTAGGAGAGATTGACGATTACACAAATAACTCTAAAACAGGCAGAAAACCCAAGTGCTCTAGTAGAGATATAAGTTGTGGTCTGTGGTTATTTGAACAATCAGGGGAGGGTTCATAAAGGAATAGCATTGAATAATGCCTGGGATTTGAAATAGTTGAGTTGATAAGGGACATTTCAGGCTGAAAGAACAGTATTAGCAAAAATCTTTGGACATCTGTAGATAGGTATAAAAATAGTGCAAGAGTTAAAGGCACATCTTGTAGAGCTGCTGGGGATCCAGTGATGAATAGAAAGACTTAGTGGGGAAAAAACAGGGTATAAATAGCTCATTGACTTGAACTAAACAGAAACAGCCATCTGGGTGTAAGTTCTCATTTTGAGAATGACTGACTCTTAACTTAACGCTCTCTAGAATCTGTTGGTGTCTTCTGTGTTACATCCTAAGGGTCGACAGGAAGGGGGTAATATATAGTAAGCCCAGGTCTCTCCACCCTGGAAAGCCCATTGAGTTCACTCTTAAGGAAGACAATAAAAGCCTCAACTCTGTATAGGACTACAGTTGGCACACTTGGTATTAGAAAGCTTCCAAGCACAATCTTAGTGTCTTTATTAGTCCTTGATTTTTCCATTTTTGGTTTGTTTTCTTTCATTTTTAAATTTTTGGCCCATAGATATTATATTTCATGGAGTGTAGTTAATTCCCCAGTTCTCAGCTGTATATAAATCACTGTTGGTGAAACTTTTCAAACCACTACCTGTTTACTGCTTACCCTATGATTTCTGTGACAAGGTTGGGAATCAGTTAAGAAAGGGACAGCTGAAGGACATCCAACAGCATATTTCAAACACTTCTAGTACCCAACTGAATCTTACAATGCAAGCAAACGCTGTACTCCAAGGAGCTCCCTTGAGACACCCAAAAGAAGCCCAGTCAGCCACTGGGTTTGAGCAATTCCAGGGGTGCCACCCTATGACAGTGGTATTCTGATGATGGCATCAGCCAAGAATGAACTCCCAGAACGATCTCAGAAAGTCTGATGTCATTTAAGACCTCAATTATCCAAGTAAATGAAGAATTTCATTTACTTGGATTTTAAAAAAATGTAAATGTAAAGACTAAAGAATATCCTTCTCTGAGAACTTGTTGAAATAGGCTAATAACAACAAATTCCCTGATGACAGGGAATTTCCCCCATCATCAGCTTGGCACAGATCCAAAGGGTCTTACTGTGCTACTAAAGGAAGCAGTTCTTCCCTTACTAGCGTGATGTTTCCTGCATCATGAGGCAGGTTTTCATGAGTGGGGTACCTTAGATAAATTAGTGGATCTTTAAGTCAAAAAGCATTGCTGGAGGTCATATCCAGTTTCAAGGTGGGTCCTCATATAAAATATCAGAGAGAGAGAGACATGCAGCAAAAGAGACCTATGGTGGGAGAAGCACGAGCATTAGAATCAGGAAGTTTACGCTTAAATCCCTCAGCTACCACATCTAGCCATGTCACTGGCTTAACTTCTCTGAGTTACACTGGAATACGGGGTTTGGGAGGACAAGGTACCTAATACTGTTTTTAACACAACAGTCTCAAGAATCAAATGCTATAATGTATCTGAAAGTGCCTCATAGGCTAGTGAGTTTCAAATGTTAGGATGCATACAAATCACCCAGGATCTTGTTAAAATGCAGATTCTGGGGTAGATCTGGGGCAGGACAGGGAAGTCTGCATTTCTAACAAGCTTCTGCATGATATTCCCTTGTGGTTGGTCCATACAGCCCCTTTCCAATAGCACAGTGGTAGAGAGTGAAGTGTCACATAGTAATTTGTTGTTGTTATTAGCTTATTTCAACAAGTTTTCAGAGAAGGATATTGTTTAGTCTTTACACTTATATATTTTTTTTTAATTCACTAACTCCTACCAGAACCCTCCACATCAACCCACACAGCTAATAATTCTACAAAATCTCACTTAATATAGTGAATCCTGCTCAAAATAGCAATCAACAGTTTCACTGAAGAGTAGGCTTATGGAAAAAAGATTTTTTCACTGAGTCTTTACGTACAATGATTTCACAGTTATCTCTGTGTACATCAGATATATGGGAATTGTGATGATGCAAAAAAATTAAGTGCTTGCTAAGTTGCAAAAGAAAATTGGAGGGGATTTTATAAAAGGATCCCTTGGAAATCAGTATATAATATTTGCATATAGTGTATGTCTGTATAATGTGAACATTTGTGTAATATTTTATATAATTTACCATTTTCAGGACACTTCCACATGTGTAGCCCCATTAATCTTTTGCAGAAAAGTAGGCTGGGCAGGTATCATTTGGCCCATCTTACTGATGACGAAACTGGAACACAGAGAGATGAAGGGAGTTGCTCAAGGTCGTGCTCATACAGTTGCTGCAACACTAAGACAAAGCCCAGTTTTTCTGATTCCTAATTCAGTGATCTTTCCTTTGTCTCCCTGTCCACAGTGCTTACCATACTGACAAAAAAGTTATGGTTTGGTTTGTTGAAGCCTCGTTATGAGTAAGGTAGCAGCATGTAAAAAGTACCAGACATCACAGAGTTGGTTACTGCGGGTACATGGTCAGCAGGGAACCCATCAATGTAGCTATCTCTCACAGTGATCAGATGAAAACCTGCTGCAACCCTGAATTTTCAGATGATTCATTTGCTTGTTTAATTTCCAGCCAAGAATGCAATGTCTTACTCCTTTTGGAATGTTTACAGATGAGAGTTAGAGCTTGGGGGTGGAGGACAACTTGATTACTACAGTCATCCCAAATGGGTGCTTTGTCTTCTACTCTCAGAAAATATTCTTCTTGCCTTTCTTCTTACTTACTCTACCATATGCCCCTGCCTGAGCACTCCATCTCATAGCGATCTCAATCTCTCTTTCCCTGTTTGTGTTAACAACCCTGTGAGTAATGAGGCATTTGGCATCTAGCATCGTATACTGTTTTGCCTGTGTGATGTTTCACTCAGGGATGTGTGTGTGTGTGTGTGTGTGTGTGTGTGTGTGTTCCTTGCCAAATGAAATTGGGAATTCTTTGAGGGCGGGGACAAATATGTTTCATGTTTCATCTTATATTGAATGATGGAAATAAGAAATGGAGGTACAGAATGAAAACTATATTGAATTTGGAGTCAGATTATCTGGATCAATTTCTCATGAACCATATGACGCTGAACAAGACATTGAAACTTTGGGCTTTTGCTGCCTCATCTAGAAAATAAGAATATTAGTACTTATACTATTGTCATGAAAAGTAAATGAGTTAATATGTGTGCAAATACAAGTACTTTGCAAACTCATAAGAGCTGTATAAATGTAAAGCATGTATTTATATTTACTTTAAAAATAATGTAGATTAAATCTGAGGAGTCTGCTGGTAACACCAGTCATATACAAACATATTTGCTTCACCCCAGAAACATTGTATATCTCTATGTCCTGCTATGCAAAGAAATATAGCCACATGGAAGCAATATTATTAATTTCCTTTTGCAAAAGTGGGAAAGATAAAAGATTTATGAGTCAAGGAAAGTTGATATAATCCAGATGCTAAAAATGTTCATTAAGAGCTGTCAACATTGTAGTTTCATGGAATACAGATAGTAGGAGTTAAGTTTTGGCTTAGGAAATTCCCTTTTAAATTCTCATTATTTTGCAGAAATATTAAGTGAAACAGCATAACTACCAAAACCTCTAAGGGTAGGGAAATGATTCACTCTCTAGAATGAGGATGCTAATGTAAGCAGAACTTGCATACCTACCAGCTCCTCGGAAAGTGATTGTAAAACCCAAACCCATCATTCTCTTCCTACTTATCCACTTTCTCCTAGTACCACATCAAAATACTTATGGTTTCTGGCCCCAAGACCGTTCCATAGCATTCCTTCTCCTCTTACTTACCCTATCACACACATAATAATAACTGCTACCTATTTAATACCTGCTAGGTGTTGGGAGCTGCACCAGTGCTCTTTATTGTCTATAACTTTCAAATACATCTTTCAAGAAGGTTTCATTGTTCCCATGTTATAGAAATCAAGATCCCAAGAATCTTAAGTACATTGCTTACAGTCCTTCTGTGGATCAGGGGACCAGAATTCAAACTGGTAGAATTCTGGTTTGAATTCAAAGAGGCATTTGGCATTCAAAGAATTCAAACTGGTAGAATTCAAAGCACTGTGGTGCTTTGCCCCTGCTCTTACAAATCAGCAGCACTGTCCAAGTCTCAACTTTTTTCTTTTTTTGCGGTACACGGGCCTCTCACTGTTGTGGCCTCTCCTGTTGCGGAGCACAGGCTCCGGACGCGCAGGCTCAGCGACCACGGCTCACGGGCCCAGCCGCTCCACGGCA
Source organism: Physeter macrocephalus (assembly GCF_002837175.3). Classification (NCBI taxonomy): domain Eukaryota; kingdom Metazoa; phylum Chordata; class Mammalia; order Artiodactyla; family Physeteridae; genus Physeter; species Physeter macrocephalus. Next base: position 82,390,966 of record NC_041214.2, on the reverse strand, counting down.
TGTGGGATCCTCCCAGACCGGGGCACGAACCCGCGTCCCCTGCATCGGCAGGCGGACGCGCAACCACTGCGCCACCAGGGAAGCCCTCAACTTTTTTCTTTCAAAATGTTTTGCATTAATAACCTAGGCAATTTTAAAAATGTTTTCAATCACTGGGATCTACCTGTAGACATCTTTCAAATGAAATCATGAAGATATGAACATCCTCCAGACAAACACTTTTTGAATTAAATTGGAGACACCAGATAATATAAAAATAAGGGCATGGGGCTTCCCCATGATGAACTGAGTAGTGACATTCTTCATATGTAATCAAAATATTTTTTTGAATTTTATTTATTTTTTTATACAGCAGGTTCTTATTAGGTATCTATTTTATACATATTAGTGTATATATGTCAATCCCAATCTCCCAATTCATCCCACCACCATTTTTTAAGAAGGGACTGGTTTAGTAAACAAAAAAAAAAATACTGGGTTATGAAGCAAAACCCCAGGTTCCGGTCCTTGCTCTATAACTGACTTTCTGTGAGATAGTTGGTAAATTATCTTTTCCTCCAGACCTCAGATTTCCCAATTTTGACAGGATGAAGTTCTATGAAGTGTGTCACTGATGTACAACCAACTGTCCTGTGGCATTAGCTTGCCCAGCTTTATCCCTTACCTTTCTACCCACAAGTCCTTGTCATGTCTTTCCTCTTTTTCCAGTCTAGCCTTACTCGGCAATTACTATCTTGCTCAGACATGCTTTATATTAACCTACCACCACAATGCCCACACTATTTTAACTTAATATTATTCTCTAAATTAATTTGCAAAACTTTAGCTTTGTTCTAATTAATCATGTCTATGAATTAATACATTTAGAAAAAAATTTTTTTTATAATACTCATGGAATTTCATGGATAACCTAAAATTGTCTTTTATCCCTGAACCCAAAATCTTGTATATCATCCATTGTAAACAAATCGTACCTTGGGAAACTCAAATTTTCCTTTGGGACTCCACAAAGAGACTTGTCCTCATCTCAGAGAAGACATAAACAAAGGCAAGCAGTGAGGGAAAGTCCAGCTGGGAATGGAGCCAGTACCTTTGACTGCCCTCCTTCTCCACCTCTCAGGTGCTTTCTCAATATCTGTTCAATTCACCAGGTTGACTCATTTACTTACTCCATCCTGAAATCGTCTACCACCACCGGGCCTCACATTTCTGAGTCCTTTTCTGTGTCCTATGGATGGACAAATCTCCTTTCACTACCAAACACATAAAAGACAAAAAGGCACACTAGGTAGTGCCTTAAAATAACATAGTTTTAGTTGTGCCCAGTCCACCATCTCCTTGACAAAGACGGTACTTTCTTAGCTGAACTGCATATTCTCCTTCTGGGTATCAGAACACCCTGAACTGCTCAGCGTGGTCCATCTGACCCTCTTAGAGATCATTCTTGCTTTGGGTCCCTGAGCAGCAACGACCTTGAGCAAGACCACTTTTTTTGTTGTTGTTTTGTTTTGTTTCTGTTTTTTCCTCTCTGGTTTCTTGGCTGTAACAGGGGAGCAAACACAACTGGAAGTTAGACTGAACTGGGCTGCAGTCCTAAATCTACCACTTACTGGTCGTTAAGTCATGAATAAGTGACTGAAGAGCTCTATGTCCCAGTTCATTCATGTGTAAAATAGGAAAACAATTTTTAAAAGTGATTTTTATGAGATTTAAATGAGGTAATGTGGGTAAAATATCTGGCATAGTATTTGGCAGCATTCTTATCAAATGTCATTTCCACTTCTGGTATCTGAAACATAGTTATTACCTGGAGGTTATTGTTGGTTCTAGTCTGTAAGAATACTTGGTTTCTTTAGTTACACTTAAACTATATTTCTATTTGTGCCCAGTGAGACACACTGTCCCCATGAAGGCCTCTCTACCTCACATCAGCTCCTCTGGCAAGACTGTCATATCAAAAACCTGACTTCTGAGGAACTTCCCATTTTGTTCCTGTGCCTGGCCTGTGGGAAGCTAATTTAAAAGCAGAACCGATTTGACTTACTCTGAATGTTTAAATGCTTTCTGGCTTGAAAATCCATGATTTTTTTTCTGATAACCTATGTAAGTATTCAGTCACTTCCACCCGTAAGAGACAAAATAATTTACATGTTCACTTATTCAAATATTTGGCAAAATGTTGATATTTATCAACAGATACGTAACAGACACAGAGGGGTTCATGATCCCACTCTACTTTGGGTTATCTTTTTGCTTTTTTTTTTACATTTGTTTATTTTTTTATAGAAGTATAGTTGATTTACAATGTTCTGTTAGTTTCAGGTGTACAGCAAAGTGATTCAGTTATACACACATATATATCTCTTTTTTTCAGATTCTTTTCCCTTTTAGGTTGTTACAAAATATTGAATATAGTTCCCTGTGCTATGTAGGTCCTTGTTAGTTATCTATTTTTTATATAATAGTGTGTATATGTTAATCCCAAACTCCTAATTTATCCCTCCTCCCTTTCCCCTTTGGTAAACATAAGTTTGTTTTCTATGTCTGTGGGTCTATTTCTGTCTTGTAAATAAGTTCATTTGTATCTTTTTTTTTTAGTTTCCACATATAGGTGATATCGTATGATATTTGTCTTTCTCTGTCTGGATTACTTCATTTAGTATGATAATCTCTAGGTCCATACATGTTGCTGCAAATGGCATTATCTTTTCTAGGGCTGAGTAATAGTCCATTGCATAAATACACCACATCTTCTTTATCCATTCAAATAATAACTGCTGGAAAGGGTGTGGAGAAAAAGGAATCCTCCTACACTGTTGGTGGGAATGTAAATTGGTGCAGTCACTATGGAGAACAGTATGGAGGTTCCTTAGAAAAGTAAAAATAAAGTTGCTATATGATCCAGCGATCCCACTTCTGAGCATATATCCAGAGAAAACCATAATTTGAAAAGATGCATACATCCCAATGTTCATTGCAACACTATTTACAATAGCTAAGACATGAAAGCAACCTAAATGTCCATAGACTGGTCCCACTCTACTTTGATGTAGGTTTGAAAATTTCCCTAGCAAAATGTAAAAGGAAGTTTCTCTTTTATAGTTTTCCAAATTACCACTTGGATGACTCTAAAACTACAATTGTTTTTCCTTATCTTTTACCTCGTACCATCTATATTCAAATAACTTGCTTTGCCCCAACTTGTATTCTCTATTCTGACCAGAAAAATTTTTAACCTTCCTAGGTAAACAAAGCAGTTGATTTGTCTCTGGAGCTTACACATATTCCTTTCCTTTTGCATGGCCTGCTGCCCAATTTCCTGTCCAATGAACAGAGTCATTTTTCTCCTGACCACTGATAATAGATGTTTCTTCCATAAAGAGTTTTTTGTTTTTTGTTTTTTGTTTTTTTTTTTTTGTGGTATGCGGGCCTCCCCCTGTTGTGGCCTCTCCCGTTGCGGAGCACAGGCTCCGGACGCGCAGGCTCAGCGGCCATGGCTCACGGGCCCAGCCGCTCCGTGGCATGTGGGATCCTCCCAGACCGGGGCGCGAACACGGTTCCCCTGTATCGGCAGGCGGACGCGCAACCACTGCGCCACCAGGGAAGCCCTTCCATAAAGAGTTTTAAGTGAATCCCGTGGATTAAGTCTATCTCTGTGCAACCACAATTGTGTAAGGATGTGTCCAATGTTTCTGTAATAGCCTTTGAGTTTTTTGTTTTTCCAACGGGGTTTGTTCCACCATCACTTTAAGTTTAAGTTCCTCAAGAACAAAGATGAGGAACTTTTAATAATTCCACTTCCTTAATAATTTGCCACAAAATCAAAAGCAGTGTCTTCTGCAATGGGAGCCTTCAGGACATGTGAATTAGAAAATATCTTTCTGTTGGAAGACCTGAAAGATTGTATGAATTTTCTGGGAGACCGAAGTGACACATTTCATATAATTAAGGCCAGGGCATAAGCAATGTTGGGGGGTCTGATATCTAGACAGCTTAGGTGAAAAAGAACATTTTGTGACTTCATCCTTCTTTTTACTTTAAGTGTGGGTATTTGTTTTTGATCCTCTCTCACTATTACAGTCCTTTCTTTTTGCCTCCCACTGATGCTGCATCTACGTTAATAGCTATTAGCAGAGAAAGGAGAGAACTATCTAACATAAAATACTAACAACTTGAATGTGCTTAAGAAGTCTTTGCTGAGCAAAGAATTGAATTACCATCGCCACTGCTTCAGCCAAAAATTAATTTTTTCTTTGAGGAAAGGATGTTCTGTGTGCTGATTATAGAGAGAAAAACACCCTCTTGAGAGGGCGGGAAGCAGTGGACATAATTCTTAAAAGGAAAAAAAGAAAACTCTTTCTCAAGCTTCCTGCTACATATGTAGTCAGTTGGGAAAGCAAGATTTCTGATGAACCCTGAAATCCCTAAAACTGTGGTCCTGAAAACCCAGGCAGAGGGACTAGAGTAGAACATCAGCAAGGGCCCCTTCAAGTACAAAACTCCTCTAACATTTTGGTATAAAAAATGTATATAGTTCTGTAATTTTTCTTTTAATTAAGAAAGAAGAAAAGAGATAGAAAGAAGAAGGAAGGAACAGATGGAGAAAGAAACAAGGAAAGGAAGAAAATGAAAGAAGTAACCAAAGAATGGTAAAGAAAATTTGGCTCCTGTGTTAAAGATGAAAGAAAGAAAGAAAGAAAAAAGAAAGAAAGAAAGAAAGAAAGAAAGGAAGGAAGGAAGAAAGGAGGGAAGGAAG
>NC_041214.2:82351162-82386095 GCF_002837175.3 Physeter macrocephalus | reverse complement strand
AGGAAAGAAGGAATAAAAGAAGGAAGGAAAGAAGGAAGGAAGGAAGGAAGGAAGAAAGAAAGAAAAAAGAAAAAGAAAAGAAAAGAAAGGTATCAGCTTTGAGTGATGATTTAAAGTTTTATTAATTAATTATTTATTTAACTTGTGTTCATGTAGCTCCCCCTATGGGCAGAAAAATTGTTTTTCAGATCCTCAAGTCACTGAAGGCTTTTCAAGCAGCAGTTGGTTTCTGGAGCAGAGCTGAGAGGGTTATATTCTCACAGGAAAATGTGTTCTTTGCCATGAATAATAAGGTGAACTACTTAGCTTATAAATATTGGAGATCTGTAAAATCACTACTGATTTTATTTTTAAGAGCTACATTAAAGGACCATGTATTATTGAGACATGGTAATAAAAATTTAACAAATCCACGCATCTAGAGACCATATTAAAATACAATTTTTGTTATGATTTCTTTGGTGTCCATTTTAAGCTTTGCTGAAAATAACCAATAATCATAAATATTTACAACAAAATAATGTCTTTTATGGAATGAAGATCTTATGAAGCCATTTTTTATTAGTTAATCCTTCAAGTAAGGCAGAATTAAAACATCACCATCCTTCCAAATGCATAAATGTCAAACCTAAGGCATAAAAAAAGACCAATGTACTAATTTGAATGCAAATTAGTGACTGAGATTCAGGTATCATATTGACACGGAGCTGAAGAATTTGCAGGTCAAGAATCAATTTCCTTAGAGTTGCAGGAGAACGACTCAATGTTTTTCTCTGATTTCTGCCTCTGAAAATTATGATGATACATCAAGGCACAAATAAATTACATCCCTTCCGTCATGTTTCCCTCATTTTCAGACTCAGGAAATAACATTTACAATTCTATACTCCTGTCACATTTTACCTGTACCTCTTTATAAGCCTTTTAATATTTATGTGATAATGATTTAATTTATATCTATACTGTGATCTCCATGTGGACAAAAGACACTGTTTTTATTTCTTTGCTGTCCCAAATTTTCACTGGGACAAAGAGGGGTATAATCGATTAACTAACTATATGTGTAAAAATATATAGTGTCTAGCATAGGATGATAAAATCCCAAATAAGTGTTTTGGATAAATGAGTTGAATAACTGTTGATAAGTGAATAAATAAACCCATGAAGTAATAGTTTCAGCAAAGTTCAAGCGCAAAGCAATTTAAGACTCCTAGAAGGAAACATAGGTCAAAGCAACATAAAGCAATGTTGTATAAACTAAGTAGAGCTCAGTGCTAAAGGAAAACTATGTGAAGGTGTGACAGAAGTAGGTGTCAGTTTATTTAGAGTGTAGGTCCGATTTGAGCCAGGTTGTGAAGGATCTGGACCAGTAGGCACATTCTTTCACTCAAGCACTATGCAGCATGACCCCATCATTTTGTTGCAAGTCCAGAATTATTCTAAAGAATAAAGTCTCTAAAAAGTTCCACTCTCTACCACTGAGTGAGTCAGTTGTTTGGTGGCAGCCCATTTTAGCCTTGGATCAACATAATGAATCAAAATATTGCCTCTTAGTGTCTAATAAATATCTCCATATTAATAGGTCCCAAATCGAACTCTTGATTTCCCATGCCCTTAACTTGTTTCTCCTCTACTTTTTCCTATCAAAGTAAATCACATTACCCCAGACTCAGTTTCTCAACCCTAAAATCTATAGAGCCTCTCTTCCTCTTTTTCTGCTTAATCATCAGGCCATGCTAGTTCTTATCTCCAAAACCACCTGCTTCGATTTCTACTACCATCATCTTAGTCCAGGCTACCACCATCTTATGCCTGGACATGTTCCCCTAGTTAGTCTCCCAACTTTCAGTTTGTCCATCTCCAACTTATTAGAAATGTGTAATATTTTTTACAAGAAAAAACAAATAGATCAATGAAATGCACCAGCGAGATCAGAAAAAAGACTCATGTATTAGCATTTTTAAATCAGTGAAGAAAGTGTGGACTACTCAAAAATACTGATTATCTATGTAGAAAAATAGATTCACACTTAATTTTATTCTCAAAAACAAATTCCAAATGGGACTAACACTCAAATGGCAATAACAAATAAAAATTCCAAATTATTGACAAAATTATAGTGAAATTTATCATAGCCTTGGGGTATAAAATCTTCCTAAATAGACACAAAAATAAATGCTTTAAAGACTGATACATTTACATCAAAATTTTAAACTTGGATATAGAAAAAAAACTATGAATTGCCATGTTTTCTCTCCTAGCTTATATTTTTTTTCTCTGTAGCTTTCTAGTTGATTAGTGCTCCTTTGCATTTTTTTGTTAATTTTGAAAGATAAATGTTTTCTTTTCTATCATCTAGTGATGTCTTAAATATCTGACATACACATTTAAAATTATTTTAACAAAATCTTATCACTAGCTTTATCCAACCTCCATGTTGATAATATCTAAATGCTTACTTCTCCCTCATCATTTAAAGCTAATTTTTAATCAAACAATACTTAAATTTACTAATCTCATTTACTGATTTCTTTGGTTGTGATTCCTTCTTGCATCTTAGTATATACTATTAACTTAATTTTTATTCTTGGTAGACTATATTTGTTACTTGCCCTTTCAAAGAGAATCTATGGGTTATAAACTTTATGAATCGTCTATGTCTAAAATTGTTTGCCCAGCTAAAATAGGTTAGCTGAGTATAGAATTCTACATTCAAGTTTATTTTATCTTAATTATATGAAGGTATTGCTACTTTGTCTTCTCAAAAACAGTATTACTAGTGTTATTCTATTTCTCATTCCTTTGTAGTTTATTTTTTTTTCTATATAAAGTTTCTCCTCAGAAGTGAATTTCTTTCCATTATTTTCTTAAGTTTCATTTTGTTGTTTCTAGTTATGGGTGTTTGTTCTTCTGTTTGTTTTTTAATCTTGCTTGGCAACTAGAGAAACCTTTAATCTTAGGAGTCATGTTTTTTCCACTTTTGGAAAATTCTTGGTCATATTTCTTTAATATTATCTCCCCTCTATTCTCTTTTTTTCCTTCTGAACTTCTTTTAACTGAGTATTTAGATTCTGGACCTATTCTTATCTTTGCCTTTTCTTTAATAGTTTCAGTATTTTGAGACATGTTCAGGGAAGTTTCTCAGCTCCATTTTCTAGCACATTTTTTAATCCTTTTGTTTTTTTAAATTAAAATACTGTTTTTCATTTACTAGAATTTTTATTTTGTGCTTCTTCATAAGCACCTGTTCTTTATCATAATTTTGGGTCTAACTCTTTGAAGCTAGTTTTTGGAAGAAGTTACCTCCTTTGGCTCTTTGAGATTGTTAAATATTACTTTAAAATCCTTTTTAGGCTGCATTATGACCTTTACTTCCTTGGTTATATGTTCTTTTGGTGGTTGAGTTTATCTGTGTTTATGTAAAGATGTTGGTGTTACTTAGCGGTTTTGTCATTCTTAGCTGTTTGTACAGGAATTCTGTCCACATTCTGTGGGGAGAATTTCTCCTAGTGTAGTGGCTTCACAATTGTGTAGATACTAACCCTGAAGATGGCTTAGCTTTAGATTTGTCTGGTGGGCAGAGACATCAGAATTCGTTTCCAAGCAACACAGCCCTAGTTCTAGTTTCATGATAGTCAAGCAGCAGACTCTGCGGTGGTTTCGAGTTCTGTTTTACTCTTTTAGAAATACTTCTTCAATTCTGGTTCATGAAACTTTCTCTTACTTGTTTTTGAGGGTGGCTAAAAATTTGTTCATTAAAAAAATATGTATATATCATTTTAATGGGTTTTGTGTAGAAGGGAGGTATTTTATCATATTTCTCATGTGCCACCTTGAACTTAAGAAGGAATATAACTGATATTTCTAGTTATAGTTATAGACACAATAGTTATAGACACAAAGAGCTATAGCAGAACACATGACATGATGGAGGCTCAACATGAATATCAAGGGTATGGGATAGGAAAATATCAGTGTAAGAAGGGAAGAGCGAAGTAGGAGTTGTTGTAACTTTTGGAAAGCTATTGATAATATTCTTTAGTATTTACAAACTGCTCTAAGGCAAAAAATGTCTAAGATTACCTCAGCACTATTAATCAGAGTCTGTTAGTATTTTTCTTAATTAATTTTTAATTAATCTTAACTTTTCTTAACAAACATGTACATTAAGAAAAAATAATTTAAGTATACAACATTAGCTGAGCAAAATGTGAATCTCTTATTCCATGTCCCCTCCCCCACTCCTCCATCCTTCCTCAGAGGCACCTGCCACTAATAGATTTGTCTGTATTCTTGCAATCCCCTTCTATGAATTGACATTCATACACAGATAATTACATATTTCAAAAGCAAATGGGAAATATTGTCGTGCAATTTGTCTTTTCAATTAAAATTATTTCTTTAAAAATTCTGCATCATTTCATACAGATGCACTTCTTTTTTAATTACTATTGCATAAAATTCCACAGTATACTTTCTCTTTAGAATAAAGTTTCAGTGCCTGAGTACCCAGGGTTGCTCATAGACTTTCCAGGAACATATGGGAATGAAGAAAGAAATTGATTTCCAGATTCTTCAACTTTCCCTTGTACTTTGCCCCAAAATTGATTTGCCTGAGAATGCTCCTGTGATCGGGTTGGTCTTCTTTCCTCTCTCCACTTTCACAATCAATCAATCAATCACCATTCTCCTATTTAACAGTAGAAAAACATATCTTTACCAATCCCTATTATTTACTATGATGTAATTGTCTCAAGATATAAAGCACTTTGGGGTGCAAATCAAAGGACCCTTGGAGAATGCATAGCTTCTGGGGGAAGGGGCCAGGAAAAATAAGGCACAGAAAGTTTAAACATTGGGAATGTAACATTGATTTCACTCAGGCAACTGGAATAGCTTAGGACTGGAATTCGAAAGTGAGATGGTTGTCCCTGGAACAGGTATTTATATGTCTATTTGAATTGAAAATGAAGTCAAATATTTTTGACATAAATATGAGAGCTATCTTTGCTCTTTAGATTATATGCCAGACTTTCTCCATAAATTGAGTGAGTGAATTTATAGCACTTAGACTTGGATGAAAATATATTTAAAGCATATGCACAATTTAAGAACATCAGAAATCACATCTTTTGCAATAAAACATTATGATTAAAATTAAGTCAATGTCATAGTTTCTCAAAATTCTTTTGAGGAATAAATGAACAAAACTTTTAAAGACAATATAGTCTTCTGATACTCTCCTATTTTTTTTTTTTTTTTTTTTTGTGGTATGCGGGCCTCCCTCTGCTGCGGCCTCTCCCGTTGCGGAGCACAGGCTCCGGACGCACAGGCTCAGCGGCCATGGCTCACGGGCCCAGCCGCTCCGCGGCATGTGGGATCCTCCCAGACCGGGGCGTGAACCGGGTTCCCCTGCATCGGCAGGCGGACGCGCAAACACTGCGCCACCAGGGAAGCCCCTGATACTCTCCTATTGATGGACTTTCATCATTCCTCACTCAGCTGATGCTCTGAGCACCTACTGTGTGCCGAGTAACTATTTTAAAATGTGGAGGTGCCCCAGTGGATAATAATAAGCAAAATCATCCAAGTTACCCAACCAAAACCCAGTCAAAAAACAATCCAGCTGAAGGAGATAGAAAATAAAAACACAACTTCATAAAAGCGTCAAATATACACTATGTCAGATGGTGATGATAAAGTGTACACTTTTAAATAGGCTGCTCAGGAAAGGCTCAATGAGGTGACATTTGAGTAAAGGCTTGAAATAGCTCAGGGGATATATGAGGATGTACAGGAAAAGGGAACAGTAAGTGCACGGACCCCTATGCCAAGGTTATGTCTGGGCGTTTTGAAGATTTAAAAGGAGGGTAGAGAGTCTTGAGAAGGGTGAGCCAGGAGAGTGTTGGTAGGTGAGGTGAGAAAGGTAAGAGGAGAGAGCACTGGGAGGAAAGAAGCGAGGGCTAAAATTATGTTAAGGCTTACAAGTTATTGTGAAAATCCTGGCTTTTTCTCTGAGTGAGATGGGAATCCAGTGGAGAATTCTAAGCAGGAGACAGACAGGATTCATCATTCTACTGGCTCTATTGAAAATAGACCACAGGGGGATAAGACTGAAAGTTGAGAGACCAGATTAGGAGGCTGTTTTAGGCATTCAGGTAAGAAATGATGAGGGCTCAGACCAAAGTAAGAATAGAGGAGGTGAGAGATGATTTGATTCTTCATATATCTCTAAAGTATAGCCATAATAGGACTGTACAGATTATTGACAAATGGGATAGAGGATAAGAGAGAAAGTGGTTTCAAATAGTGACTTCTAGGATTTTGGCTTAAGCTACTGGAATGATGAAGTTTCTATTTATTGTGCTCTAGAAGACCAAGATGAGAACGGGTTTGGAAGACAAGATCAAGAGTTTGTTTTTCAAGTTATGTGTGAGGTGTATAGTAGATATGGAAGAGAAGGTGTCCGTAGGCCGGTGGATGCATGAGTCTGGAGGTCAGAGGGGAAATTTGAGCTAGAAATATAAATTGTCAAGTGAAGAGTAGTGGATGTTGAATCAGAGAATCAGGACACCAGAGGAGGGCACCAAGGAAGTGAGTATAGATGGAGAAGAGATCTTAGGACCAAGTCCTGGGGAACTCCAACAGGGGGAGGTGAGGCAGATGAGGAGGAACCAAGAAAAGAGACTCAGTCTCAGAGGCCATTGAGGAAGAGAGAAAGCCAGGAGAGCGTGACATTTTGGAAAGCAAGAGAGGAAAGTGATTTCACTTTAACATGTTCCGCATTTTCAGTATATTTTTAAAAATTAGGCAATGGAAGTATATCTTTGTGCACATATGTGAATATTTCCTAAGGATTGATTCCAGAAGTAGAATTGCTATGCTAAAGATGTGAGCACTTAAAACTTTTATAGATTCTGCCAAATTGCCTTCCAAAACTGCTTCACCAATTTAATCACCCTTCAAGAGTGTTTGAGAGTGCCTGTTTCCCCATATTATTACTCACTCTTGATAATACTAAATTTTAAAAATACATACAAATATCTTATTTTGATTTTAACTTGCATTTTTCTTAATGTTAAGCTTGAGCATTTTTTATCAGTTTATTGGCCATTTATAAATCCTAAGTGAATCCTGATACAAATCATTTGCCCATTTTTCTATTGACCTGTTTTCTTAATGATGTGTAGAAGTAGAAGCATTTTTATGTTCAGAATGTAATTTCCAGTCTGCCACTTGTTGTTTAACTTTGTTTATGGTGTCTTTCATAACAGAGAAATTGAAAATTTTTATGTAGTCAAGTGTTTCAAACATTTTCTTTATGGTTCTGGGGTTGTGTTTTGCTTAGATTTTCCCCACCATATGGTTGTAAAAATTATCGTGCATTTTCTCCTTAACACTTTTATAGTTTGCTTTTTACATTTACCTCTCTAAGCCATAAGGAATTTATACTGGTAGATGGCCCGAAGCTGAAAATAACTATTTTTTTCCAAATGCATGACACATTTTGGCAACACCGTTCATTGAATACTGACTTGCTCTCTTTCTTCCCACTGAGTTGAACTGTCACTTTCATTAACAGCTGAACTTCAACATTTTTCATCATTCTGTTTCTGGACTCTGTGTGCTACTCAATGAGCCTACTTATTTATTTCTGCATAATTTGATATCTTTTAATGACTATTATTTTATGATTTTTATATATTTTAAGCAGGTCCTTTATCTTATTGGGGGGGTATTGTTTCACATTTTTTAAAATTTAAATATTAGAATCTATTTATAAGTGTTCCAGTATACAACAAACAAAAATATTTTGGGATTTTGCATGGGATTTTGTTGGATTTGTAGCTAAATTTGGGAACAGTATGCATATTTATAATAATAATTTACTGCACTTCTTTTAAAAAGTGCAGTATACCTTTTCCTTCTTCTGTATGCCTTGGTAGGGTTCTACAATTTTCTTCATGTTAGGCTTATTCCTAGTTAATTTATGAGTTTTCCTAGAATTTTGTGAGGAAGAGTATATTGAAAGGGTGCCCAAGAGGACGGCTTACCTCAGATTTTAATATTTCTAGCTCTATTGACTGGCCTCCAATATTCACCTAGCATACACCGTAATTAAAATATGTCTTCTGATTAATTTTGGTTTTGTTTTTCCCAGCTCAGTACTTGTCAATTTATAGATGATAATGTAATAAAATAGACCACTAGATGGCAGAAGAAGCCACCTTTTCTGGACTGGTGTACGCTTTTTAAGAAAAGAAACAACGCCGCTGAGAAGAATAAATTATTTTATAGTCCACAACACACCAGCATACACTGGCAATAATATTGACCTAAAAAAAAGTCAATACTAAATAGATCAATGATCCCTACTTCAAAACAATTGCCATAAATTATACTTTATTAAATTCTTTATGTAAACATACGTTTTTTATTCTTCCTCGAACTCTTCTTCCTTATTCCACCGCAGAACTGTGGGTATTCTGTAGAATTCAATTTTTGATCTTCTGCTTTGCTTTGTTCCTTTTGTTTTACTCCATCTAAATAACTTTTCTACTGCAAGGTTTCAACCATCGTCATCTCTGTGCCCAGAACTCCTGAACTGCATTCATGACTTTGAACTCAAATTCATCCTCAAATATCGTATTTTTTAATAATGGACCGACATGTCCCATAGGCTACTTGAGTCCTTCTCTTCCTCTAGGACACATAGGTAGCTAGCATTTCCCTCCTCCAGGGACCTCTTGGCTGATTCGTTTCAAGCAACAAATTGCATACCATTAGTAGGCTGTGAAAGCAATTAAGTTATTTGCATCCAGTAATATAAAAAATAATGCAGTAGAAAAATGTCAGAGTGCAATGCCCATAGTAAGGGCAAATATTCATTCTGCGAGATACTTGTGTCAGCTAAATATATGCATGTATATGAATATGTGTACTGGATTGTGATAAAAATGTATTTTTTACTGTGGATCATAGTCAAAAATGTTTGAAAAAGAAAAAAAAAATTCCCATATAGAATCTCTCAGACTCCATCTTACCTAATATAATGGAGGATCCTTAGGTTCCACTTTCTAAAATATACCATGTCACTTTATATGCTAACCCTCGGTCTTTGCACAAATATTGAATATATTTGCACAAATATCCTACTCTATGCTTCTAGGTGCATCAGACTGTGAAATCTACCTAGATGTCTCTTTAAAGTAACAGAAGTCCTAGCCTTTCCATAGGTGCTTAGGTATATATGAGCTCTCCCATCTGTCCTACCATAATTAGCTTCGGAGTTCCAGCTTGCTGTCCTCTAAGCCTTGCTGTACACTCTATCCTTGCCTGACTTTTTTTGAAGAGCGGGTCTAAACCCTATTGATGCTGAAATTCCATAGGAAGTCTACATGTAAGTCGCACTGTCATTTAAAAGTGAACACATTTGAAACTTAACTCATCTTCTCTGTTTCAAATCAACTCATATCTTAATTTTTATGGTATTCACAATTTTATCTATCTGTTAATTACTTAGGCTTGAGATCTTAAAATGAATATTAGGTTAGATGATAAAAGCTTTAACTCTGGACTCAGGAGAATCTGGCTTTGAATATCAGCTTAACAACTTTTTCTCTGAGTGTCTTTATGCAGGTTACTTAGCATTTCCAATTCTCAGACTTCCTCATCTATAAAATGGAAATAATGATAATACCTATGTTAGAGTCACTAAGAAGATTAATGGTATAATACTTGCAAAGCACTTAACACAGTGTCTGACAAATAGTAAGAACACAAAAAATGTGGATTATTGTTTTTAATAGTAGTAGCAGCAGCAGCAACAATCCTGAAAGAAATCAACAGAACTCATCAAGCCTTTGGTATGATCATTCACTTTGGTATGATCTGGATTCCCCTGAGTTTGTCTTTTTTGTTTTTTTGGTTTTTTTGCGGTACGCGGGCCTCTCACTGTTGTGGCCTCTCCCGTTGTGGAGGCTCAGCGGCCATGGCTCACGGGCCCAGCTGCTCCGCGGCATGTGGGATCTTCCCGGACCGGGGCACGAACCCGCGTCCCCTGCATCGGCAGGCGGACTCTCAACCACTGCGCCACCAGGGAAGCCCCTCCCTTGAGTTTTTATCCTCCGTAGTACATAGCTTAATGTGAAGTACATGGAATGCACTCCATAATAGGGTGTGCCTGGGATAAATATTTTATCTTAATATTCTCTAATTATTCTTTTTAGTTATGTAACTAATCTTTTAATATTATTTTCCTTAAGTGCTTATATTTGTATTCTATATTAGAGAACCTCTTTTTTTTCTAAAAGTGTTTCTTATGCTCTACAATTTTGTAGTGAAAATTATGAGATATTAGTGCTGTTCCTTTTTTTTATTTTTTTTTATTTTATTATTATTTTTTTCTTGTGGTATGCGGGCCTCCCTCTGCTGCGGTCTCTCCCGTTGCGGAGCACAGGCTCCGGACGCGCAGGCTCAGCGGCCATGGCTCACGGGCCCAGCCGCTCCGCGGCACGTGGGATCCTCCCGGACCGGGGCACGAACCCGGTTCCCCTGCACCGGCAGGCGGACGCGCAACCACTGCGCCACCAGGGAAGCCCCCTTTTTTTTTAATTAATTAATTTATTTATTTATTGGCTGCATTGGGTCTTCATTGTTGTACACGGACTTTCTCTAGTTGCGGCGCGCGGGCTTCTCATTGCAGTGGCTTCTCTTGTTGCGGAGCACGGGCTCTAGGTGCGCGGTCTTTAGTAGTTGTGGCGTGTGGGCTCAGTAGTTGTGGCTCACGGGCTCTAGAGCACAGACTCAGTAATTGTGGTGCACAGGTTTCGTTGCTCCACAGCATGTAGGATCTTCCCGAACCAGGGATCTAACCCGTGTTCACTGCATTGTCAGGCGGATTCTTAATCACTGTGCCACCAGAGAAGTCCCGTGTTCCTTTTTTAAAAAAGAGAAATACATGTATGCTTTGCATTTATAGAGATGAGATTAATAAAATCCATTTTTCCTCATTATGAATTTCATGTTTAAAATGTAAAACAGGAAGAGTCAGAGCCTAAATGTTGGAAAACTACTCAACAGTGGCTTGAGGATCTCTTTTCTCAAATATTTGATGTACTTTGGAAAATTTAAATTATCTGGTTCCTTGACTGTGATATTGTGATTTATAAGAAATATATATTTGCTCATTTAGATGACCAGAATATATTTATCATATAAAGACCATATATGTGGTCTTTGTCCACAGTTCTTGACTCATAGCTCTCAAAACTTGGCATTTTCTAAGTGTTGGGAGTGATAAAGGTGTCTTTGTTATGTGAATGAGGTGACTTGGAATGCAAGGTTGGAACTCGAGATAGTACCTTTCATCTCCTGGAAAGGGAGAGGGACTAGAGGTTGAATCAATCCACAATGTTCAATGATTTAATCAATCATGGCTATTAATGAAGCCTTCATAAAAACCCAAGAGGATAGGATTTGGAGAGCTTCCAGGTTTGTGAACAATGAAGATTTAGAGAGAATGGTGTGTACTGAGAGGGCATGGAAGCTCCACACTCTTTCCACATACCTCGCCCTATGCATCTCCTTCAGCTGGCTGATCCGCAGTTATGCCCCCTTTTTTTTTTTGTGGTACGCGGGCCTCTCACTGTTGTGGCCTCTCCCGTTGCCGAGCACAGGCTCCGGACGCACAGGCTCAGCGGCCATGGCTCATGGGCCCAGCCGCTCCGCGGCATGTGGAATCTTCCCGGACCAGGGCATGAACCCGTGTCCCCTGCATGGGCAGGCGGACTCTCAACCACTGCGCCACCAGGGAAGCCCAGTTATGTGCTTTTAAAATAAAATGGTGATCTAGTAAGTAACATGTTTCTCGGAGTTCTGTAAGCCACTGCAGCAAATTATTCGAATGCAAGGAAAGGGGGTCGTGGGCATCTCTGATTTATAAGCCAGTGGTTCAGAAGCACAGGTAACAGCCTGGACTTTTGACTGGCCTTTGAAGTGAGGCGGGTGGGCAGGCAGTCTTGTAGGGCTGAGCCCTCGAACTGTGGAATCTGATGCTATCTCTGGGTAGATAGTGTCAGAATTGAGTTGACTTCTGGGACACCCATCTAGTGTTCTAAGAATTGCTTTTTGAAGTGTGGTGGTCCTCGTCTTTACCCCTGTCCTATTGCCCGTATTGGAAATTGAGTCTCAAATCACCAAAGATTGACATTCTCAACATATTTCACTGTTGCAGAAAAAGAAATATGATCTTTGGAGACACTGTTCCCTGTTCTAACCCTATACCTGATTCAGTGCCTGGCGTGGTGCTCAGCAATATTTATTGAAGGAATGAATAAACGAATACAAGGAATCAAATCCTGACTTTGCTAATTAACATACTGACCTTAGTCAAGTTATTTACCTCTAGAACTTAATTTTACTCTTCTCTAAAATATGGAAAGTCTACTTACATTTTTGTGATCGTGTAAAATGAGGAACTTATGAAAGTGTATGACAGATAGTAAGCATGCTGTGTATTGGTTTCCTCCTCCCTTTTATTGTTGGAATAATAAAACTGATTTATCCAAATGCTCAGGTTATTCTATTATAGAGATTTTATTGTTTTGGTAGGGCTATTACTGTATAGGATAGGTGGCAATTTAAAACTGTAATTTAGGCGGTAAATATTATTGCTAGCTCTAGAAAGGATTTCAGACCATCTTATCCTATTGCTTCATTTTATAGATGAGGAAACTGAGGCACAGAAAGGGGGAGTATCTTTACCAAGTTCCCACAAGTTCATGGCTGCAGTGGAGCTACATTTCAGATTTCTTAGTTTCTCAGCACAACACAAATATTTTTCTTTGCCTCCCCCTCTTCCTCTCTCTCTCTCTCTCTCCCTCCCTTTACTCTACAAAGCAGCTTTCCAAAGTTACAGTCATTGGCCAAGAGGGACCCACTGGAGAAGACAGTCAGACAGCAGGCAAAGTTAAGACACAGCATCTGTTAATGTTTTCTTCTCATGTTAAACATCTGCTAGAGACTTAGGACAAGCCCTCTGGGGCGGCTGGAGTTGTGCAGCTCACATGCAACACTTGCCATCCACTCTGGCCTTTGAGATACTGGAGCACAGATGGGCAGCTGGGGAAAATGCAAGAGTCAGCAGTTAATCGAAGGGCAAATCTGCGGTGTGGTTCAGGATCTGGGCATCTCTTCTGAACAATCAGATTGTGGAATCTAACTGGCTCCATGTCTCTGTATGTCACCGGTATCTGTGTTCAATAAATATTTAGTCTTTGTGTTCATTAAGTATTTAGATATCTTATTAACTGTTTTTTCAAAGTATTTCATATTTACTTGTATTTATCTCCATTATTTATAATATGTGTTCCTAAGTAACATATTAAAAGTTTTATACATAAAAATAGTTTACTAATAAGTAAACTTCATGTAAAATTTTATTTTCTTATATTTCTATTAATCTTTTAACTGAAATATGTTTTGTTTATTTAAGCGGCTCCCCTCTTCAGATTTTTTTCTTCAGATTTCAGAAAAATCTTGGCATCTGGTAAAAATGTGTTTGTAAAAAAGAAAGAGACAAGTAGAGTTGATCTCATCGTTAAATTTTAACTTTTCAATTTTAAAATAATCAATAGTTTTTCATAACTTTAACTGATTTTGAATGAGTAGATACAATCAGTATTATCTTTTGAGAATGTTTAAGTTCATTGAGAAGTGAAATTTGTCAATGTGGAACCTAGAAAATGGTACAGATGAACCGGTTTGCAGGGCAGAAATAGAGACACAGATGTAGAGAACAGACATATGGACACCAAGGGGTGAAAGCGGCAGGGGTGGAGGTGGGGCCGGGATGGTGGTGTGATGAATTGGGAGATTAGGATTGACATGTATACACTGATGTGTATAAAACTGATGACTAATAAAAACCTGCTGTATAAAAAAATAAATAAAATAAAATTTAAAAATTCAAAAAAAAAATGTGACACAGACATTAAGTAAGCAAGTGCTGTTGGAAAAATGGTGCTAATAGACTAACTCCATGCAGGGTTGCCACAAACCTTCAATTTGTAAAAAAAAAAAAATACAGTATCTGTGAAGTGCAATAAAGTGAAACAATAAAATGAGGAATGCTGGTGCATTCATCTCACAGACATTATGCTGAGAAAGAAAATGGACACAAAAGAATCACTGTATATGGATTTCATTTATATAAAGTTCAAGAACAGTCAAACTAAACTAATGAAAAAAATTTTTAATGATTGCCTCTGAGAAGTGTTCACTGAGAAAAAAGCAATTAGGAGTTTTCTGGGATGATGGAAATGTTCTATATCTTGATGGAGCATGAATTACCTGGTTATATGCATTTGTCAAAACTCTGCAAGTTGTACACTTAAGATTTGTGCATTATATTGTATGTAAAGTTTACCTAAATAAAAGAACTATAAACAGAAACAAAAAGAAAAAATCAAGCCAAAAAAAGAAAAAAAAAAGAGAGAATGTTTAATTTAATTGAGAAGTGAAACTTGTCAGACCGAAAGAAGTAGAATTAATTATGTTTTAAAATATCAGTCACTCATTCATTCAGCTGATTGTTTATTGAGCATTTCCTATTTTCCAAGACTTTGCTAGCACATTTCTTACTGTATTACTTGTTATAAAAAGGCTCTGTAGTAGGTATTGTTAGTCCCATATTCCACATGAATTAACTGACATTTAAAGGGGCCCATGTCACATAACGAACAAAAGGTAAAGCTGGGATTGAAATCCAGAGTATATGGGCTTCATTTGTTGTCACATGAAGTCTCAATAAACTAATAACACTTATTCATAATAACACTGCTAAATAGCACTTAGCAGTGGCCACATGTTAGACATCATTATAGATAGTGTCCGATTTTTTTTTTTCACATTACTTCACACACAGGTAAGTATTATAAAAATCAGGAAAGGAATGTAGGTTCATATTTATTTGGTGTGATAATTGAATCTCAGACCGATTGTAAATCCTGCACTAGGGTTTCTTAACCAGGAATGTGAGAATAGAATTCAAGGGGCTCATTAATCTGGAACCAAATAAAAAATCATTTTCATACTAGTTTTTAACTGAAATTTAACATTTTCTTTAACAATGAATAGTGACCAAAAAAAAGAAAAATCACAGTAGCATTGGAGGCCCAAGGCAGCCAAAGGTAGCCAGCATATTGCAAAGGTTAAGATTCAAAAACTTCCATACTTCATCTCACAGAAGTCATTCCTACCATGTGCCTAGCACTGGGTTTCATAAATCAACAGAAAAAAATTACCCTTAGAGAACTCAGAGAATTGCAAAGGAAATTGACATGCGAACATTTATATATATATATATATATATATATATATATATATATATATATAGGGAGAGAGAGAGAGAGAGAGAGAGAGCATTTAAAGACCACAAGAAAGGTGATGAGAGAAAAAAGATAAAATCACCAACTTTACCCCAAACAGCTCCTCAGGGAGAGAGGCCACCAGGAGACTTTCCTTCAAAGAAGAGCTACTTGAGCTACATCTTCAAGATGAATAGGAACTCACCTTGCAACAACAGTTTAGCAAATGAGTGAGAATTCCTGGTAAAAAGAATAACTTGTGCAAAAGCACTACGATGTGAGAGGCAAGGTGCATTTGGAGAACTCAAAACAGTTCAGAACAAGTGGAAAGCAAGGTGTATGTCAGCGAGTGTCAGAGACTGAGGCTCAAAGCCAGTGTGGTAACGTCATGAAGATCACGGCCGCAGTAAGGTGCTGAGTCCTCGAGCGGAAAAGCCTTGGGAAGGATCTATCTCCCATGAGAACGAGCAACATATTTAACAAATAAGTATTCAGGGCTGATCTTTACACACCTTCATTATTCCCTGACCATAAGGGCTGCTTTGCCTCAAACCCCCTTAAGTATCAGATGTTTGATTTCTTAGAGGTGCCGTGGAGACAGCTGAGGTTGACGAGATGTCCCATAAAGTAGCAAGATCCTCTTAGTGTGGGGTCCTGGGCTCTGGAATTTTAACCAGATGTTTGGACACAGCCTCAGTTTGTTTTCCTTCTGAACGTGGTTCTCACTTTATCCTGTTCACTCTGACCTACAGCTGGGAACAGAGGCTGGAAACAAGAGGGCTTGCCTGAGTTCTAGGAGACAGAAAAGGAGGGAGATGAAAGTGTTGGCACTTTGAATCTTGACTTCTGTTCAGAGATCTTCCTGCACTGCTCAGAGAGGAGTCCACAGCTTCAGTTGGAAAAAACAAGTGACATTTTCCAACACTGTTGATCAGCACTGGTGGGACTAAAGTTGGGATCTGAAGGGCTTGTGTACTAGCAGGGACCAGGGATACAATTTATTACAATAACAGTCATTGGCCCCTTTCTCCGTGTCAAGCACTATGCTAACCGTTTTAGAAACATTCGCTCATTTTTTCCTCATAGTAATCCCATGAGGTAGGGATTACTTTTCCTATTTTACCGATTAGCAAGCTGTGTTTAGTGAGGTTAAGTAGTTTCTCAGACTTCACCCTACAGTCCACCTGTTCAAGAGCCAAGATTTATACATGGGTCTGGCTGACTCCAAGCCCATGCTCTGTAAAGAGGCAGTTTTATGTAGTGGAAAGAGCACTTTTTAAGGAGTCTGGATCTAACGTCTCATTCTGCCACTTAATTTACCGCGAAATCTCAGTTAAGTCATTTACTCTGTTTCTTGGCTTCCTTATAAGCAAATGATGTACTACAAATATTTGTTGTGGAAACCAAATGAATTCATGTATATAAAAAGAGTTTTTGATGTTGTTAAATTCTACATCAAAGAATTTATTTCAAAGCCTCAGTTGTTGTACCTATAAATTTGGGAAATAGTGGTCCTGAATAACTCACATGGATGTTGGAAGAAACAACCGAGATTACCTATGAGGAAGTACTTTATAAACTGTAAAGTACTGTACAAATGAGGTAATGTGCAAGCAATCACCTTATAATTCTAATAGGCTGTAAGAGATTATAGTGATTACTGTCAGTTCCTCTGAGACTAATAACAAGTATCACTAGTTAATATTCTTTTACTTTTATTAGGTTCCTTAGATTGCTGTGGCATATATTTTCCAAGTAACTTGGCATAGAACTTCCTCCTATCCAGATCTTCTCCCAGACCCTCTGCCACTGTAAAACAAGATGACGCCAGCATGAAAGTAGCAGCATGTTCTTTGAATGACCTGCCAAAGTCAGAGCCTCATGTATTACATATCTTAAGAGCTGCACATGCATTAATACTATAAAAGAGGTTTTGTGAGAGAGACAAATACAAACACCATGAGGTCACTTCTTCCAGAGTATAACAGGATGCAGATTCTTGGAAGGAAATAGTATAAATGTCCTTTTGGAAAATTTTGTCTCTGAGTACAGAACACATTATAAATTTTTCCAGACCCCTCCAACATACAGTACATCAAACAGTGTGCCTTTTCTTTTCTTTCCTTTATTCCCCCCTCTCTCTCTTTTTAAGTAGTTCTATTTTCAGAGAAAGGAGGAACAGCTGGGAGGAGCTTTTAGTTACCAAGGATTTCAAGCATCAGTTTCTGCTCTTCAGGTCCCAGTCTGTTTGCAGACAGAGCAGTTCAATCAGTCCAGAATCAAGATCCCAATCCCACTTTTTCACCTGGGTGAATAGTTCAATTTTTCAGCCCTCTTCGTCTGCCAAGGAGGGCAGAATGACATGAAGTTAAACAAATACTGAAGTGGAAATCAAGAGATTTGGGTTCTATTAAATAATTCTACAGATAATTGTAGTATGACAAAATAACTCTTTTAATGATATCTACTAAATTTCTAGCACCACTTGTCACAAGCTCACTAAACAGTTGTTGAATTATAAGAAGTGAGTGTAAAACACTCGGTAATAAGCAAAATTTCAATGAAGGCGTCACTGCACTGATCTGATCGTGGTATTTCTAGACTTCCGGTGGTGCTAGCCATAGTGTGTAACTTGGAACAAGAGAATGACTCCAGAGGAGGTACAAGAGCTTCGAGTTGAACTCAGGTCTGTTGCCTCCACGATACGATGCTGTCCTTATGATGAGTGAATTGGCCTCTCTGAGCCTCAGTTTCCCCGTCTATAAATGAAGCAGTTAGATTAGATAATCCCCGAGACACCTTCCAGCTCTGTGAGTCTACTTCTATATAGTACAGCATATAACAATTTAAGAAACTCCAGACTTAGAAAGAATTTTCTGTAAACACTCAAAGTTAAGTCCCCACTCCAGAAAAAAAAAAAAAAAATCAAACATGCAAGAAATTGTATGATCTATTCTTACAGACAGTAATGCCATAATTTCCGTGGATATCTTATTTGAGAGCTACATATCCAAAAACACCAAGTGGCTAGTTGCCATCTTTTACTCTCATCCCATACCCTGGGTAATTAATTTTCTTTTTTAAAAAGCCTCAAAGATAGCAACTGTTGATCTTCAGCCTTTTCTTTAGACCAATGGTTTTCATTCATGACTGCACATTAATGTCACCTGTGCAGCTTTTAAAATGTGAGGATGTCTAGGCCCCATTCTCTGAGATTCTGATTTAATTGGTCTGACTTAATCAAGGTGGAGTCTGGGCATCTCTCTTTTAAAGTTATCCAAGTGATTCTACTAAGTAGTCAGGGTTGACTAGAGCAGTGTCCCCTAAATTTTAATGTGCACATGAATCCCCTGGGGATCTTGTTCAAATGTAGATTCTGATTCCATAACTCTTAGGCAGGGTCTGAGATTTTATATTTCTAATAAACTGCCTAAACTCCCAAGTGATGTTGATGCTTTGACCCTTGCCACTAGAAGTGTGGTCCATGGATCAGCAACATTAGCATCTTCTGGGAGAATGTTAGAATGCAGAATCTCAGGCCCCACCACAGACCTACTATATTAGGGTTCTGGAGAGAAACAGATCCAATCGGAGATAAATACATATAATGAAGTTAATTATAAGGCATTGGCTCATGTGATTGTGGAGAGTGACAAGTCCCATGCAGTAGGCAAGCTGGAGACCTAGGAGAGCTGATAGTATAGTTCCAATCTGACTCTCAGGGCCTGAGAACCAGGATTGCAGATGGCATAGTTCTAGTCTAAATGACAGCAAGCTTGAGACTCAATGAAAGACGATGTTTCAGTTTCAGTCAGAAGGTAGAGGAAAAGCCAGTGTCCCAGCTCAAGGCAGTCAAAGCTGGAGGAGTTCCCTCTAACTCTAGGCAGATCAGTCTTTTTGTTCTATTCATGTCTTCACGTGATTGGATGGGGTCCACCCACATTAGGGAGGGCAATCTGCTTTACTCAGTCTACAGATTCAAGTGTTAGTCACATCCGGAAACACCCTGACATGCCCAGAATAATATTTGACCGAATGCCTGGATACATGGCCCATTCAAGTTGACACAAAAAATTAAGCATCATATCTACTGAATCAGAATATGTGTTTTAATATATTATATATACATATGTATACAAGTAATACACAGAGTATGAGAAACACTGCACTGCAATAACAATTCTCAAAATTTTTGGTTCTATTGACCCCTTTTCCATTCTTAAAAATTATTGAGCATCCCAAAGTATTTCTGTTTATATAGGCTATATCTATCAATATTTCCTATATTAGAAATGAAAACTGAGGACTTTCAAAATATTTATTGATTAGTTTAAATAACAATAATAAACCCATTATGTTAACATAAATAACATTTTCATGAAAAATAACCATATATTTTAAAAACAAAAAGTTGTGAGAAAAATAGCATTATTATACAATTTTCCAAATCTCTTTAATGTCTAGTTTAGTATAATGTGTTATACTAAAGTGGATACTCACTTCTTTCTGAATTTAACGTGTGGCAATATTGTATGTCATATAGACGCTGGAAAACTCCACTCTACTCTCGTAAGATAAAGGGTGAAAAAGGCAAATAATATCTTAATATTATTGTAAAAATAATTCTAATTTTGAATACTCCCTGAAAATGTCTCAGGGGCCTCCAGAGGTCCCAGGACCACACTTTGAGACTGCTGTTCTAGAGAAAATCTAGACAATCTATATAATTCCTTCCAAAACAGTCAGCCTCGGATCTCACCAATTCTACTGACATTTGGGGTAATTACAGCACTTTCTGGAGGAAGTCAGCCCTTTTTTTCCACCAGTAAATTATGCAGTACTGCCAGCAGTTTCAAAGACCAATGATTAGAATGCCAGTTTTGAAATTTACTAACCTCCTACTCTAAACTAAGTTTTCTCAACTTCATCACTCCGGATACCTTGAGTGGAATACTTTGCTGTAGTGGGCTGTCTTATTCATTGTAGGAGTTTTCACAGCGTCTTTAGCCTCTACCCACGAGGTGCTACCACATCTTCCCTATCATGACAACCAAAAATGTCTCCAGACATCACCAAACATCCCCTCGAAGGCAAAATTATGTGTAACTGAGAAGCAACGCTATAGACTAAGGGAGACAATGAGAGTGGCGAGGGTGGGAGACAAGGTTTCTGGCTCTGATTTCATCTTTTGTGTGGATTGTGATACATTTAACAGGAACTGGAAATAAAGGGAGAGAAAGGTCTTGAGAGGAAAGACAATGAATTCAAGTTTTCAGTGTTGATTTTGAAATATCCAAGGGCTCTCTGCATGATTAGAACATGGGGTGTTATCAGAGGAACTGCTACCAAAAGACTAGAAACAGAGGTTCTCCAGAGTCACACTATAACTGAGAATGAGAGAATGTCTTGTAATTGGATATCAAAAAGAAATTCTTTTCATTTTTTTATTATGTTCCAAGCATCTCATAAGACCTCTTATAAATAGCTGTTATTCTAGCTGGAATGACCCTTTTACTGGTGAGAAACTGTACACTGAGAGAAGTTGAGTAAGTGTTCAAACTATAAAACTCTTAAATGGCTAAGTTTGGTTACACTCTAGAGTCTAAGGGCTTTCTATTACCCCTTTCTCTATCTCTGTCTCTCTCTTCTTTCTTTCATTCATCAGATATAAGTGGCTACCATGTTCCAGGAGATATGTATGGTGCTGCTATACATTAGAGTAAAGAAGAGATAGTACAGTCTTTGTCCCTTATGGAGCTTTCAATCTAATAGCAAAATAGAAAATTAAACAAGGAATAACAATGTGTTAACTGCTATGATCGAGAAGTCACAGGGTCCCATGGCAAGACCATTTATCCCAGTCTCCAAAGGGCAGGTCAGAAAAAGCTCCCTACAGGAAGTGACACTTAAGCTAATATCTCACTGATGAGTAAGAATTAGAAAAAGACAAGGAGAAAGAATGTTCTACTCTGAGGGAATACTATGTGTGAAGGATGCTTCTCTCAATTTTTTGCTGTTTTTAAGTCTAAATTCTTTTATTTTCTTTACTCTTTTATCCCAATGTCATTTATATCAGCTTGTTAATATATAATTTTTTAAAACCACATCATAAATATGTGGTTATATTTTTTGAAAGTACCTTTCTCTGAATTTTAATTAAATTGTACCAGGAAAGGCAGTTGGCATGGTGAAGCTTTGAAACCTAGATTTCAAGAGTAAGACATTCAACAGAGCATTTCCCTCCCAAATTTTCATTTTCTTCACTTGTAAAATGGCAATGGGCTATTGTAAAGACCATAAAACATAATATATATGGAGATGCTTGTGCAAATGTAGGCTTTCCATAATAACTGGTCTATTATTCTGCCAGGTCAAATGATCAGCATGAGTAAAGTCATGAAATGTGAACACAAAAGGCATGTTCAAGAGAGCAAATAGGGTTTCCCTGGTGGCGCAGTGGTTGACAGTCTGCCTGCTGATGCAGGGGACACGGGTTCATGCCCCGGTCCAGGAGGATCCCACATGCCGCGGGGCGGCTGGACCCTTGAGCCATGGCCGCCGAGCCTGCGCATCTGGAGCCTGTGCTCTGCAACGGAAGAGGCCACAACAGTGAGAGGCCCGCGTATCGCAAAAGAAAAAAAAGAAAAAAAAAAAAAAAAGAAAGCAAATAATCCATATTAGCTGGAGCCTTGAAATTTGATGCAAGAGGAGACTGAAAACTACATTTAAGCAGTATGGTTGTAGGTCTTAAATACTAGAGGTAAGAGCTTACTGAACTTAATAGGCAGGTCTCCCAAAGTAGATTATGAGTCTTTACTAACGACACCAGAGCAAGAGCCAATATTCTCTGGGGAACTCTATAGCATCTGGTAATATCTATAAAGCTTCTATAAATAACAACTGATTATATGCTGCTGTTTTCACAACTGATTCGGAAGCAGTTTAAATATTTCTTCAGTTTCCAAGTATTCCTGATTTGAAGTTGGGCTCCAGAAAGCTGTTTAACAGATGCAGTAACATTTTTAAGGTATACAAAAAGAAATATAAATTTTAGGCTAAATTTAGAACTATCTTAAAATTTTCCGGACTATGATATGTAGCAGTCGAGCCATGCAGCTTGTGTATGCACGGGGTGGGAAAGTGAAATAGTCACAGCAACAGGAGTCTCGGGGACCAAGCACATGGCCTTGGCAAAGTTGCGCTGAGTGACACAGGACTCTGAGGTTAATGCGGTGATGATCTTGAGAAAGCAACTGTGCTATTGAGTGTTCTGATCTCAGATGCAGCCAGAGGATCCCACTGAGAAGACCTTTGGAAAAAATGTACAGTCCAGGAGGGAGACATTGCCAAGATTCTGAGGCAGTTCTGAGAAGTCTTCTTGAGGAAACCAGAAAGGCATCTAGTGTTATATAAAGAGCTTGGGTCCAGGAGGCTGAAGACTTGGCTCTGAGGCCCAGCTAGTAACTATTAGCTGAATCTTCTACAAGATACTTCACCACCCTGAGACTCATTTTCATCATCTGAAAAATGGAATAAAGTTAGAGCCTTATTCATAAGGTTGTTGTGAGAAAGAAATAATATTGCATCTTAAAAGACTTCTATGGAATTTAAGGTATTATATGAAATATAATACATAAAATATAAGTGGCAGACCAGAGAAGTCAATAAATAAACCTATTAAAAACTAGAAATGATTAATTTTGTTTTAACTTTTTAACTATATATATGTTTGTGGGGTTTGGAGCACATTGGTTTTCTAGGCTCCAAGGTACCCAGATTTTATCTTGAACTCCTATAGTCCCTTTCCAATTAAAAGAAAATTCCTATTTGAAAAGAAAGATAAATCTCAACTAAAGACATAATTTAATAATTAAGAAAAGAAGAAAAGAGGAGCATGAATTGATGGCATCGCACAAGAGATTGAACCAAACACAGGGTTAGAAATGCCCAATGTATAGTTCTTGCACAAATTGAGACTTAGTATTTAGGATTCTCTTCCTGATGAGAGAAGGGAAGAGCCTAGAGTTCAAAACGTATTTAAAATTAACATTAGAAGCCTTTCTTTTCCAGGGACGGACATTCAGTGCTGTACCTTCTTCACTGTGAAATGAGTTTCTGGGACAGTCAGAACATGGAGACATAATGTTTTCCGTCTAGAAGCTAAATGTCTGGAAGTGGATCTTCTGAGACAAATAGAATGAGACATTTATTAAATTTTTGCATACATCATCAAACTGCTCACTAGAGAGGTTTCACTATTTTTAATGCTCATTAGCACTCCTAAAAAACGTCTGTTTTCCTACTGCCTTGGGGAAACCTGGGTACTTGACAACATGTGATATTCAAAAACTTTCTTTAGAGTTTAAAAATCTACTAGAGTATAAACTGTATCTTACTATTATATTTTATATTTCTTTGAACATAGATAACTGAAATTTTGGTCCTAAGAATTTTGCTCAATTATCTAAATAAAATTATTTGATCAGTGGGCTTTCACATTCTTCATTTATAAGGTATTTACACATATCCTCACCCCCTTGCAAATGATGTGAAAGTGTCTGTTTTCCTGCATCCTAAGTATATTTTCCAACCCTCACCTCAAATCTTAAAAAGAGAAACTTAAAAGAAAAAAAAATAGTTTACTTCTTTTCATTAGTAGGTATTTGAATAAAATTTGGATATACCTTTCTAAAAATTAACTTACAATAAATAAAAAGGGTGAGAATCAGACTATCTGCAGAATGAATTAATGTCTGGGGAAGATAGGGTGAAGATAAAGATAGATGGGAAGTTCAAGTAGGATTTAAAAGCCAGAACTCTTTTTAAACCAAGATACAGATCATATAATAATGCAAGAAGTGGAATTAAGGAAATGCAAAAGTAGAATTAGGAAAAAATAAATAAAACTGACCATATACAACTCATTCCGTGTGCCCAATGACCAGTAAAAGAAAGTTACCATATCTCAATGCTAGATTCCAGGAGCTTTCCTCTTTTCAGGAGCTGATGCTATGCCACTTTCCATCCTGGGCTTAACCCTTGATTTCATTTCCATCTTGTGGCCTCCCTTTTGCCCTTTGGACTTGGCGTAGGTACTTGGATTCCTTGGCTTTGAACTTTGTTGAATGCTGAAGACTTTAACTCATACTTACCTTTCCAATGCATTGCTCTTGGATCCCTTGGGTAATATCCTTTGGGCCATAACCTTTCCCTTATTTCAGACCACAAAGTTTGTATGCTGCATGTACACTGGGGTGCTGCAAGTCTGAGTAAAAGAGGTAATAATGGGTAAAGGTAGGGGCCTTGTAGATGGAAAAGATTATCTGAGCTTTGCTCCTCTTTTTCAGTAGTACTTGGACATATAAATACTCTTAATAGTAATAATTATCTGTCATAGTTCCCGAGCATGACCCTATGTTTTTATTACATGCTATTCAGAATGCAACGGCCTTCAACCACCTATTTACTCAACCAGATCCTTCAAGATTATAGCTTGAATATTACCTCCTTTATGAAGCCTTCCTTGATTTGCCCAGGCTGTTAGTTCTGTTCTTTGTCCTCCTATAGTTGTTTGAAGAAATGAATAGTAAGTGCCATGTTGTTTTGTAATGTTTCTGAATAATTATGCATCTCCACAGCCATTATATGCATTTCCTCTTCTTCACCAAACCTAGCAAACTTCCCTGCATATAGTAAGCCCTAAGTAAATTCTTCCTAAATAAAAATTTAGTGATGCCAGTGAGGAAAGCAAAACAAAAGCTATCACCTTCATTCCATTGAACAGAGGAAGTGATTGAAGTGTAAGAGACAAAGAGGACTGCCCAAGGTCACCAAGCTAGGCACTATCAAATCTGGGACTCAAGTTCAAATTCTTTGAAACTAATCATGAGATACGTTTCCCTTCAAAATATCATCTTCTTATCAAAATGAGGTAATAGAATACTTAAACACGATAGTCATAAAGAACCAGTGAGCCAAAGCTTAGCAGCAGTGCATGAAGTGTTCTGAGTTTCTAATCCCAGAGCAAAAGTTTTTAAGATTAAAATTTTTCTTGCTTTTAATTACATCAGAGGAAATATTATATTCTCCCTGAGTTTATGCTAAAGGGTGGGGTAGTAAATACTCAGTTTAAAAAACTCAGGACTTGTGACTTCAAAGAAGTTCCAGACTAGTGAAAAGTTTCACAGATTAGGAAACATTTTTTTTTAAGTTGCGCAAGTCACTTGTTATGCATTTATGATTGTGTTCAATTTATAGAATACTTTATGTGTATTTTAAGTGGAATTTCCTTAGGGCAGCTGTGCAAAGTAGGTTGATATAATATTTTTCCCACTTTTCTCAAATGAAAAAAGTAAAATACGGCGGTTATGAGCAACTTAGGGGCCGAGTCTCTGATCTTCAGACATTTCCTTAGGTCACTGAACTGACTAATGGGACAAAGAGCTGTTTTATGGCTACACCTCCTCTTCAATCCAGAGTGCTCAGCAGACCCTTGCTCTGTGCAATGGAGTGTATTTATTCAGAGGTATCTGTGGAATGTCCAGAGCAGAGCTGGTGGTCTCACAGTGTGCCTTTGGAGAACAGCAGATTTCCAGCTTTCAAAAAACATCCTTACTTTGAGGTTAAAGCTTCCTCATTATTCTCACGACTACTTCTGTCCACTCCCTGACTCCCTCCTCTTAAATTCTCTTTCTCAGTGAACCCATACCCACCAGTTGCCAACTTAGGTAGCGTCTTAGACTAATTTTCCCATCCCACATCCAACATTACATCAAGGCTGTTGCTTTTTGGCACTCTGCCTCTTGCAGCCATCCTTTCTCCCTTCCTCACTGTGACTTGGGTCAGGTCAGGTCATAATACATCTATTGGACCTCTCTCCATCCAGTCTTGTCCCATTCCAATCCTGTGTTACACACAGTCTAGCCAGACTGTTCTTCCAAAACAGAAATTAGACTGTGCCTTTTTCAATGCTTTAAAACTTTTCTGCTCTTTTTGGCTGAACTTTGCCTCCTCTCCTCACCTCTTCGCCCTCACTCCTTTCACCCGTTCTCAAGGATTAAGTTCAAACACCTTAATATGGCTTGGGAGGCTTTCATGATTTGTCCATGTCTTACCACCCTCATCTCTCCTTACCCTTTTTTTGTATTCTATGCTCCATCCAAACTGAGCCGCTTACAGTCCCATGAAGGCACCTTGCTGCTTTTTCACCCTGTTCTGTGGCCGATGTACACGCGACTTCCTCCAGCTGGAGCATCTTTTCACCCTATCTTCCTTGCACACTCAGCCTGAATGGCTCTCACTTGTGCTTCTGACCTCAGCCGACATACCAGTTCCTTCAGGAAGCCTCCCAAGCCCTGGAAGCTGAGTTAGGGCTCACGTGCTGGGCTGGTTGACACCTGGTGTTTACTCCTAATTAACAAAAGTGGCATCATTTTAAAACTGCACATGTATTGGGTATTTCCTCTATTATAGTCAGCAGTTCGAGTGCACAGATTGTGCCTCTGTGCAATCTACAATAGTTGGCATAATAATTACACATAGTAGGCCTTCAATAAATGTTAGTTGAAAGAATAAAGGATCTAATTAGTGAATAGAGGATTGATATCATGGAGGTCTTTGTAAATTCAAGTTGTGTTATCAAAGAGAATTAGCATATTAACACCTCCCTAGTCCTTGCCTAACACACATCTCTTTTTTTTTTTAACATCTTTATTGGAGTATAATTGCTTTACAATGGTGTGTTAGTTTCTGCTTTATAACAAAGTGAATCAGTTATACATATACATGTGTTCCCATATCTCTTCCCTCTTGCATCTCCCTCCCTCCCACCCTCCTTATCCCACCCCCCTAGGTGGTCACAAAGCCCGGAGATGATCTCCCTGTGCCATGTAGCTGCTTCCCACTAGCTATCCACCCTACGTTTGGTAGTGTATATATGTCCATGCCCCTCTCTCACTTCGTCACAGCTTACCCTTCCCCCTCCCCATATCCTCAAGTCATTCTCTAGTAGGTCTTTGTCTTTATTCCCGTCTTGCCCCTAGGTTCTTCATGACCTTTCTTTTTTTTTTTTCTTAGATTCCATATATATGTTACCCTTCCCCCTCCCCATATCCTCAAGTCATTCTCTAGTAGGTCTTTGTCTTTATTCCCGTCTTGCCCCTAGGTTCTTCATGACCTTTCTTTTTTTTTTTTCTTAGATTCCATATATATGTTAGCATATGGTATATGTTTTTCTCTTTCTGACTTACTTCACTCTGTATGACAGACTCTAGGTCCGTCCACCTCACTACAAATAACTCATTTTTCGTTTCTTTTTATGGCTAATATTCCATTGTATATATGTGCCACATCTTCTTTATCCATTCATCTGTTGATGGACACTTAGGGGAGTTTGATCACATTCTACAACTTTTGCAAGTGTTTATTTTTGCTATTTTCTTATTGGGAGTAGAGCTAAAGATTACAATGGAGCTGTGATAAGCAAAGTAGCTTAAAAAATCTTGACATTTGTCTCAACTTTGCCAATGCTCAAGCCTTATTTTGGCTTTGTCTTTAGGTTTATAACAACTACTGGAACTCCTGGCCAAAGTGTTTTGGCACTGGTTAAATACCACAGTTTTATCAAATGAAAAATGAGTCAGTCTATAAATTTAGTCTCTGGTAATGGTTTAGTGGGGTGCTTTCAAACTTATCATGCATAAGAATTAGGGAGAGACCTGGTGCTTCTGTAGTTCCCACCTTCAAAGACACTTGGGACATGTCTCAAGAATTTGCATTTCTTATAAATTCCCAGCTGTAGCTGATGCTGGCAGTTCACAGACCACTGCCTAGCACTAGTGGAGCAACAGTCAACAGTTATTTATTGAGAGCTTGCAGTGTGAAAGACACAACAGGTAGGGAAAGATCCTGCCAAAAAGGTATCCAATCAATTCCACAAATATTTATTGAGTACCTACAGTGCCACCAAGTGCCGGCTTATACACTGGGATTCAGATATTAATATGACACCATCTCTGTTCTCCTAGAGCCCCTGGTGCAGTGGCAGAAATTAACACTCGTAAGAGAGATAGTACATACTATGGTTGTCCACATAAGTTGTTCAGCTCCTCTAGAGCACAGACTAATGTATGTGCTGGGTAAAAATAGGAAAGAAAATTTCAGACCAGAGCATGAAGGGCTTGAGATTCATCTTAAGGAATTTGTGCATGCTTTTGTTGGCCATGGAAAGCAAAATATTTTTAAAAGGGAATGATATTAATCATTTCTTGGAACACTGATAGCAACTTCTGATAGCAATTTGTATGGTCGTATGGAGGGACTGAGAATGGAGAAGAAGACACTAGTGAGGAGGTGGTTGCAATGATTCCAGCAAAAAGTAATGAAAGGATAAAGTAGGGAGTTGCAGTAAAATTTTAATACAAATATATAGTCCCCTTCCGGCACAGCAGTAGAACTCCTGGGGCTTTCTTAATTCTCAGGAATATTTAAGGCCCTGTAAAGTTCTTCTACATCAATTTGTTGGCTCTTTCTTCACGTTCAAATAAAGAGAAACATCAAGTCTATTTTGTTTATTAATGCATTCCCAGCACATAATAAAGTTCCTGGCACATATTGGTGTTAAATAAATATAAATTGATTGATTGCCAAGCTGGAAAAGGTCCTACGTATCATCTGAACTTATCCCTTCATTATTTGTTCACAAATAGTGAAACCGAGGTCAAAAAAGAGGAATTGACTAAAATCATACAACCGGTTACTAGTCAAACTAGCACTAGAACCCACATGTCTTGACTTCCGATCCAGTGCTTTTCAACATGACACCAAGCACCAACCAGGCTTCTATTAAAATCGATATTGTGTTAGGGATAATGAACTACTTCTATGACCTCACTCTTTTCTGTTTTTCTGCCACATGCTGTGGCCTGGCAGACAGCAACCCATTTAAGTCATCTTCTTCCAGTCAATGGCATCCTTGACTAAGATAGTAAAATGTGTTTTTCTTCAATATATAGCCCTGTTCAAGTGGTTTGTTTTTCTCTATTCTGTATTTCACTACAAGTTACCGCCGCTTAATTCCATAAGCCTTTCAAAAGGTGAAAGTAAAGTGGTTTAGCAAGCAGTAACTGTTGAGAGAGATTAAATCCTCAAACCACATCCTCAGTTAAAAAATGTATCACATGGAAAAAGGCACCAGAATCTCCTGACTAAACCTTGTAAAATTCCTCTGTTATGAATGTTCCTGGTCATGTCTCCAATAAATCCCCCAGTAAATGCATTGCATTGGTCTCAGAATGTGTATTCTGGATAGTACTAGAATTCCTAAAGGGAAATTGGCCAGTTTCCTACTATTTACAGTTGTCCATCTGTGTAATGCCTTGGTGTTATATATGCTTCACAATCATATAGAGCTTCTTGTATCTAAGATAAGAAAAAGATTAGGTTATAATTCCAAAGTCTTAGATGTTGGTTGCTACTCATAGGGTATGTGACCTCAAATTCGCTTTAACTCTCTGAGTTAATTTCCTCATATGTTAAAGGAAACAATAATATCTTACAGCATTTAGGGAAAAAGTGTATATGAAAGTACGTAGAAAGTTCTGATACAGTCATGTTTTTAAATATTTACTAAGAAGTATCAGTGTCCACCTGGATCAATTTTATATGGTTTTATAACCATGTTGTAGGTTATAAAGGTGGAAGATCTTTGTTAGTAACATATCCAAGGCTTTCTAGTGTCACCAGCTCCTTTGTCTATATTTCCTTCTGATATAGATGCTTAGTACTATAAAATTCCCTTTAAATATTGCTTTAGTAGCATCTCACAAATTTTGAGGATACCTTCATTTTTATCCAATTCAAAATACTTTCTAATTTCCTTTTTGAAATCTTCTTTGACTCATATATTTAGAAGTATATTGATTAGTTTCCAAATATGAGGTTCACTGATTAACATCTAATTTAATTCCATTATTGATAAAGAACCTACACTGTAAGGCTTGAATCCTTTTAAATTTATTGATATTGGTTTTTATTGATATGACCCAGAATATAGTGTATTTTGGTTAATTTCCTGTGTACACTTAAAAATAATGTACATTCTATACTTGTTAGGTAGAGTATTCTATAAATGTTAATTAGATCAAGTTGATTGATAGTGTTGATCAAGTTGATTGATAGTGTTGTTCAAGTTTTCTGCATATTTACTGATTTTCTATCTACTTTTTCTATCAGTTATTGAAAGAGGAGTATTTAAATTCTGTGTTTTTATATTTAAAGTGGGGTTTCTTTTAGGCAGCATATAGTTGGTGCTTGTTTTTATCCAATTTGATAGTCTCTAACTTTTAATTGGTGAGTTTAGATGATTCACATTTACTGTGATTATTGATATGTTTAGGTTTAAATTTTCCATCTAGTTTTTTGTTCCCTATTTGTCTCATCTGTTCTTTGTTCCCTTCTCCCCCTTTTCTGCTTTCTTTTGAATTGCACAGACATCTTCTAAGATTTCCTTATGTCCCCATTAAAAGTTACTAGTGCAGGCAGCCCTCTGTTACCCAGGGCATTGACTTACACATCAAAGGTCATGGGATCAGATCCTATCTGATCTTGAGAAAGTCAGTCCAGGAGTCTCAGGGATGTTATGTATAAAATGAAGGAGGTAATTGTATTGGTGCAGGACCCTCAGACTAGTGTCAGTTCTTAAAATTTTTGTTACTGGTCTGAGATGAGTATAGAAATTGAGAGCAAATATTTAAAAACATTCCATTACATTCTGACAGGGTCACTTTACTTCTTTTGGAAACCTGATAAAACATAAGGCCTATATTTTGCTTATCTTTTTTTCTACTAATTAATTTTAATTTTTTTTTTCTAAAAGTATCAATATTTGACAGATGGGTGGTGGAGTGAAAGAAGCAAACACCTGGTCCTTTTCACAGAAACAGAACCAAATGATCCCCAAAGTGCCTTTTTGTCCTAATAAAGACTACCACTGTATGATTCTAAGATGGTTCATTAGGAAAACAGCAATTGTCTAACTTTCACTTCCCTCTAAACTAAGCAGTTTATAAGAGCACAGGAAAACACAGCTTTTGTCAAAGTTCTTGCCATTTGCCAACCAATTTTTATTATGAAAGGGTATCTGTAGTCATGTAGTAGCTAATTTGGGCTTGTCCAGACAAAATCAGAAAAGGAATTATAAGGCTGGCTTTGGTATGAAGCAATGAATAGAACATGTACTATGTTTCCAGTTGTTTCAGGAGAAAACTTTCTTTAATTCTAGTTCAGGAAGCAATGCCAAATTTCCAAAGGAATCTACTTGTTAGTGTTCAATGCACAAATAGTGGAAAGATATTCTTGACTAAATGTGAGACCACGATGCTCACATGCTTTAGTATTCAAGAAATTTAAAATAAATATATAGATATTTATACATTTATGGTGACTGCTCTGAAATCCATATAAAGTAATCTTATGACTAGAAATAGTGTGTAGACTTCTAATTGGCATAAGTATGACTTAACAACAACAACAAAATCACCAGACTGGAATTTTTTTTTAAATTTTATTTATGTATTTATTTATTTATTGGCTGCATTGGTCTTCATTGCTGTGCGTGGGCTTGTCACTGAGGTGGCTTCTCTTGTTGTGGAGCACGGGTTCTAGGTGCGCAGACTTCAGTAGTGTGGCTCGTGGGCTCAGTTGTTGCGTCACATAGGACCTAGAGCACGTGGGCTTGAGTAGTTGTGGTGTGTGGACTCAGTAGTTGCAGCACGTGGGCTCTAGGGTGCGTGGGCTTCAACAGTTGTGGCACATGGGCTCAGCAATTGTGGCTCATGGGCTCTAGAGCACAGGCTCAGTAGTTGTGGAACACGGGTTAGTTGCTCCATGATATGTGGGATCTTCCCAGACCAGGGATTAAACCTGTGCCCCCTGCATTAGCAGGCAGATTCTTAACCACTGCACTACCAGGGAAGTCCCACCAGAGTGGAATTTGAAGACAAATTCTAGCTCCCATTTCTGCCAATGATACACGATCACTTACCTCTCCAGGACATAGGGAAAACACATGTTAAATGAGAAAATTAAACAGATAAATCTAAAATACCTCCATTTTTAAGGATGTGTGTTCCAAAATGATGTTATTTTCTGCCTCTAAAAGAGAACATTGTATTCTCATTTTTTATTAGGCATTAACAAGAGATTGACCTATAAGCCATTAGAAAACCAGAAACTGTTGAATATAACAATAAAAAGTCCAATATTTTATTACTATTTCTTTCTAAACTTTGAAGCCTGAAATAAAAATATTTACAATTAGTCCTTTATTGTGAGTGACGATGATGATAGTAACCATTGCTCACAGATAACATGCTCTTTCTCATAGTAGAAATGGGTCCAGGCTGATCCAGATATATTTCCTCACCTCTTTCCTTTTTGTTATCAACATTTTGGAGTGACTCGAACATGGGGTAAAAATGGAGCAAAACTACCTAGGATCAAAAAGAGGATTTGCCTTTAACCTAGATCTGTTAAGCAAGATACTTAATACCACTGGACAAACACTCTGGATTTTGGTATAAGAGGTGTTGGAGTGTGGTTTTTTCTACCATCTTGATTAGTATTATCATTCTCTAAATGATAACATTCTCTTTAGAAAATACTGAAGAGGACCTGTATTGCAATCCTCAAATGTCAAAATTAAGAAAGCAATAACATTCATTTGTTTTATATAAGATTGTCCTTTTAAATGATTTATTATATTTTTAGATTGGAAAGAACTAAGAGGCCTTTTCATCCATTTTTAAATTGGTCAATGTCTGTGGACTGTCCACATTAGAATTTTTGGTGAAATTTTTAGATTCCTTCTCTTTGCAATGTCCCTCCCTCATTTTCTAGATTCTTATTCAGTAGAACCAAGAACTAGGTTCTAGAAATCTGTATTTTTAAAAAGTTACCTATACCACATTTTCTTTATTCATGCAGCAACCTAAAAGTCCACTGACAGATGAATGGACAAAGAAGATGTGATATATATATATATATATACAGTGGAATATTACTCAGCTATTAAAAAAAGAATGAAATAATGCCATTTGCAGCAACATGGATGGACCTAGAGTTTATCATACTAAGTGAAGTAAGTCAGGAAGGGGAAGACAAATATCATATGATATCACTTATATGTGGAATCTAAAAAAATGATACAAATGAATTTATATACAAAACAGAAATAGACTCACAGACATAGACAACAAACTTTGGTTACCAAAGGGGAAATGGGTGGGGGAGGAATAAATTGGGAATTTGGGATAAACAGATATACACTACTGTATATAAAATAGATAAAAAAAACAATGAACTACTGTATAGCATAGGAAACGATTTTCAATACCTTGTAATAACCAATAATGAAAAATAATGTGAAAAAATATATATATATAACTGAATCACTTTGCTGTACACATGAAACATTGTAAATCAACTATATTTCAATTTTTAAAAAGGAAGGAAAAAAAGGCTACCTAGTTTGTGGAATCTCTAATCTAGTTCAACCACCCATCTGAAGACTGAATTCCCTATGTGACCCATTCACCAATGGATGTTCGGTATGAAGTGCACCTTTACCTCCGCTTGAATTCCTCCCCGATAGAGAATGCTTTTCTAAGTATCACTGGCCTGTTAGAGAGTAGATACTCAACAAATGTGTGATAAATGACTGAATACACCAAGAAGAAAGGAAGGATTACCAGAATGGAATAAAACTATCTCAAACCAGACTGTGTCATCTTTGGGTTTGGACTGTTCATTGAGTGTTAGGGGATTCTTTTCTTGTTTGTTTTGTTTTCTTCATAATTTTCACCCATTATTCTTACCCTATGCCATAAATACTTTAAAAATAAATGATGTAGGGCTTCCCTGGTGGTGCAGTCGTTGGGGGTCCGCCTGCCGATGCAGGGGACACGGGTTCGTGCCCCGGTCCGGGAAGATCCCACGTGCCGCGGAGCGGCTGGGCCCGTGACCCATGGCCGCTGAGCCTGCGCGTCCGGAGCCTGTGCTCCGCAACGGGAGAGGCCACAACAGTGAGAGGCCCACGTACCGCAAAATAAATAAATAAAAATAAATGACGTAAAATTTTGTCTTTTTAAAGTATGCTTTTATATTCATTATCTTGCTAAAACATCATAAAGAAATATTCACATTTTACAGAACAGAAAATGGAGGCTGCTTCAAGAGATTAAAATGTATTGCTCAACATCATTCATAATCAGAGAGCAGTAGGTAGTCACATACTCAGCACAGCTAAGATCAGAAGACTTGTGCTCTCTCCACTAGTAATTAGAACTAATGTACATGTAGTGTTTACTACACTGAGCAGATTTTTAAGGTTTTTACTTGTATTAATTTCATGAATCTTCACAATAACCCCATGAGGTTGACACAACATTATTATTTTTTTTTTTTTTTGGGGTACGCGGGCCTCCCTCTGCTGTGGCCTCTCCCGTTGCGGAGCACAGGCTCCGGACGCGCAGGCTCAGCGGCCATGGCTCACGGGCCCAGCCGCTCCG
>NC_041214.2:82340219-82351048 GCF_002837175.3 Physeter macrocephalus | reverse complement strand
CAGACCGGGGCGCGAACCCGGTTCCCCTGCATCGGCAGGCGGACGCGCAACCACTGCGCCACCAGGGAAGCCCCGACACACCATTATTATTTATCTCTACCTGTGAGGTGACAGATACAATGAGGTTTAAATTAACTTTTCATATATCACCCAACTAGTAAGTGACCAACCTTACATTATTAACTTCTAAGCATGCTATGTTTCCCCAAATACACATATGTTGCCTGAGGTGTATAGATAAGGATGTGTTGAAAAGACAGCCAATTAAACCATAAATAGTAATAAAATCAATTTTTCTTAACTGCTTTCAGCTCTCTTAAGGCTATTTTGCCATTCTCCATCACCCGATATTCTGGCCAAGGACAATGAACACATAAAGATTCTTCTGTCAAGTATTTGACTACATGGGATATTGGACATTTAGTCCCAGTTAATAAAGATATAACTGCTACTTTGCTCTCTAGAAACCAAGAATATATTGTATCAGTTATCTATTGATGCATAACAAATTACCTTCAAACACAGTGGCTTAAAACAATGAGGACTTATTATTTTTCATGATTCTATAGGTTGAATGGGTGTTTATTCTGTCCATCTCATCTGGGCTCACTTATGTAGCTATATGCAGTTGGCGGGATGGTTGGGGGATAGACTTAGCTGTGATAGCGGCGATGCTGGCCTCTCCTTCCACATGGTCGTTCCCGCCAGGGTTTCTTTACAGCGTGGTAAAGGATTACAAGAAGTGAGCCCCAGTGCATGAGCCCTTTTCAAAGTCTCTGTGCCAGAGTTAATATGGCAGATAACAGCACAAGGACACAGATACGTGGAGGCAAAATTCATGGGAGCCTATACTGTAACAATCCCTGTAAAATTTCTGTCCCTCCCACATGCAGATTACACTCAACCATACCAAGATTCCCAAATATCATCCGATCATATTAGACTCAGAGTGCTAAATCTTGTGATCTGCATCAGTTTGGGATATAGATGAAGCTTGTCAGTAGCGGACGAAGCTCCAGTCCAGGGAGCTATTTTTAAAAAAGGAAGTTATCCAACAATAAAGTTACAAAGCCAGGAAAACAGCTATAGACACTCTCAGTCAAAATGGGGATGGGAGGGGAGTGACATAGCAATCATTGTCTCTAAGCAGTTCTGAAATACAGCTAGCATATGATGTCAGAACCACCTATTCTAGGAGCACGGAATAGTTTTTAAATTAAATTCCTTAATCCAATGTTTCCAGTCCAACCAATTAGAGTTGTGCTTTAATCCAATGTTTTTCAGATTCTTTTTATTGAAGTATAGTTGATTTACAATATTGTGTTAGTGTCTGGTGTACAGCAAAGTGATTCAGCTATATATATATACATATATATAGATATAACTTTTTCGTTTTTTCTTTGTCATATTCAATCCAACGTTTTTCTCTTTCTCAGCTCTGCCTCTAAAACGTCTTTCCTTTTCATCAAAAAATGGCCTGTGTTTGCAGCTGAGAATTTTTCTCAGCCTACTGCCTGCCCATAGAAATTTGAGTCCAAAGGGATTTGTTTTTCCTTTTGGACTCTCTTAGTCTCCTTTAATCAAAGTTGGTGGTGTTTTTCTCAGCACATCCCTCTTAAACTTTATACATTTCCCATGAAACTGATTGGATGTCACTGCCTACCCAAAATGCCACATCCACAAATTTTTTTGAGAAAAGTCTCTCTCTATTCTTATCTACATGTGAAGCTGTTGTGGGACAGTGCCCTTCATAAATGTAAAATACCTTTGTCTAACCGAGAAGGTACTGAAAACCAAAAGTAGAAGCATTTCAAAAAGGAGCAATAACTCTGGTAATGCTGCTTCTAAGTTAAATAATATAAAGACAGAACTGATGAGTGAATTTTGTTAATGAGGCTTGTTGGTGTCCCTGACAAGTAGTTTCGGTGGAGCAGAGGAATGGGCTCCTGATTAGAATGTGTTGAGGAACAAATGGAAGGGAAGAGATGAGGGCAGCATGTACAGACTAATTTCTAAGGAGCCAAAAGCATGGGATCTATAAGGGTTTGTTGTTGTCTTAAGATAAAATATATTATAGCAGGTTTGCGATGTCAGAATACTTTGGCAGAAAGTGTAAAATTTATGATGTAAGAGTAATGTCCTTGAGAAGTTAAGAAGAAATAGGGTCCAGTACACAACTGAAAATCCTGACTTTAAATAGGAACAAGGATAGTTCATCATTTTAACAGAAAGGATAGCACAAAATACAGATTCTAATGCAGCTCAGGTTTAGTTTGTTGGAGGGAGAATGTCAAATCTCTCTTTTGATGGATTTTTTTTTGTTGTTTTTCAGGTGAATATAAAAAGCAAAGTTATATGCATCAGTAAGGATGTAAGAGAGGTTTTCAGATATGGGAAAAGGCATAAACTAGGTGTCCAAAGAGAGGAGAAGGGTATATGGACTCAGGCGGTGTAGTTGGATTGCTCAGTAGCCCTGAGGTCACATCTGAGGTTTGTGTTGTAAATCGAAAGAACAGTATGGAGGTTCCTTAAAAAACTGAAAATAGAACTACCGTATGACATGACCCAGCAATCCCACTTGTGGGCATATATCTGGAGAAAACCATAATTCGAAATGATACATGTACCCCAATGTTCATTGCAGCACTATTTACAATAACCAGGACATGGAAGCAACCTAAATATCCATCAACAGAGGAATGAATAAAGAAGATGTGGTACATATATACAATGGGATATTACTCAGCCATAAAAAAGAACAAAATAATGCCATTTGCAGCAACATGCATGGACCTAGAGATTGTCATACTGAGTGAAGTAAGTCAGACACACAAAGTTAAATATGATATCGCTTACATGTGGAATCTAAAAAAATAGGGTACAAATGAACTTATTTCCAAAACTGAAGTAGAGTCATGGATGTAGAAAACAAACTTATGGTTACCAGGGGATAAGGGAGGGAGGGATAAATTGGGAGATTGGGATTGATATATACACACTAATGTATATAAAATAGATAACGAATAACCTGCTATGTAGCACAGGGAACTCTACTCAATGCTCTGTAATGTCCTATATGGGAAAAGAATCTAAAAAAAAAAAAAGAGTGGATATATGTACATGTATAACTGATTCACTTTGCTGTATACCTGAAACTAACACAACATTGTAAATCAACTATATTCCAATAAAAATTTTAAAACAAACACATAAATAAATAAATAAAGTGAACTGTAAATCACAGCATACTTATCTGTTTTACTCCAGCTATGTTTGACTACTCAGGTGTCAACACAGAGTAATCAGAAAGTTGGCTTTTACCCAGAAAGATCAATGGAAAGAGAGGTATAAAGAAGTCCCAGATAAATGCATTAGTTTGTAAGGCATGACACAGTCAGCAGTGGTGGAGCCAGTTGAGAAGATGAGTATATCAGAAAGTCAAATCACCATCCTACCTCCCACTTCTACCACATTCTCACTGCTGTAACCTATTTATAATAACATTATTTTAATCTTAAAATGAAACTGAAAAAAATAACCTACGAAAATGCAATTTTGAAATTCAAGGTTGCTATTAGAAAGCAACAGCATTTTCTTTTTTTTTTTTTTTTTTTTTGGTTGATTACGCTGAATAGAGTAGTAACTTGAACTAATCTGTGCTGAACACCTCCTTGGCTCCAAGATTTCTTAAGTGAATCTTCTCCTTCAAGTGACCATTGTAAAAATTTTTATACGTGGGCATTGTGTTCCTGATTTTAATTACAAATAAATTGAATATCCTAGGTGGTAAATAATTTGCTCAAAGTTTCACAACTAGTAAAAGAACTTTATCAAAGCTTTTTCTACACTGCCTTGCATACCCTAAGCCCAGTGCTGAACCTTGGCAAGACTAAGAATATTGCTTTTGAAATGGCCTTTAGATTACCAGTTTCAAATTCCTTCTTTAGAAGAAAAGCACAGACATTACTTTGAATTCACTAACAAAACTCTGAAGTGTAAGATGGGTAAGGACTTCAACCTCATCATAAGAGAGAGAAAGACTCTGACTGGGCCAAATGTTAGAAACA
The DNA here is from genome assembly GCF_002837175.3 of Physeter macrocephalus. Classification (NCBI taxonomy): domain Eukaryota; kingdom Metazoa; phylum Chordata; class Mammalia; order Artiodactyla; family Physeteridae; genus Physeter; species Physeter macrocephalus. The sequence continues at coordinate 82,346,981 of NC_041214.2, read as the reverse complement.
AAAATAAGAACCCTAAAAATAGTCCGAGGTAGAGCCAAGCACATAACTTGTCCCTAAAGGAGTTCTCCAGGAAGGCTGAAAAGGCCAGAGTCCACACACACTTACGGGAGAGTCACCTGATGCCAAGTTCTGAGATCCTTTGGGATCAGCTGAATTACACCCATCTTCATCTGCTTGGCCTTGAACTACTGATACTTACTGCTCTGTGCCAAATCCTCTATGGATCGGGAACCACATTTGGATCATCATTCCCCTCAAAGTCTAGATGACGCACAGGAATGTTTTTGAGACGTGTCAAAAACATTCCACTCCCTTCACTTTTATTAGTGGAAGGAATTTGAAGGACACCGAATGAAGAAGTCAAGCCCAGCTTCTGAGTAATATGGTTATCGTATTCCATACACCTAGATAAAGATGGAATTAGTTGAGAGAAATAAAATTTACTTTCAGATGAGGGGTCTGGAACCCAGAGAGGTAAAGCAACTTTATAAATAACTTACAGGATGAAAGGGTTTCCCTGAGGTAAGCTCAAAGTCCTCTGACATACAAAACAGTATTCTTTCTAAGGTATGGGGAGAGTAGGGTGGAAGTTAAAGAAAAAATTCTGTCTCAGCCAGAATGTCACTCCAACCACAAGCACCAATATCACTCAAACAAGTGCTTTCAGGGTCCTTGATAGTTTGTTGCAAATTCTCAATTTTCCTGTGAAGGAGCCAATCTGTGTTACTACTCCAGCCAAGGGGACCCACCCTTTGGCAGGTTGAACAGAATCTTAAGGGTGCAGTTACAAAGGGCTCCTGTTTACAGTGGAACCATTCAAGAAAGCCAGTTTTGCTGTGCAAAACATATTTATTTATTCTTTATAATGAAAAATAGTCAACAGAAAGCTTTCTCCACTGGGTGAAGAACATTTTTGTGCTCTACTTTTCTGGTTATTTTGAGCCTCAATATCGGCTTCTCTCTGGGGTTGCCACGAGCAAGATAATCCTTCCAGCTCTGACCATCAGCTCACCTCTAAAGACATGAGGCTCTATTTGTAGTGACTGATGTGAAAGAGACTCCATCTAAACATTGTTCATCATCTAGTAATGCATGATGGGTAGCTATTACTTGTATTCTTATATTCCTGCCTCCAGATTAACATCAATTCAATCCATCTTCCATACTGCCAGCAGCATTGTTTTACTGCAATGCACTTTGGACCCCAAACTTCTTAATATGGCATTCTAGGCTATTTACTAACTAGCCCCAATTTCTAGGTCCATTTTCTGCCATTTACCTCCACAATCCATATGATCCAATCACACAATACTAAGTATTGTTATTAAAAATATCTTCATGTTGTATCTCTTTGCCTTTTTATTTGTGCTCTTCCACCTTTCTGAACACCATTTCTTCCCTGCCTGCTGTAAAAATTACTTTTCCTAGTGGCCAATCTAAAATGTTCTATCCACATCGTAGTTTTTAAAATTCCCATTTCTTAACAAAAATTAATATCTTCTTTATATGTCTTTCCATAAAAGTTTATACTTACCTTTATAATTGTGTGTGTGTTTTCTTTATATTGAATAATTGTGTGTGTGTCTTTAGATATTGTGAGAGTCTTGGGAGCATGGAATAAATCTTATTGTCCTTACATTTTTAATTCCCTATATGGTATTTGATAAATTGAACTAATAAAATTCACCAAATATTGTGAAAAGGACCTAGTGATTGAGGTTTTTGTTGTTTGTATACTTATTTTTGGTTAGTTTGTTTTAAGATCAGTAAAGCCAAAAGAAAATGTAGACAACACCCATGAGCCTACCAATCTGATAATAATATATCGTATATGCTTCAGACTTTTAAAAATAAATTATTACACAGCAAGTAGTGCTACAATTCCAAACCTCATTTCCTCCTCCAGAGGCAACTGTTCTCGTGGCTTTGGTGCATATGCGATCTATATTTTTATATCTTTCCTAAATATGTGTCTGTATCAATAAATGAAATATATTACTTGTCTATATATTTAAATATATATAAATGTAAGTATTACTACACTACATGTATTCCTTTTCAACTTGCTTTTTCAGTTATTATCTATAAATGTCAATTCTTAGAGTCAAAGTTATTTATTTTAATTTACATACTGTATTCCCTGATATTAAGGTATCATAATTAATTTAGTCCCTCTTCAACCATTGGGACTATTTCTAATTATGTGTCTTTACAATCAACACTTTTTGAGCATCCTTGTGAATATCTTCTTCTGTAAGAATTTCTCTAAGAGTTATACTTAGAAATGGCATTGTTAAATCATTTTCTGAGGCCAACTTGCTCTTCAAAGGGATTTCATAAACTAGTAGTATATGACATAGTTGTGTTTCCATAATCTTGCCAAACTAAGGTATTCTTTTTTTTTTTTTTTTTTTTTTTTTTTTTTGCGGTACGCGGGCCTCTCACTGTTGTGGCCTCTCCCGTTGTGGAGCACAGGCTCCGGACGCGCAGGCTCAGTGGCCATGGCTCACGGGCCCTGTCGCTCCGCGGCATGTGGGATCTTCCCGGACCGGGGCACGAACCCGTGTCCTCTGCGTCGGCAGGCGGACTCTCAACTACTGCACCACCAGGGAAGCGAAGCCCTCTGAGGTATTCTTTATTCATCTGTTTTTTGTCTCACTGGGGAAAACAGTGAAAGATTGTCCCTTCCCATTTTCTGCTACTAACCCTCTATTCCCTGCTTGCTGTGGTAGGTCATTGTAGATAATCTTTACAATTCTACCTTTGTCAAGTAGCCTGAGATCAAAACACCAACAGAAACTATCCCCAGACTGAATCCTTTTTCTTCTCTGCTACTGTGTGGCCAGATTCTTTCCACTGCTCTCCCTAGTGACTCACCTCTAGTTCCTGCTTTCGTTACCCTCCTCCACCAAGAATACCATGGGACACTAGTTTAAATCCCTGTCAAACCCCTTCTCTGCCCTAATAGACTTCTAGCCATTCCCCCACTTCTCCATTTCCCTGTTTCCCACAGCCCTTTTCTGATCATAATCTGGCACTCCCACACTGATTAGCTGATTCATCATCTTTTCAGTGTCTTTTCTTTGGAACCTCTGGGCCACGGCCTAGGAACAAAACAAGATTCCCTCTGCTGTCTCCACCCATTTCTAGTCATCAATAGCAATCATGGCCCCTTGTGTATCCAGCCTACACAGGCTCCTGACATATTCATGTCCTGGCAGTTTAAACCCTTATTACTTCCAGGGGTGTTGGTCTTTTAACACCTGGATAAAAAATGTGGGTGGAGTGCACATACCATGGTTCATCTCAGATCAGACACTCCCTAGGGATAATAAAAACCTCTGGTAGACAAGTTTCCAGTTACCTGCCACACGCACTGTCCCTAGAAGGAGCAATCTTATATTTCTCATGTCCCAGCTTCCTTCTCCCCTCCTGCCTCACCACCACTGATGGATAGCTGATCAAACATGGCAAAACCACTGAGTGGCCATATATATATATGACTTTTATGGCCTGGTTTCAAAAGATTATCTAGGTCATTGGTTTGCCACACACGTGAACATTAGAATCACCTGGGAAATTTTTTAAAAATTTACTGATGCCCAGCCACCTCCCCTGAAGACAAACATTTACACGTCCCAATGTGGGTTGATGTGTATTTTTTTAGTGCCCTCCCTTCCAAATGATTCTAATCACAGTCAGCATTGAGACTTGAGAACAGAAAACTATCTAAAACACACAGGTTACTGTCTAAATTAACATGACTTTGGGAAACTCTAGCCCAAGAAGATGAAGTTCCAAGTGACTTTAGTGTTTGTTTCAATAACTACCCTCCAAATCCATTTATCTGAACAACTGACTACTCAACTACTCTTACTCCTTCTTAGGACGATAGGTAACTTCAGTAGGCTCATCAGAAGATTGTTTTTTCAACACCCTTAGAAACCCTTGCTTCTCTGTGTCCATCAACCCTAAACTGTTAAGTCGCAAACTTATTCAATCTCAAGTTGGCTCCAGCATTGAAAGACTTTGAACTAGACCTCCAAATCCTCATATATATCCCACCTTTGCTATCCCTTTCTGTTGAGATGCTACTGAGCAATAAACTCTCCTTTATCAAGAGGTGACTTTGGTGGTCATCGGGTTATCTTGCTGGTATTTTCAAAGAGTTGCTACTAATCTGGGCTAATCTAATTGTCTCTCTGATCTAAGAGACACAGAGACTATTGCCAGCTGAAGGTAGGTGCCAGCCCTAAGAAGTCATAATGTATATCCAAGAATAATGATCATACTATAATGATCATAATCATAATAATGATTATGTGCAAGATGAATATATCAAGGAAGCTGGATAATAAAGGGGAGAATGGAGCAAAAAAGTGCAGAGAGAAACAGCAGTAGGAAAAATGGTGTGGCTTCTGAGAGGTAGTCTCTCCTTAGTACCTGGAATTCTACTACCTGTGAGGCCTGAGTATAGTACTTTATTTCCTCACTTGAAAATCTGTTTGAGTACCTATGATGTTGTGACAAGGCTGGGAAACTGCTTGTGCTTTGGACTTTTATGCATTGACTTATTTTTGTTGCTTTATCAAGAAGCCCCAGTTGTCAGCTCTTGATGTATTAAGAAGGAAATGAATCACTCTTTTTTCCTCACAGATGACAAAGAGCAGCAGTTGTATTTCTAATGATCTGACCCCATGTATTCAATGAGGGTATAAAGTGTATTTTGTGTCACTAGGTCCTAAGGCTCCATCTGATTGGCCATTAAACGCTTTCTGATTAGTTATTAAGCCCATGCAGGATAAGAAACTGAAGGAGAACTTCTGAAAGAGAAAGTCTAAAGAAGAGGGGTTATGAAAGCAGAAATGGGACAAGGGGACAAGGATGCTTCGTGGGCTCCAACCTTTGGAGTTGTCCATAGGTGGTCTGTGGCTTATAACCCAGCGGGACCTGAGGACCTGGAGGAAGATGATCCAAGTGTTCAGAGCTGTTTTCCACAGAACTGACTATGCGCCTTGGCCAGCTGATGATCTCTTAGGAAGAGCTGCCCTAGTGTAAAGAGGAACATCATCCTGCCTGTCCTTCTGATTTAAATATCTAGTCAAAACTGTGAGTGCATTAAATACCCTCCCTGAGCTTCCAGTTTTCATACACCAAATAAGTGTGCTTACACCTGCTGAGACAAGGGGTGAATCCCCCGAGCAGGACTGAATATATGAGTACATCCCAAGTTGAGAACAGAGGAAAGTGGACCCGCTGCACTCCCACCATGAAGAGTATTGCCCACCCATCCGACCTCTATTTGAACTAGTTTCTGTTCCTTAGAATCAAAATCTATTACTAACATAATAACCTTCCTGTTATAAGGTATGTGGGAATTTCTAAGGCACTGAATAAAGATTGACCTTAGGCTTTAAAATAACCCTGGGAAATAAATGTACTCATCTCCACTTCACCAATAATTAAACAAATGTCCCATTTTATAGCTAGAGCTGAGCTTGAATAACTTGCCCAAAGTGAAATAGCAAGGCAAAGGCAGAATGAGTCTAACTCATTCCCCATTTACCATATTAGCATCCAAACCTTTCCAGGGACTTACCAGGACTTACTCGGACTGAAGTAGGCTGGATAACAATTCCACAAGAGGACATATCCAAAGTTTCAACATAGCTTCCAGAGTAGTTCTCCATGCTACGGAGAGGAATTCATGGAACATTATAAGGGTTAATATAACTTTATTTTTTATGGCTCAAAACATTCCCAAGTTTCAGATCTGATAGAACTAAATAAGTGGAATATTTTGGCTTAAAGAGGGATAACACATAAAAGAGCAAGACTTTTCTTCATTATTATTTTCTCTTAATGATTGCTAATGTTTTTAGCATCTGTCTTCTACCATTGAAGAAAGTATCCATTTGAAAAAATGAAAAATATTGAAAAATAATTAAATTATTTTTGAATATCAAGGAAATCAATTTTATTTCTGTTTGGGTGCCTTTCAGTCTCAATTAACCTTATAATATTTTTAAAGAATTAATTTAATACTAAAAATTATTTATGAATCAAAAGAAAAAGAATGTAATGGTGCTACATTTAACTCTATATTTATCGTAGTCTCTTATCCATAGTCATTATAAGTACAAGGTAATTATAATTAAATATTGTTTCTAATTTTATCAGACTTTTCAGTGTTAATAGTTTCATCCGCTAGCTACTTTGATCAGTTGTGAGTTTCATTTTCTCTCCTTGAGGTTTAAAGCATAATGATTAGCTAGAATTACCCAATAGCAACAGGGAACAATGGCTATCTCTATTTTTTAGACTTATATTTCTTTTAACAAATTACCACATGGGATGATTATAAAATATATGCTTTCCTTTCTGAACACAGCCTGGTATCATTAAACATCTGGTAAGATCCAATGCTTCCTTAGTCTGTTTTTGTTACAAATTCTTATGGCTTTAATAGGAAAATATTGGCACCATCATGTGTAAACTGTGTATGTTTCTGTGATTTTTTTAGAGCTTTCAGAGACTTGTTTACTATTCAGGCTTTATTCATTCATTTGTCTACCTCAGCAGTTGATTATCTACTGACACTATTACGCAATTCGATCTATTTATTTATTTATTTGTTTGTTTGTTTATTTTCTTTTTTTTGCGGTACGCGGGCCTCTCACTGTGTGGCCTCTCCCGTTGCGGAGCACAGGCTCTGGACGCGCAGGCTCAGCGGCCATGGCTCACGGGCCCAGCCGCTCCGCG
>NC_041214.2:82326939-82340091 GCF_002837175.3 Physeter macrocephalus | reverse complement strand
TGTGTCCCCTGCATCGGCAGGCGGACTCTCAACCACTGCGCCACCAGGGAAGCCCTTATTTTTTAAATAGATCTTTATTGGAGTATAATTGCATTACAATACTGTGTTAGTTTCTGTTGTACAACAAAGTGAATCAACCATATGTATACATATGTCCCCATATCCCCTCCCTCTTGAGTCTCACCATCATATATTTCGTGTTCACTTGTATATCCATCAAACATGCTTAGGAAACAAAAATAAATAAATCAAAATCCCTGACTTAAATGGTTATGGGGGAAAACATGCATATAAACACCTATTTATAGGAATGTGATACATGAATTTGAAAACACAAAGAGACAGAACTCACCTAAGTTTTTCTGGGAACACTGAGGAAGGCATGTAACACTGACATAATAAATTAAGAAAAGCTTGTTAGGGAAATGCCAATTGAGTTAAAATTTTTTGTTTTGTTTTGTTTTTTATTTTTTGAGGTAAAACTGACATATAACATTATATTAGTTTCAGGCATACAGCATAATGATTCGATATTTTGAAATGATCACCACAATAGATCTAGTTAATATCCACCATGATATACAGTTACAATTTTTTTCTTGTTGTGAGAACTTTTTTTTTTCTTTTTTTTTTTTTTTTTTTTTTAAATTTTTTTTTTTTTAGTACGCGGGCCTCTCACTGTTGTGGCCTCTCCCGTTGCGGAGCACAGGCTCCGGATGCGCAGGCTCAGCGGCCATGCCTCACCGGCCCAGCCGCTCCGCGGCACGTGGGATCCTCCCGGACCGGGGCACGAACCCGTGTCCCCTGCATCGGCAGGCAGACTCCCAACCACTGCGCCACCAGGGAAGCCCTATGAGAACTTTTAAGATCTACTCTCTTAGCAACTTCCAAACATGCAAAAGGTATTATTGGCTATAGTCACCATGCTGTACATTATATCTCTATGACATTTATTTTATACCTGGAAGTTTGAAAGATAAATAATAGCATTTACAGAGTTCTTATGACAAGTCAGACATGTTTTAAGACTTTACATGTATTAACTCATTTAATCATCACAACAATCCTATAAATTAAATACTACTATTCCCATTACCTCATTTATTCTTCATTTTAAATGAGGGGGAAATTGCAGAGTGGTTAAATAATTAGCCCTGTGTCACTTGGTCAGGTAACACAGGAAATCAGAATGAGATTTTCCCTCTTCAGTTTGACTGAGGGGCCAATAGTATAAATATTGGTTACCACAGTGTAAAACAGACCCCTTCTTATCAACACATTTTTTTTTTTAATGAAATGATACTGGGGCTATGGAATCTCTCAGGCAGATGAAGAATAAAAACAAAGACTAGAAGAGAAGGCGTGATCAGAGGATTTGCAAAGACTTTTCTTTGGAAACATGTTGTTGTGCTCTAAATCTTCACCTCACCCATTTGGGGGGAGGGACACAGTTAATGTTTTATCCCAAACATAGGGAGAAGGATTTCAAGCCAACCCCTGAAAGAGCTTTGAAATGTGTTCCCCAAAATTGGGCAGTATAAAGCACTATGCCTGCCTCTTTCCCCAGAAAGCTTTATCAGGCTGCAGACAAGGAATTCTAAAGGACAGAAACAGTCCGGGTTTGCGGGGGAGGGCCTGGAAAGGGCTTCTGCATTGGGATCCATCACCAGTGGCTAAGGGTTGCTTGAATATTTTCCAAGGTTCAAGTAAAGGTCCTATGAGAGAATGTCAGTTAAGGTCTTCTTGATCCTCTCCAAAAGGGTTGCCTGGAGGGGCAAGAGGACCTCAAGGAAGAGACTGTATGTGTAGCCTGGATAACCAGGTGCTGAAGAAAGAATGACAAATAGAGTAGCTACCTGGAATAGAGTTATCCAGAAAATTTAAATGAGCGAGCCAGCAAAGAACGTCTGCAGAACTCATAAAAACTTCACCAAGAGAAAGATTTGGCTCTTACCATTCACCCCATGAATGATAGCCACCCCATGCAGTTAGAAATGTACTACCCTTTATCTTTCCTTCTTTTCCTGCTGCCACTCTGGTAGAAGGAAATCTGAAAATAGCTGGTGAGTGGGCAGAAAAGCAGGCAGGGAGGGAGCAAAAAACGGAAGAACCTTGCCATGCTGAGTCCCCCGCCTTCCCCACTGCAGGCCTTCAGCCTGAAATAGACCCAAACTTGGCCAGGGAACAATTAGCTGCTTTGTCAAGAAGCAGAAATTTGGTTCACAAATTTGGCTAGTATCTTGGACAGAACATTATAACATCTAAATTCAGACTCTATTTGTGTTTAAAGTAACCGTAAGACTATAACCTAAGAACTGAAGCAATGAGACCTATGGATCTGTTATCCAGGGCCTGGGAAGACTTACTCCCATTGATTAAAATTTAAAGGACAGTTAAAGAATCACATACAGTTATGTATCATTTATGTCATGAATTCAACATACGAGTTATAATAGTAAAACTTGAAGTCATTGTTTCCAACTCTTTTAGTCGGTGAAAAAGAGACAAATCTCCAGATGTTCTCTGGGGTAACATCAATTGTAACTAGCAGTAAATTTCCATGTTTGTGTAAGTCTGGCTTTTCTGTCTAAAGTTGCTTTTTATGTTATTTATTTATTTTGTTGTTGTTGTTTTTGCGGTACGCGGGCCTCTCACTGTTGTGGCCTCTCCCGTTGCCGAGCACAGGCTCCGGACGCGCAGGCTCAGCGGCCATGGCTCACGGGCCCAGCCGCTCCGCGGCATGTGGTATCTTCCCGGACCAGGGCACGAACCTGTGTCCCCTGCATCGGCAGGCAGACTCTCAACCACTGCACCACCAGGGAAGCCCTAAAGTTGCTTTTTATCAGAGAAGAAATACTGAACACTGGACTAAGGTTAGAACAATTCCAATTAAGCCTCTTATACATCTTGGTAACTCACTTAACATCTCATCTGTAAAGTAGGATGAAAATCCCTGCCTTGTCTACCTTATAGTGTTATTTTGAAGAGCAAATGACAATAAAATTTGGTAGTTTACACAAATGGTGTGTATTTGTGTGTGTGTATAATATGGATAGAACTTATAATACTGAAATAAAGATAAGGGGCAGAACAATATGTACAGTATAAAATTGTGTAAAATTAAAAATAACCCCTACACACAAAAGAGTACTACATATTGTTCATGGAGAGATATGTGTATATGCATATATGAACATACATTTGAGATACCTGTGAGAATGTGGATGGGGGACTTCAGTTTTATCCAGAGACTGTTCATTCTTATTTATAAAAATGGAAATATTAATGTTTATTAATACCAGATTGTGAAAACTCAGAAATTTGTTATTCTTTCTTTTTTGCATTTTTGCAACCTTATTTTTATAAAATGCAGAATCACAGAAATACACGTAAAGAGCAAATTAGAAAACATACGTGAAAATGCTCGTCAAACTGTAAGATACTATAGAAACATAAAGTGATGTTTCTAACCTATTGTAACATTTAATTTTGAGGTTTAAAGTGTGTCTAACCCTTTTTTACATTCTATTATGCTAAATGACAAATAATAACAAATATCCTGAAATATACGCTTGAGTGAGTCAATAATTGCTGGATGAAAAGTATTTTCTTTTAGTTACAAAAGCTAATATGTGACCTGTGATTTAATCATGTCAGGGAGTCTGGGCCATGTAAATATTACTCCAGATGTCTAAGGTGGGCCTCTATTTTTGAAAGCTCTTTCTGAGATTAAATAATTGAAAGAATCTCAAATTTTAAAATTAAATTACACGTACTTTTTTCTGCTTGTAAATGTCACACATAATTTGTGGAGGATTTATTTATGAGTGAAATTTTAAAAAATTGAAACAACCCATAATTCCACTTTCCAGAGTTAATAATTTCCTTCAAGTATTTTTTTTCTATAAATATACAGTTGGTATTATTATTTCATGCATACTTCTGTGTCTTGTTCTTACCTCAACTCTGGAACCTGTCATCCAATTTCCTCGAATGTATGCTTTTACTATGGTATTCAGCATCTGTTGGCACCACTGTTTATCTTACATTCTCCTTTTGATGAACATAAAGGTTATTTTCAATTTCTTAATATTAGATATAACACTCCTGTGAATATCCTTACTTATAAATATTTCTGCATGTTACTGAGGACTTCTACTTAGAATAAGTTCCTAAGTGTATTATTATTTTTAGGCCAAATGTAGAACTTCTCTAAGGCACTAGCCAAACTGCTGAAAAATTGCTCCTCTCCCAAAAATTAAAGTCTAGGTCCACAACCCCTTATCCTTAGAGTCATATATGTTTTGGAATTTAGAAATTTTAGGATTTTAGAAAGATAGTATGTTGCATTCACCTTACATAAGGTAACATCCTTCTTTAGGTATAGAGAAACACCTTCAATCAAATACATTAATATTTCTTTAGCAAAATGTATTAATATTCTCACTAAATAGAATAAATAAAAATTTTCAGTAGCCTCATATCAGTTCAAGTCTGGTTTTGCCACCAAATAAGCTATGAAAAGCCTTTGAACTTTGGAAGTGTGGATAAGAGATTGCAGATCCAGACCAATTTATACTCCTTCCCAGAGCAGATGAGAAGAGTAACTCAGAATTGTCAGCAACTATTATTTTAAAATTTTACCAATTTGATAAGTGAAAATGAAATATGTCAAAAAGTTTAACACTTCTTCGTATGCTATTTATTTATATTTTCTTTCTTTTGGTATCCCTAGGATGTCTTTTGCTCTTTAACATTTGAAGTATTCAGCTTATTATTTACAATAATTCTTTATATTAAAGATAATAACCCTTTGTATATAATATACTTACAATTTTTTCACAGTTAATAATTTATATTTAATTTTAATATTTAAAAATATGTAGTTAAATCTATTAATCTCTTACTTTGTAACTGAGTTGTTTGTTTCTATGTTTCAGAAATTCCTCCCTCACTTATAGATCAAATATTGACTTTTATTTTTTCCTATTCCCTCATGACTACAGATTTTATATTTAACTTAGATTCTGTTGGAATTTTATTTGGTATATGTTGAATAAAAGGGAGGGATTTTATTTTCCTGTTTTCTCTAATAAAAATGGAGACTTTGGGGACTTCCCTGGTGGCGCAGTGGTTAAGAATCCGCCTACCGACTCAGGGGACATGGGTTCGAGCCCTGGTCCGGGAGGATCCCACATGCCGCGGAGCAACTAAGTCCGTGCGCCACAACTCCTGAGCCTGCGCTCTAGAGCACACGAGCCACAACTACTGAAGCCTGTGCACCTAGAGCCCATGCTCTGCAACAAGAGAAGCCACCGCGATGAGAAGCCCGCGCACCGCAACGAAGAGTAGCCCCCGCTCACCGCGACTAGAGAAAGCCCGCGCGCAGCAATGAAGACCCTATGCAGCCAAAAATAAATATATATTTTTTTTAATGGAGCCTTTTCAGAGGATTTTTGGAATTCAATCTTGGGCTGTTTGGTGTGTGTGTAAACCACAGCCCTCAGGTGCTTTGATTTTTAATCAGTTTGCTGGAAAGAGAATGTTTAATAACAAAACTTGAAGACGCAGATGTAAAATATTTACAGAGGTAAATTCTCACAATTTGGCATTATTTACAAATATTTGCATTTTATCAATTCAAGTTATACTTTATGTTTTGCATGGATTTGATTCAGCTAATAATACAAATTCCAGCTTCCCTGAAAACGTCAAAATCAATGTTGATCCTTTCCCTCCAACCCCTACCCTCAACTTGCCCTAATTTTGTGTTTTGTATTATTAATAATATCATCTGACTTAGGTTGAGTTTTCCCAGAAACAGACACTGAATCAAGGATGTGAGTGCGAGGAGCATATTGGGGAGGTGATTCCAGGAAGAACTGGAAAGGAAGTGAAAAAGTGAAACAGAAAAGGGAAGAAAGCCAGTGAAGGTGTGTTAGGGGGCATAGTACTGCTGTGAGCGATTGAGGCTCAATTCCGCTGGAGGAATCTCACACAATATACAACATGCCTGAGTTTGTTTATCACAACCAATGGCTAACGTTACTCTTCTTTCCATTCCCTCCACCACATCCTACTTGTCGTCTGTAGTGCTATTTCCTAAGCAATTGTAGTAACCATCTCACTAATATCCCCTCAACTAGGGGTACAGGGTCCCCTTACATAATACAATTGTTTCTCATGCTCCAGTCTAATCTTTTGCCATGTGCAAAAGAGTTTCAATAGATGGTAATTCTCTATAAGTAGAACTAAATCCAGGGAATAAATGGCCTCCAAAAACTGTTGTCTTCCCTCCTTTCCAGTTATATCTTGCTGCTGCTTCTTTAATTGAATGAAAAATTCTTTAAATTCTGTAGTGCTTTACAATTTTCAAAAGTTTCATACACGTGGTTTCACATAGTCCCATATTAACCTTCTTTTTCCCTACCCCTATATTGCCCCTCCCCCTTCCCTCTCCCCACTAGTAACCACTAGTTTGTTCTCTATGTCTGTGTTTCTTTTTTTGTTTTATTCACTAGTTTATTGTATTTTTTTAGATTCCACATATAAGTGATATCATACAGTATTTCTCTTTCTCTGTCTGGCTTACTTCACTTAGCATAATGCCTTCCATGTCCATCCAGGTTTCTGCAAATAGCAAAATTTTTATCTTTTTTATGGGTGAATAGTATTCCATTGTTTATATATACCACATCTTGTTTATCCATTCATCTGTGTATGGACACTTAGGTTGCTTCCGTATCTTGGGAATTGTAAATAATGCTGCTGTAAACATTGGGGTCATGTATTTTTTCGAATTAATAGTTTTATTTTTTTCAGATATATACACAGGAGTGGAATTGTGGGGTCATAAGGTAGCTGCTTCTTATAACATATGCTCCAAGAAAACTGGGCTTCTTTCTCTTTCCAAAACATGCTCTATGTTTTCTAAAGATGTGCATATTTTAATACTTTTTTCTCTCCCTGGAATGCCATTATATCTTCCCCATGTTGCTCTATTGAAATCCTACCTGTCCTATAAAGTTCAGCCCAACTACTAGCTCTTCCATAAAGTTTTCAGAAGCTAGAAGTGTTAAAGTCTTTTGAAATTTCTTAAAACACAAGTCAAAGTTAACACAAAGTTAATACTTTGAGTTGTGTTTGTTTCTACGTCCCCTATATTGTCCTTTTTGAGGACTGGTCTATTATCTACTCTTGCATGCTCCATTAAATCAGGCAAGTCCCTTGAACAAAACAGAAACATAAAAAATACATATTAAATTCATGCAATTATTATGTATCTTATGAAAGATGAAAGAATTTAAAAGAATTCAGAAACAAGAGTTGTTTCAAATATCGAAAGAGATGCCAAGTGAATTCACTTAAGTGTTTTCTACTGTTCATCATGGGGGATGATGAAAATAAATTGACGGAAGTTGCAGAGGCCATGGAGATTGAAAAAAGAAGCTTTCCCTGAGTTTTTCATGGTGTATATCAGCTGAATATTTGTTATCTTTCTATTTACTTCACTTAGTCATTCATTGGTTCTTTCAGTTGACTAGTCAATTGACAGTATTGTAAACGTCAGGCACTGTTTTAGTTGCTGGGTACATGATGGTGAACAAAATATCTGATTCCTGCCTTCACAGAGCTTGTGCTTTATTAAAGGAGAATGACAAAAATGAAACACAAATATATACATTGTGCTCAGTGCCGTGAAGAAAAATGAGAGTGTACTGTGCAATAGATTATGAGAGGGATTTAGTATTGTAGGGGTAACAAAAATCCCTCTGAGAAAGTAATATTTAGGTTGATAACTAAAAAACGGGGAGAATTCTAAAAAGAGAGAGTAACACGTGGAAAGGATCTGAGGTGTGAAATACTGGGACATGTTTATGAAAATGAAAGGTGTCCAGTAAAAATAGAGAGTAGGAAGTAGGAAGAAATTTACAAGAAGTAAGAAATTTACAAGAAGTAAGACTGAGTTTGGCATTGGCTAGATCATGCATTACCTTGTAGAAAAATTAAGGATTTTGCATTTTATCTCAACTGCAATAGGAAATCATTGAAGAATATTAAGATGGGGAATGACACAATCATATTTACATGAATTTAATAGATCCTTTTGCTGTTGTATGGAGGATAAATTGGAGAAGGACAATCATGAAAAGTGGGAGACCAGAAAAAGGACTATTTCAGTTTACCAAGTGACAGATTATGGTGATTTGCTCTTTGAGTGGTAGACTGGATTGGAGACAAAGGGAATGAGTTAGAGTTGTATTTTTAAATTTGAATGGACAAATATATTTTAAAATTTGAGTGATTAGCTATTGAGTATGAGGAAAACTAGATCTCAAGAATAATTTTCGATATTTTGGTTTGAGCAACTAGGTGGATATTGGTGAATTTAGTGATATGGGGAAGACTGAAAAGAAAAAATGAAATCAAGGGAAGAGACTTGATCAAGAAATATCTTCTCTTTTTTTTTTTGTTTTTTTGTTTTTCTTGGCTGTGTTGGGTATTTGTTGCTGCATGTGCGCTTTCTCTATCTGTGGCAAACAGGGGTTACTCTTCGTCTCGGTGCACGAGCTTCTCATTGCAGTGGCTTCTCTTGCTGAGGAGCACGGGATCCAGGTGCACGGGCTTCAGTAGTTGCAGCACGAACCAGTAGTTGTGGCTCGCGGGCTCTAGAGAGCAGGCTCAGTAGTTGTGGTGCACGGGCTTAGTTGCTCCGTGGCATGTGGGATCTTCCCCGACCAGGGCTCAAACTCGTGTCCCCTGCATTGACAGGTGGATTCTTAACCACTGCGCCACCAGGGAAGTCCCAAGAAATATTTTCTCTTGTCTGGTATTCCCAGAGAAAATTGGTTGGATTTACCCAGTAGCTCTGTCTTTGTTTTCCCGAGTTTCTCCAGCTTGCCTTTCGGAAGTAAAATTATTTTTCAGAGTTCATCCCTGACCCTTCATTGAATTCCACTGTGTTTGGATCCATCTTCAGATTGTAGATCTGATGGATTCTGATTCAGAACTGCTGACTACAGCATGCTTTTTTTGTTTCCTTGGACATTTTGACCTGTAGCCTAGAAGTAAATAATATTCTCTTCCACAGAAATCTGAGCATATCACAAATGTAATGTAAAATAAAAGCAAAAGCAACTTATAAAGTCTCGTGCAATTGAACAATATTGATGTTTTCAACTTTGAACATCAGTATTGAGAAATTGAGAAATTATGTATATGTTTTCTTTGTCCTTAGGAAGTTCTCCTCCCCAGATCCTGCCTGGACTTGTATGAGGGTATGTTGGTTGGAAGTGTGGCCTATTTGAAATGAGGGTTTTTCCAAGTTTCAAAACCACAGTACCTTTCTTTTCTAATGCATTATATGCAAATAAAATCCAAGAGCTCTGGCTGAAGTGGAAGCAGGGGTTCCAAAAGGTCTCAAGGACTCTAAGTACCTCTAAGCATCTCACTGATTGCAGTCTAATGATAATTTAAGCAAATTAGCTAGGAAGAGTTCAAACCTCAATCTTGATAAATTCTTTCTCCCAAGAAAAAGCTTTGTCTACCAAAGTATTTTTTTCATGCTAGGTTAGCCATGAAATCATTGTATGCTTGTGTTTTAACTTTCCAATCTAGGCCTGGAGGTCTTCAGCTGAATCAGAGATCTTAAAAGCACTAGATGATCTTAAAAGCTTTTCTCATGCCAGAACATGGGATGAGCTTAACTTAATAGTTAAGTTATGAGCTTAGCTATTCAAGCTTGTCTCTGTTGAGACTGATGCTCATGATAACCTCTTCAACTTGCTCTCTGAATGGTAGGTCAGTGTGTGATTATGGGGGAAGGGAAGGTAGTGGGAAACTTGGACAAGCATGGCAGTAGGAGGCTGGTGATTTGGCCTACCACCATCAGAAAGCTAGTTACCAAACTTCATTCACTGACTTAGTTCCAGACTCACTGTGGGACTGAGAACAAGGGAAATCTCCAGGTCTTGATCTGTTTCATTTTCAGGAAAATTTGAGACGTTTTGATTTATACTCATGGAAAAAGAACAGAGATTATGAATAAATACATAATTTGGCTTCATTGATCTGTTCTTAAAATGTTAGATGAGAGGCCCTCTTAAGAGGAATGTCACTGCGGAAAAAAATGAATAAAGGAAAAAAATTTATCTCTGGCTTTTAATGTCCTTCAGGCTTGTCAGAAAGCCTTTGTCAATTATGGCATAATCTTCCAAGAAAAGGGTTATAAGTTTTGCTGATTAAAATGAGGCAGTGAGGATAAGCTCCTATTTTCATCTGTTCTTTCCTGTTATCCTGCAATAATACAGAAGCAGATTCCTAGAGAATTTCCAGTATTGAGTGGTAGAATCTGAGATCTGGCAGTCTTTCAGATGCAGAGTGTGGAAGTCAGTCTTGTTTTCTTGTGGATATATCAGGAATGAAGTGGGGAAAAAAATAGAGGAATAGGACATTCATTAGTAACTCTTTCATATATCCTAAATTTTGGGAATCATTTTGGTTAAGTTTATCTCTCAAAATGCAGCAACACCTTCAGAAAGTTAAGTATATTGCTTTAATAAAATTGTTTCCCTCCTGGCTAAAGTTTTCAGTGAGGGAGATTGAATGGGGTTCTGGAAAAAGGGAAGAAATGGATTGCTTTGGAGTATTCAGTCTCTGGATATGGATGAGCGTGTGCTAAAAGCAGTCTTAGCGGCTGAGTGAGATTTTGTTTTTCCCTTGCTTTGCAATATAACCCAAAGTCTTTGTACAGGGAATGCCTAGGAGACCAGACCAGGCGGGGAGAGAGAATCTATCATTTTGCATGTGTAGAAGGGCTTTGAAAATGATCAAGTACTACAAAAATTAAGATGATGCCATTTTTTTAAAGTAATATTATTATATATTAAATGATTATTCATGAATCAAAAGGAAAGCCTCTGACTCATTAGAAGTTTGGCTTCAGTCATTACAATATTTTTAATGATAGTAATTCTTTATCTTTTCAAAGTACAGTTGACTCCAGGAAACATCTAAATGTCACTCGAAGTTGATTCTGGAAAATAGGTTAAGGAAGACCCTTTTTTTGTAAAAATTCAGTTTTGATTATAAAATAATATGCAAAATTTCTCTACAAATCCTTCCCAAAGCATTGGTATCATAAATGGAATTAGCATATGGCATCCAGGGTGTCTACTTTGAAGGCAATCAACCATACAATTTATTCTATGTTTATTTTAACAAACAGACATATGGTTACATTTTGCATGGTAGAATCAAAGGTCTGTCAGTCTTTGAGATGCAGAAGTTCAAGTTAGTGTCCCATGTTTTTTTGTAGGTGTATTAGGACTGAAGTGGGAGAAAATGGAGATTTTATTTATTTAACTTATCTCGTTGGAACTAAGAGGAAAAAGTTATCTAAAAAGTTTTTAAGCATATATATATATATATATATATATATATATATACATCCTATGTATATGAATATATTCTACAGTACCTTAAAAGTTCTGATTAAAAATCTGAAAGTGGTTTGGAGATAATTAAGTTAAATCATAAATACAAAATGTCCCTTCCTCCAAAAGTAAATTGACACAAGTCAGTATACTACTTACATTCTGACCTCTTCCAAGGGTAAGGTGATAAGGGTGTCAGATTCAATGGAAGAGAGGAGTTAAGATATTGGTTTGGCCAATTATTTATTAAGTTTTTTCAGTTGAGCCACTTCATCGCTGCATTTAGGTCTTACCTTCTCCATTTATCAACTGGGATGGGAGAAAAGAGTAGCTGTACCTTGACTCATTATTTTCCCTAAATTCTGGATTCCTTTCATGATTCTTTCCTGCCAGTAAAGGCAGAGACAGAAGGAGAATACATATGCTGGATATACTGAAGTTGCAGGTTCCCCAGGGAGTGTGGACATATGGATCAACTCTTCAGTGCCTGGAATTGTTACTACGCCTCGGGTTACCTCAAAACAATAACTCTGTCTCCTGCTCTACTGGCTAAGGCTGGCTGATATTTCAAGGCAAAACCAACAAGCTCTGAAGTAAGATGAGACTTTTAACGACCCCAGAGGGAGCTTTGAAATTTGCTTGGGAATCTAAGTTTAGCTTTATCCCAGAGATAAATGTAGGAAGAGGGGGAGTAATTCTTTGGAAAACCACTAAGAATGTGATAACATTACAGTTTTAAAATGAAAGAATCAAAAATTACTTAAAGCTGGAATGGATCTCAGAAGTCCAGTTCCACAACTTCCTTTCCTGACTGGGGGTAAAGGAGGCCCAGGAAGGAATATCTTGCCTAGGGTATCACGACTGAGCCAGAACAAGATCCAGGGCATTCTGATTTCCTGTCCAGGGTTATATTATGTGCCTGTCTCTTTTGAAATAAATTTATTTCATTCACTCATTCAAATAGTATTTTCTAGAACACAGACAGTGTTAAGATGTAGTAAATCTCTTTATTCCCAAAAGGCTAAGACGATGATGTTCATTAGGTTTTTTATTTTTAACATCTTTATTGGAGTATAATTGCTTTACAATGGTGTGTTAGTTTCTGCTTTACAACAAAGTGAA
Source organism: Physeter macrocephalus (assembly GCF_002837175.3). NCBI lineage: Eukaryota > Metazoa > Chordata > Mammalia > Artiodactyla > Physeteridae > Physeter > Physeter macrocephalus. The sequence goes on along the minus strand of NC_041214.2, from coordinate 82,327,534 downwards.
TCAGTTATACATATACATACGTTCCCATATCTATTCCCTCTTGCATCTCCCTGCCTCCCACCCTCCCTATCCCACCCCTCTAGGTGGTCACAAACCACCAAGCTGATCTCCCTGTGCTATGCGGCTGCTTCCCACTAGCTACCCACCCTACGTTTGGTAGTGTATATATGTCCATGCCACTCTCACTTCGTCACAGCTTACCCTTCACCCTCCTCGTGTCCTCATGTCCACTCTCTACATCTGTGTCTCTATTCCTGTCCTGCCCCTAGTTTCTTCAGAACCAAATTTTTTTTTTTTTTTAGATTCCATATATATGTGTTAGCATATGGTATTTGTCTTTCTCTTTCTGACTAACTTCACTCTGTATGACAGACAGGCTCTAAGTCCATCCACCTCACTACAAATAACTCAATTTTGTTTCTTTTTATGGCTGAATAATATTCCACTGTATGTTTGTGCCACATCTTCTTTATCCATTCATCTGTCAGTGGACACTTAGGTTGCTTCCATGTCCTGGCTACTGTAAATAGAGCTGCAATGAACATTTTGGTACATGACTCTTTTTGAATTATGGTTTTCTCAGGGTATATGCCCA
>NC_041214.2:82300198-82326470 GCF_002837175.3 Physeter macrocephalus | reverse complement strand
GTGAATGGTGTTAGGGAGTGTTCTAATTTCATTCTTTTACATGTACCTGTCCAGTTTTCCCAGCACCACTTATTGAAGAGGCTGTCTTTTCTCGACTGTATATTCTTGCCTCCTTTATCAAAGATAAGGTGACATTAGGTGTTTTTAAAATAAGTTTCCATTTGGGTAATCTGCACATGGTCAGGTCCTGCTAATGAAAGGTAATTTGGAAGAGTACCAGCAGGAGTGGGCTAGTGTAGGGGCAGCATGGTTAAAGAAACCACAGTCAGGCACCCAGCCAGGCTGGGGAGGAGGAACAGGTGGTCAGATAATCAGGAAGCTGCAGTCTATTTTCAGGGGAGCCAAAATGAGTAGTGAAGTCAGAACCTAAAATAGTTAGTTACAATGCATGACAAGGTTTCCAGCAGAGCCACATTGGTGCATTTTATGGTGAGTTCTGCCAATGTTTATGTTTGAATGAATTCTTTAAAATCAATGTGGTAAGCAAAATAATCTATTTTAAAAACATGGATCTTGGTATTTTAGCTTTGATAATTTTATTTTGATCACGAAGTTTTATTGAACAGTTTGAAAAATTCTGCAGAGGATACTTTTCTTTACTCAAAAGGAAAACAAAATTGTTTCTCTTTCCTCTCAAGTTTCCCATATATATATGGTATATGTTGCCTCTTTACTTAATTTCCTTTTATTCTATAGTTGGTAGTAAATCATATAGGTTGTTAATCTTTGTGTCTACAAATCAAATTTTCATAAAAGATGGGCACTTATGTTTTATATATATTTAAAATAAAAAATTATATATTATATTATTTTATTACTTCAAAAGCAATTTATCCTAGTTTTGCCACAGACAAAGCCATTAATGAGATGTTGAAATTTCAGGGGCTGGCAGGGAAGGACTATACATCTCCTTGAGACATGGAGAGAACTCATCCTCCAGCAGTTTAGGAGGGCTGCTAATACTTATCAGACCCTGGAGAACAGAACGGGGGAGAAAGCTTAGCAGTCCTGGCAGAGGCACATCTAAATGCTCTCCAGAGAAGCAGGGACTCCAGCACGCAGAGTACCATAGGCTGGACCATTCATGACGTGGACATTGTTGGAAATGGTCCCAAAAGAAGGAAATGGTGATAAGTGTGGGCAAAGCAGACAGTGTGAGAGAGGCATGCACCCAGCTCTAGAATTCAGGGTGTCTTAGTAGCTGAGGATTTATTGCCCAAATATTTGGCTCTTTTTTATTTCCCTGTGATCCCACCAGAACCTGGAGGCTACCAGAAGGCTGGAGAAGTTGTCTAGAACAAAGCCTCTGTCAGAAGGTACTAGAAGAAATTCCTGTCTAGAGACCCTAACAGGAGAAGGAAGAGAGCTTCAGGAAAGTGGGCTCTGGACTCACTCAAGTCGTGACTCCCTAACTTATTTGGTCTGTGAACTTTTACCTTTTTCTACCCAAATTTCTTTATTTGTAAAGTTTGTATAACCACATATCCATAACTTCTCCCCAACTCCCAACTCCAAGGATCAAATAAAATCACAAAATATTTCCAGCTCAGAATCGTCAATTAGCATTAGCTGAAGCTGAACAAAGATAAAAGTTTAATGCTACGAGGGAATTTAATGTGAATTCTTTACCAAACAAGTGATACATTTATATTCCTTCCTGTGCTGTCTACATTTAGCTCTCCATCTAGGTCCCCAACAAAATGTGGAAATCGCAACACTCTGTTTTTGCTGGAAGTTGATACGTTTCATTTTGAAGTGGTCGCCTCCATCCTTTCCCTATGAAGCTGAGGCCAGAGAGATGAGAAAACCTACAGTTCTGCTGTAGCCAGGAAAGATCCCAGTGTCAGCTTGGGAACCAGTCACAAGCAGGGTAAAACAGATATAGAGGAAAGGTCTGACAACAGAATGGACACACTTTGGTAGGCCAGGCTTAGAAATACAGAATCAGCAAGCAACAGGATGAAATTCAGGCAGCTGTCCAATAGCAAAGCAGTTCACATCAGGGGTTACTGTAAGAGACAGAGGGCGGGTACCATGGCAGACCTAAGGATACTGTCAACAAGAACTAGGCACTGGTCCAGGCAGCTTACTGGCATTGGTGATGTCCACAAGCTGGGAATAGGGGACTGGTTTAAAAATAGCCTCAATTAGAACAAGCAGGAACAAGCGGGGCCGCATTTCAGAAGAAACGGGGTGATGATTATTCTATTTAGATAAGTAGAATGTTGGAGGCGAGCCCCTATTCTCCTTATTTGTCATGATGAGAAAATTTCGAGATTAATATTTCAGAAGTTGACCAGCCTGGCCTGAGCATAGGCAGGTAGTTTGATTTCAGGGCGTGGGTGGCAGAAAGGCCATTTACTGCACATTAAAACCCATATTCTCCAAACCTGCTTTTCAGCAACAAAGTAGTATTTGGGTATTTATTGCTTCCATTTCTGAGTCTTCTCAAATGGTTTCAAAATTGAAGTTGGAAAAAGAGAAGTGCTTATCAACCCACATATCTTCAAACGGGAGAAGGCATGGGTTTCAGTTTCTAAATCAGACTTCAAGGGCAGAGCAGGCCAGTTGAGGAACAGTGAAGCTATCTTTGCCATGGGAGAAAGCCTCCTCCAACTACTCCAGCAGGGCTGAGCCTGAAATGTGGGGGTTCACATGAAGAATTCAAGGATGGAGATGGGAGAGTGGGTCTCAAAGATAGGAAAGGCATGAGGGTAACCTCAGAATGATGTATCACTCATGCATACAGTCTCATCTCTCCCAGAATTTCTGATGGGTAAGGTTTTTCTTTGCGTCCACGAACAGTGATCTGACATCTCTAATGTAGGAATGAATTAAACCTATTTACTCTCATGGTCATGACTGTTTCTACAGGCATTAGATCACCTATCAAGTTGAGTTCACAGTCATGTTCAGCCTCTGTCCAATACATATGGTTTTACACAGATACACACACCTTGTCCACATTTATTCTGCAGAAAAATTGTATGAGTTTGTGACTCTAGCTCAGCGGTCCCCAACCTTTTTGGCACCAGGGACGTTTTCGTGGAAGACAACTTTTCCACAGACCTCAGGGGGTCGGGGGATGGATGGGGATGATTCAAGCACATTACACTTACTGTGCACTTTATTTCTGTTATTATTACATTGTAATATATAATTACAATACATATTACATCGTAATATTTAATGAAATAATTATACAACTCACCATAATGCAGAATCAGTGGGAGCCCTGAGCTTGTTTTCACTTGCCACTCACTGATGGGGTTTTGATATGAGTCTGCAAGCAATTGATTTATTATGGTCTCTGTGCAGTCAAACCTCTCTGCTAATGATAATCTGTATTTGCAGCCACTCCCCAGCGCTAGCATCACTGCCTCAGCTCCACCTCAGATCATCAGGCATTAAATTCTCATAAGGAGTGTGCAACCTAGATCCCTCGCATGCGCAGTTCGCAGCAGGGTTTGAGCTCCTATGAGAATCTAATGCCGCCACTGATCTGACAGGAGACGGAGCTCAGGCCGTGATGGGGAGCGGCTGTAAATACAGGTGAAGTTTCACTCACTTGCCTGCCGCTCACCTCCTGCTGTGCGGCCTGGTTCCTAACAGGCCACCGACCAGTACCAGTCCGTGGCCCGGGAGTTGGGGACCCCTGTTCTAGCTGAATGAGGAACATAAAACAAAGCTGGTAACTAAAGAAGAAATGTGGTCTGTACAAGTTTAACCCAAGCAGAATTTTGACAGGGGCTATGAAGATATTTAAGGCCTAGAAAGAGGCAGTGTAGTGCAGTGGGAGAAACTCTAAATAGGCTTCAGTCCTGGCCCTGTAACGTGCAAACTAACCTTTGGTAAGTCATCCCTCATTTATAAACCTCAGCTTTCTCACTGTTAAAATTACAGTACGAATGCCTTACTCAGAGAGACTCTTCCTTGCAAGTCAAATGACTACATGTTTGTGAGAAGAACTGGCATGATACCAAGCCCACTGGATAAGGGTAGGCCCACCGGATTCTCCGAATTTCAATCTAAATTGTGTTTTTAGCTTAAATTATTTGGGTAATGATTATCATTTTTTATTTCACTTTTTTTTTCTTGTTCAGCTAGAATGTGAGTCTCCTGAGGAATGAAGTTGGAATGCCTCCATGAGAAGAGTGTGGGGACAGAGTGTTTGCAAATGTTTTATTTGATTTGGCAATTTAGAGCTCAATCAGGAACTAAGGTAAGCACAGGGACAGAGCTATTAAGGCAGTTGGAAAGGAACAGACAGTCCTGGAATGTGGCAGCTCCTGTTTGATTTTAAATGTAAGTTAAATATTAATTTTTCTAAAAAAAAAAAATACCTCTTCCTTCCAGGGAGGCCCTTTTCTCTCTCTCTCTCTTATGTTGACAGATTGTTGGTGGCTTGCCTTTCACACTAACTTATTTGGAGGAAAGAAGTCTTCAGGTGATCCTATTTGAATAAGAAAAAAAGTCTTCCAAACAGCTCCCTGGCCGCCGCATCAACAGCAGCTGAACAGCCTGGGTTGTTGCATAGTGAGAATTATTCCTTTCATTTCAAGGGAATCAAAGATGTTTGGAGTAAGCAAGAGCCCTGGTTACACATGATCAAAGTCAACGAGTGTTAGATTTGCTTATGGAAAGTGTCAGTTGAGTCTGCTGCTAAAGTCTGAGTACACTTTTTATTGTTCCCTAAAGATTTGGCAAGAAAGAGAGAAGTCACCTATGGAAAAAACAAAACAAAACAAAACACTAAGCTGATTTGGGGAAAAACAAGAAGCATTTGAAGATCTTCCCTTTTCTGAATTCATTCCTGCTGGAGGTTCCCTAAAGCAAGGGGTGCAATGATGATGCTGTTGACTTGTAAACAGAAGTCAAAAGGAAATTCAAGCTTCTGTCAAGATTCATTCCAAAGGTAATAAAAAAAGGAAATGATTGAATCCCTTTTAGAGCTTTTGGATGGATTCTCTTGTGCTCTGGCTGTTCTCTGAATTTGTAAGGAATGGAGAACAAAAGCGAAATTGCAGGCTTCCAGTTCATACCCACCTTAGCAGCAATTTCAACATCTTATGCTTCCAATGGCTCCTTTTCTCAAATCATCATTTGTTTCTTTCTTACTTTCATGCAGTTTTGTTTTCTTTCTCTTTTAAAAAAAATTTGCAAAGCTACTATCATCCAGTGCTCCATGACATTCAGCATACATGTTTTATATTTTGGCGCATAAAATTAAGCATACTATTCCTGCCACTGCCCTATCTATGTGACCTGTGGGCCTAAGTTTCCTCATTTGTAAAATAAGGGAATTGAGTAAGACTTGCAGTGCTCAAACTATGTTCTATCCCAGGGTTCCTCAATTTGTACACTGTTGATCATTTAGGCTGGATAATTCTTTGTAGTGGGAGGCTGTCCTGTTCATCAAGGGATCGTTAGCATCATTCCTGGCCTCTACCCATTAGATGCCTGCAGTACAACTATACTCTCTCCCCTGGTTGTGAAAACCAACAATTGCCAAATGACTCCTGGGCTGAAAAAGTCACTAATTAAAGCAATGGTTCTCAAACTTTGGTGGGTATCAAAACCCCTGGGGAACTTGGTAAAAACATAAAGGCCCAGACTAGATTCAATTACAAAGCCAGGGCCTCTGGGCTTTTTTGTTTGTTTGTTTGTTTGTTTTTAAATACACAACAAAGTTTGAGTACCACTGTTCATGAGGAATTGTGTTGATGAAACGGTTCTCAAAATATGATTCTCGCACCAAGAGCCTCAGCATCACCAAGGAATTTGTTAGAAATGCACACTTTTGGGCTCCCCCCCAGGCTTGATGAATCGTAATCTCTGAGATGGGACCCAGTTGTCTAAGAAATGGCCCAGGTAAAGAAGAAGTGCATTCTTAGTAAACCCAGAAAGACATTCAGAAATGCGAGAGAGGACTTTCTCAACACGGCATTCATACCATTAGGTAGAGCATTGCCTGCAATCCATTGCTCCACCCTGTGTGGCTTCTATCACCATATGGTCATGAATTTTGTTCTGGCTCAGCCTTAAAAGGCAGATCAGATTTTCCTTCTTGGGGAGGGCAGATCTGAGGGATGGCACATCTCAGACTCGTGAATCCTCTATGCACCTGGGCCCTGACTCATAGACTTACTCTTTGGGCTATGGCATTGACTCTAGACCAGTGGTTCTCAATCTTGGCTTCCTATTAGAGTCACTTAGGGAACATTTAAAAATCTCAGTGCTCAGGCCAAACCCGAGACCAATTAAATCAGAATCTATCAGAGTGAGAATCAGATATCAGTATTTTTGCATTCTCAAATGATTCCAGTCTTCAAGCACATTTGAGATGCCAATTGAACACTTTCTATAAAGTCAGATAGGGTTTGTACAGAGGGAGAAAAGGTAATAGGACATGCAGAAGGTTTGAAAGCAAATGTCGGTTTGGTAATCAGCATAAAATTTGGTATGGCTGCAACCTGTAAGCTTTTGATTCTGTGCCAGTGCCAATTCGTCCCCTAAGTTTTCTTAGATCCTTCAACCAGAAGCCATCTTTGCAGGCTCAGCATTTCTATGGCACTTTGAATCTAATCTAACATCTGCCATTTCTATTATATGGTAGATGTTAGACTAGCCCTTGTATTATAGCCCTTTCCCCCACAATACCTACTCTGAGAGTAGGTATCCAAAGTTATAAATTTAATTGACATATATTAAATTATGTGGAAATGTCATGGAATGTAGAGGTAATCCGTAGCAAAGCATCCTGGCACTTTGCCCTCAGTCCCACAGCAGGACTTCCTAGCCAATATGCTTCAAAACCTTCCACAAGTGGATTAATAACTCCGGACTCCAAAGTCTGTCTTTATCTGAAAAGAGAGACAAATCCTTAGAGCAAAAGTCTGGGCAGATGACCTAAGTGCAAATTCTGGAATACTGAACATCCAAAGTATTGAGGACATAGCTCCAAGGTGAAGCTTTTCCATCAGTGGAATAAGCCAAATAAGTGAGGTTTGGTGGAGAAGAGTAATAAGAGCATGATTCTTTGGGGTCTCTTGGAGTTACAGAGCCAAGGCTGTTTGTGGCCGGAGTGGTCAAACCCAACAAAATGAGTGAAGGAATGAGCATGAAACTCTGGCAGCCTCCTGGGCCTAGTGGTGATTCCACAGAAAAACCTTCTTTGGGGAATTCATATCAGCTCCACGATAAGTGTTCTTTCCTGTTGCCCTTCCCTCTGGCTCACCATCCCAGCGGCCAGGGGGACGTGGGTGAGATTTCCACAAGCACTAGGAGACCACAGGAATGTTTCCAGGAGGCAGGCTGGAGTCAAGGGTCCAGTGCATAAGCTCTCAGGAATCCTTGTGAGAGTGTGCAGCCAAGGAACGGGAAAGAAGGGAACACCTTGGCTCAGAAGGTATTTAAGAGGGAGGAGAAACAGAGGAACAGGAAAGCCTTCAGCTAGTCCTCTGGAGTCTGGCACCCATTTCTGTCAGCTTTCCCATTCCTAGACTGATGCTCATTGCTTAAGTCCTGGGAGTACTGGATTTATTAAATTGCCTCTTTGTTCAACTCTTGCAAAAAGAATTTAGATCTGAAAACCGTCTGAAGTGTTGGGATATTTGTCTGTCATAGTAGATGAGGAACCTAAGGCTCAGTTGTGCAAGTTTACGGAGTTGGTAAACTGACAGAGGCAGAATGTAAGTACTGCCATTCCAACAATTCTCTGGGTCCTGTAACGCCCTCCTCTGCACAGAAAGGTGGGCTATTCACTGTTCCCGTGTTCCTACTCCCTGCCCCAATGCACAGACACACACCCATACAAAGTGGGATGAGAAACAAGGGTAGGACCTTCTCTAAGAGAAGGAGCGGTAAGCAAGCTTTGATTCCAAAGGCCCAGGGTTGAGTCCTTCCTTCGCTTTTTCACAGTTCTATAAACGTGGACTAATCACTTTTCTCCTCAGGCCTCCCAGCGGGGCCAACGGGCCCTCTAGGGCTTTCCTCACAGCCGGAGAGGGAGCTTGCATGTGAAGGTGAAGGACGCTGCACACTGCGAGGTCACGGACAAATTTCAGAAAATGATGAAAGCCCTATCCTCGCTAAGCCGGCTTTTCGTCCTCTCTAAAAAGGGAGTAGTCCTGTCCATTCTGCAACCTCGAACGGACCCCACGCGTCAGGCTCTGCCCCGCCCCCACCCCCTGGGCTGGCCCCCAGTGGCGCTGGCTCTCTGGCTGGCACTGGGGTATGAGGGCCCTGGCCTCCCGGCGGCTGCAGCCGGGAGCCTGCAGGGCGCGCGCTGAGCGCCGGCGAGCGGCTCGCGGAGGCTCGGGCAGCAGGAGGAGCGTGTGAGCTGTGGGCGTCCCTTTAAGAGCGGCCGTCCGAGCCGGCCTCCGCCTCTCAGTCCGCCGAGCGCCGCCGGTCACCTGAGGCTCCCGGGGCAACCGGCTGGCGGCGGGGCTGGCGATCTCGCCCGCGGAGCCGGGAGACGGGGCCTGGACGCCAAGTGCCCGGAGCCGACTGCGAGCGTGGCCCGCCGGCGCCCGTCCGCGGCGGAGGATGCGGGAGCGCATCTGGGCGCAGCTGCCGCTGCTGCTGCCCTGGCTACTGCTGCCGCCGCCGCCGCTGTGGGGCGGCCCCCCGGACGGCCGGTGCCCGGAGAGCGAGCCCGAGCCCGGGCCTCTGCAGCCCTTCGACCTGCTCTACGCCAGCGGCGTGGCCGCCTACTACAGCGGGGACTACGAGGTGGCCGTGCGCGACCTAGAAGCGGCGCTGCGCAGCCACCGGCGCCTGCGGGAGATCTGCGCACGCTGCGCCCGCCACTGCGCCGCGCGCCGCCCGCTCGTGCCCCCCGGCGCTGGCCCGGGGGCCGAGCTGCCCTTCTTCCGCGCCCTGCTTGAGCGGGCGCGCTGCTACCGCAGTTGCCAGAGCCAGCGCCTCGGGGGCCCCGCGTCCCGCCACCGCGCCAGCGAGGATGTGCGCAGCGACTTCCAGCGCCGAGTGCCCTACAACTACCTGCAGCGGGCCTATATCAAGGTACCCAGAGTGCACACCTCACGCCCCCCGCTGCCCTGGGATGCGCTCCAGCCCTCCCCGCGGCTCCCGTCTCTTGGCCGGCGCGCTGCTCCTTAGCGAGTCAGACTGGGTCTCCTTTAACGGTTCTGTCTCATGTGTGGATCTACATAGCTGGTGGCCCGAGCTCTGTAACCAACACTCGATGAACTTGGGCAAACCATTAGCTCTTTCGGCATCCACTTCTCTCTCAAAAAGAGGACTGTACTGATAAGACGTTTAAAGTACCCATTCAGCATTAATGTCTGAACGTTGGTAGAGCCGGGTCTAGCATAAGGTCTCCTCTCGCTTCATTCCCTGGTCTAGCTTCACCCAGTTTCTCTTCCATCTCCGCTCCCTCATCCCTCCTTCAAGCTAGTCTGCACCTTTTTTTGACGTTTAAAAGAGAGCGGTCTCAAAACAGCAGAGTGAAAAGTAGACTTGCTCTGAAACCCATCCCTCTGTCTTTTCCCCTGCACTTAGCACAAAAAGGTTAAAGAGGAGGTATGCATGGAAGAGGTGAATCTGTGTGAGGCAGTCTCACTAAAAGTACCCACAGTGCTGACTCTTTCTCCTTTGATAGAGGGCTTCCAGTTTCTGGAGGTAAGCATCGGACTGAGTTATACACCACCAGATGCTCCCTCTTTCTGGTTTATTTTTGTGTATTCAACTTGCCTGAAGTTAGTGCCAGGAGGCAGACAGTGTATATTGACATCTTCCCCACATTCACAGTTTTAAAAGATCTATGTGAATGCTTCGGCAGAGAGAATTTAGCCTGTGTTCCTCAATCTCCCACTCTCACTCCTCCATGTTGCTCTGAACTTACACTTCCTCCCCCTTCTGCCTTTCTATGTCAGTATATCAATGTCTGTTCTCCAGCTGTTGGAGAAGTGGCAGCTTTGGGGGTTGGTTGGTCATGCCAGCCAATGGACCAGGCTGCATTTCTGGAGTGGTGAAAATACACACCAGGTGCTGATATCCTAATGGCTTTTGCAGCTCATCCCACACGGTCTCTGAGCTCACAGTTGGTAGGGCTCTCTGCAGATTTGCAGTTTTTGGTAGAGTTCAGGAAATCACAACTGTAACTAACTCTTAACTCCCAGTGCTCTGGCTAAGTTGCTAGATTTAGTATCTTGGGCAAGAAATAAGGAGAAAGCCTGAATCCTTTCCAGGATTTGTCTTCTATTTGCTTGTGCCTCCTGAAGCATTTGCTGAGGCATGTATTAAGTACAAATCTGATTTCTTTTAAATGAGTGGCACAGTTTTTGGTAGTCTTAGAGAAATCAGTCAATAACAGGCAGAGAGGGGCCTGTGAGTACCCGACAGCTGAAGATATACTAAGCTAGTTCCCAGAGCAGAATGTGGGTGGTCGAGTTTGGTCCCCCTGTAATACTATCTTCCCAGGAGTCTCAGATGTGAGGTTGGTAGTCCTGCTGATTGTTCTGTCACACATCTTGGGCACATTTTCCTTTCTCAGGTCTGGAAAAGGAATGCATATTTATTTTCACTCCTATAAAAATAAATAACCACGAGGTAACTCTCAAAATGCTGAGTGTCTTTGGTTCTGTAATTACACTTGCTTCACTGATAATGCTAACATTTATCATTCTCCAGCTCCCATCTCCTGGTTGGAGGTCAAAGAAGATGAAGCCATAGGTTGAACATGCCTCAGTTTTTTTCAGTGAATTGATTACAGGAGATAGTCACTCACAGGTAGCTCTTGGGGTGAACTACTGGCTGTGGTCTGCTGAACCAGTGAAGTTTAAGAAGTCCTTTCAAAAATATGTGAGTTCATGTGCCAATTTCTGTTTTACTGGCAATGTTTCTGAGAGCAGAACAAATCTTGCATCTGCTTCCTGTTCACCTCCGCTCCGATAGCTACAATTTCTACATAATTGATCATCTCTGAAGGAGGAAATCTTCTTACCCCTTTGGAAATTCATTTTTGATGGGTTGGAGTTTACAGGAGCATCTTTATGAACATCGAATAAGGTGTTCCCTCCCCGCAAGAACTCCACAATTTTAGCCTTTGCTTGGTTTCTTGGGAATTTCACTCATAAATGCACACACACACACACACACACACACACACACACACACAATCTTCTGAGAGCAAAACAAAACTCTCAAAATAACAGTATCTTTGGGCTCTGACAGGTTTGAATCCTAAAGTGTTCATTCCCTGATGATAGAGGGGTTTCCTGCATATACCTGCATATGATCATGGTACAGTGTGTTGCTTACTTACTTTGGACATCAGTGATCCAGTCTGCATTTGAAAAGAATAATCCTGGGCCAGATTGAATTCAGTGAGGACTTTGTAGCCAAGATTTGAGAATTGTGAATCCTGTAATATGGTCAGAACTAGCAGACTTCCTAGAGATAAGGAAACACATTTATTCTCAGCTAGGGGTTTGCAAACTGTAGGAGCTCTTGGGAGATGCTGTTCCTCCCCCCAAATCCCAGTTAGTGAGCCACTGATGGAAGCGGATTCTTTATGCTAGAGTGTTGGAAGGGAAAGTTTGAGAATTGTGAAATCTAAGGCCTGTTGAGATCAATTTCTTATTTCACAGATGAGGAAAGGGAAATCCAGACAGGGGAAGTGGCTCACCCAGTGTCACATATGATTTGATTTGATTAATTGAGCACAGGACTGGGAGTCAGGGGTCTGGGCTCTGCCAATAATTGGTCATGCCTGTGCATATCCACTGTCCCGTGGAGTCACCTCATGTCCCAGGGAATGCTGAGTCCCCAGGGCTATCCTTTTGCCAGATTTGGACAGCTCCAGGAATGAGTCAGTCCTTGTCCTGTGGGGTAACAGACACTCACTGCATTTATCTTAAGGGCTATTCTGTAGAATCTTCCTTAAGCCCTGGCATGCTGGGACAGCTACGAGGTGGTAGTTCCACTTAGATCCTATCCACACTTTTTTGTTTAAAGGCAGGGTGAGACTCTTCAAACTGTCAAATTTTATTATTTCAGATTGTAAGATGTAACTCATGATTCACAGCCTAAAACCTAAACTAAAGCTTTTATCAGAGCAGTCTCTGCTCGGAAACCTTCACTGGTTTCCCCTTGCTTCTGTATAGAGCCCACAGTGTTGAATACAGCACCCCTCAGCCTGGCTGCCCCTTAACTTTACAGGCCCAATCTCCTCCTACTCTGCCATCCTTCAGATAGAGGGAACAATGGATGCTTACTCTTATGTGTCTGACACTTCTGCACATCTGGGTTTATTTATTCTTCTTTGGGAGGCATGTAGGCTCTAGCATGGGATCGATCTGGGATTGAACTTTAGCTCTTCAATCTCTAGCTCTGTGACTGTGAGCAAATCACATAAACTTTCTGAGCTTTAGTTTCCCCATCTGCAAAATGGGGAAATAATGGGACCTAGCTGATTGGTTTAGGTTTAAGAGAGGATTTATATAAAGCACCGGGGACAGGGCCCATTTCTGTTTCCAGAAACACTAGAGATGTATCTCTTATTATTATTAGTTATAACAGTAGATTTTCCCACCTTCTTCTCTATGTGTTCAAATGGTAACTGTACTAGCACAAATATACCTATTTCTGTGAGATCCTCTTTCACTCCCTCTGCAACCCCCAACAATCCATCATTTCTCGCTCCTCTGAATGTCCACAGTAAAGAATATGTTCCTCTCATATCATGTTTCACTTTTAACCTTGTTTTGGAGAAATTCATGTATTTGTTCATCACTTATGTGAGCTCCTTGAGATCAAGAATGGTCACAGTCATTTTGGTACCTCCTAAAGTAGGAGTTTCCAGATCTGGAAGATCAGCGGCTGGATGATTATTATGAATCCCCTGGGCATTAAAAATGTGATTTAAAATTGGAGATTTAGGTTCAGTAGGTCTGAGTTGGGTCTCAGCATTTATATTCTCCCCAAATACCTAAAACAGGGGGCAGTAGCAGTAAATGCTCAGTATATGTTTGTTGAATGAATGATAGTTTGGTTGCTCGTATATGAAATATTGTTGAAAAAGATTTCCGTGTGGCAGCAGGAGGTTTTCTCAAATTAGTTATTTGGTTTCCTGGCTGGTCAGTTGGGGGAGAAAGTTATAGAAGGACTGTAGATTGCTTGACTTTTCACTCTCTTCTACTTGCAAGTTCCGGCTAATGTTGCAAACCTCCTTTCCCTCCCCCTCCATTTTTTTTTCTAATTTAATCCTTATTTCCTAAAACTATGCTTCGGAAAATTCTTGACAGGGCCGTGCCTGTTTTATGTACATTTGTGGAATTTAAACAAATGTAAGCGAGATCCTTTTCTTTTTTTTTTTTAATCTGTGTACTTTATAATCAGGAATACTTTGACAGTATCTGTTTTTCTTTCGGCGTTCCCAGCCATTTAGTAAAAGAAAAAAAATTTTTAAAAAAAGACAACCAGTGCTGCTTATTTATGTTTTTTACTTAAAACAAGCTTGCCCCTCCATGTTTTGTTTCTAAGTTGGTGCCTTGTGCTCTTTGACCTTTGTTTTTCTTAAGATTAGAGGTGGGGGGGGAAGGAAATGCAATTAAGTTAGGCAATTCAATCTCCCTCTTAGTCAGCTCCCTAAACTTCCTCTTTCTTGACCATAATTTATTTTATTAGTGGTTTCTAGGAAAAAAAAAGTAAGTTCAAGGATTTTCCTCACTCTTACTCTGCTTTATCAACTTCTTTCTCTTTCTAGATGAAGGCCTTTAAAAAAGTTTGAAACGTAGGCCACATGACATGTGCATGATATATATTCTATTAGTTCAGAATAAAAACTTTTCCCATATCCCATATTTAAATCTCTTTTTACCTATATGTAGACTATGTACATTTTGTCCCCAAATTATTTCAAATAGGAAGTTGATTTTATGTCTTCTTGAAATAGTTGTTTTGAAGTTTCCTAGTGGTTTTTTTCTCAAGGGATGAGACTTCTTTTTTTTTTTTTTTCTTGTTACATTTGGACTTTTTCTTTTTCTTTTTTTTTTTTTTTTTGAGCTTGAATCATCAAAATCCACTAGTCATCATCTTTCTGTCCCATGCCTTTAGGAAGGAAACCTGGGAGCTTCTTTGTGTAGCCAGCTTTTAGTTCCTGCGTGCTAAGGAGATAGAATTTCTATTGTTTCCTTCCAGGAGGCTGACCATTTGAAGGCCCAGTCAGCTCTTTATCAGTCATCCATTGTGATTGCAAATAGCGCCACAGCAGCTTAAAATGCAATTAGATGAGGGGAGCAGTTGCTTACAGGTTTTCTCCTATCTCAGTCTGGCGAATCAGGTATTCCTTTACAAGTTTTAATAAAAGAAAGTAATAAACTGCTTGTCTCCACAGATCCCATCTCTGAGAACCAAATGTATTCTGTCACGAATATCATTTGCTCAGTGATAAACTCCAAAGGGATAGGTGTGTGGTATTCTTTTGGGAATGTTTGATAAAATGTCAGTTTGCTTCGTGGATGGAGTTTGAAAATTCTGAAAAGTGCATAGGTTCACCTAAAATGAAAACTGATTGGATTTGGTGTAATAATGGTTCATTTGTATTACTAAGGAATTGAGTAAACTTGGGCGTCTTAGAATCCCAGATCTCAGAGAGCTGGAAGGAACTCTAAGAGAGCATCTTGTTCAACCTTCTCTCTCCAAGTTAAATAATTGGTTTTGGGCAGTGAAACAGGGGTGAGAGACGGAGGGATAAGTATTTTCCTTAAGCAATGCGGTCTTGCAAGGGTGAGGAGTGATAATTATTAAAATGGTAAAAATGCTACAGCTTGAAGGAACCTCAGAAATCATGAAGAAGTCTATCCCTGTCACTTAATAGCTGATGACACTGGCCTCAGAGGTTCCATGACAAATCAAGGAGGGTCAGCAAGCGGAACTGGGTTGGAATGTAGATATTTTAATTTATAGTCCAGTGCTTTTTCCGGACTCTGTGCAATGGGTATTGCTACCTCCTGAGGGGCAGTCTGGTGAATTAGTGGTGCCACTGAGACCTGCGGTGGACCTGGTGCCTCCAGAGACAGTGCAGATACAAGGCCTTGCTTCCTGGACTACCCCACTCACCCTGCATTTTCATTCACGTGATATGTTGGCCACTTAGCCAAGAGTCACTGTTGTCTGGTGGAAAATTTTGCATTTCTCATTAGGAAAAATAATTTCTCCTATCTTTTTTTCCATTCAGCTTTTCTCCTATAATTCTTTTTCTGTCCTTTTATTCATCCCTCCTTTCCTGCTGTCTGACTTCCTAGCTGTGTAATTTCCATGAGAGCTGGCCCTCATTTGCCAAATAGCCCAAACACATCTTTAAAAAAAAAAAAGATTTGTAGTCAGCCTTCTGCATGGTATGTTTCAGTGCCGTGTGTATGATTTTTGGGGTTTAGTACTGAGGAAGCTGCAAGCTATAGTCAGAAGAAGCTGATTTCACTTGACCACACCCCTCTCTGCTTTACTTTGTTTTCTATACTTATTTCTCTCTTTCTCTCTCTCCTTTCACATTCCGTGTCTCACTGGTGATCCACACAGTGAAATTACATCTGCAAAGGAGAGGGTTGTTGGGATCAATCAAGGGAGGAGAGAAGTAGGTAGTGGTAGAGGTAATGTTAGGGCTTTGGTTCTAATAAAATGAAGGCCATACAGCCTCTTATTTAATTTGCTCCACAGACATAGGCGTTTACTTCTATGAAATTCTTTTTATGTCCCTTTTTCCCATATGATTTGTGCATGAGTTGAGCGTATGTTGGGAAAGATATTCATTTCCCTCTCCTCTTGGCTCCCCATCTTTCTGCAACTGCTCCCTGCCACATTCATAGAACATTTGTGTTCCCATCCTCCCATTTTAAAGATGGGAAAATAAAATCTGAAAAAGAATCAAGTTGTCTAAATTTATCCAGCAATTGAATGGAAGAGCCAGGATTAGAATCTAAGAAGCCCAATTCCCACCTCTGTGACATTGCTGATGACCACTATTTGTAAGACACACACTGAAAACTCGAACTTAACAAAATGAATTTGATACACATAGCATGCCAGTTACATTATTTGCCAAATGGGATAGACCCTGAAAATAAAAGCTACCTTATGCAATGTTATTCCTCGCACTACTATTCTGCTGATTTCTGGGAAAAACTCATAAACAGGCCCCTGGATTAATGCTGTCCCCCCAATAAATCTAATGAAAATGAATGAGGCAAAGAATCTTCTTTGGAAGGGAAATGAAGGTATAAGAGCCAGAAGGAGGGCGATCCAAGAAGTCAGATTTTCCAGAAGTTCAGGGCTATCAGAATGATCCTGCTGGAATTCATTATCTACAAATAATGGGTTGAGTTTTTGTGCAAGTAATGAGACACTGCTGAAGATTACAGTGTAATTATACTGGAACTCTGGAAAAGGAATGGAGAAAAGCAAAAGATATGATAAAATAAATAAATCTAAAACAAATCAGAGAAATTGTTAACAAACCCTGAATCACAGGAAAGTTAATTCAGCCAATTTTGGTTTATTCTTCCTGCTTGAATGCTACATCTTTAGTTTTCACTTCGCCAAGATTAATGGACTTGCACAAAAAAATCAACACATAATTAGGACACCAGACACAGTGAATTACCTTAAAGCCAGACTTGCCTGTTTCAAAAATGATCTCAAATTATAGTATCAAAGATTAATCCAGAAGACCATAAAAAAATTATTTCCCCACTGAAGTAAGAATTATTTCTTAGTAATATTTTTCAGATTGAATCCAGGATCAGCACTCAACGTTTGATTGTAGTACAAGGCATTTAGAAATGCCACCAGGGACAGAGACTTTCCACAGACAATTATCATTTCTATAGGATGATCAAGGGCTCAATTACACAGTGGAATCTGCGGGTATTCAGGTCAGTAGGTATTTAAACTGGAGTTTTTCAACTTTGGCTTATTGCTATTTGGAATGGATAATTCTTTGTTGTGATGGGCTGTCCTGTGCATTTTAGGATGGTTAACGGCATCCCTGGCCTTTACCTGCTCAACAGCAGTAGCAACACACTTCACCTTTGCTTCTAAGCTGTGACAACCAAAAATGTCTCTGTACATTGCAAAATGTCTCTTGGGGTCAAAATCACCCCACATTGAGAACCACTGATTTAAACATGTAGCCATATTTAAGATAACTGGGCATTGACATTAGACAAGTACAAATCAAGTTTTGGACAACCCATATGCTAGATGGCAGTATACCCACTGATGAATCATGATATTTATGAAACAGTTTGGCTATAGCTTCATATCTTTTATGAGGGGAATTCCATTGGAAACAGAGCCTCTTTCTCCAAGATGCAAATCACTGGGCTTATATCCCTTAGCTGGTGCTGCCCGTGGCTGCGCTGATTCAGTTTGTAGGAAAGATCAGAGTGTCTGGCTTCTCTCTACTTATTATACGAACATGACAGGACGGGTTACTTTAGCAATACAAACTAACACCTTTCAATTGTGAGCTCCAAACTCCAGAATTAATGTGTTTTTCATTCGACTCGGAAAGTACCCGAACTCAGTCATGTAAAAGTAATCCACTGCCACTCTTGGTTTTCTTGGGGTTAGTTCTTTATCACATACACTCGTAGAAAGCAGCTTGACTCAAACCCCAAAGGCCATCTTATAGAAGGCTGGAAAGTGGGGAAAATGGGAGGGGGTCAGAGGAAAGAAGAAATGATTGTGAGATCGAGAGAGAGAGAGTCAGAGGGTGTCTCAGTCCTTTTGGGCTGGTATAACGGAAGACCATATGCTGGTGGCTTATAAACAACAAACATTTAATTCTCAGAGTTCTGGAATCTGAGAGGCGAAGATCATGGTGCCTGCAGATACGGTGTCTGGTGAGAGTCTTGCTTTGCTGTGACCTCACATTGCAGGAAGGTTTCTGGAGCCTCTTTTATAAGGGCATGAACTCCATTCATGAGGGCTCTGCCTTCATGACCTAATCAGCTCCCACATGCCTGCTTTCTAATACCTTGGGGACTAGGTTTCAACATACGAATACTGGGGGTACACAAACATTCATACCATAGCAGAGGGAGATGCAGAAATAGATGGAGAAAGATGAAGAGATGATAGCAAAAATTAGGTAAAGGAAGGCAAGAACAATAAATCAAAAAGTCCAAGCAGGACCCCACATGTGAAGGGAGTTTACACAAAACAAACATGCGGGAGGAGATATGGGGATATATGTATACGTAGAGCTGATTCATTTTGTTATACAGCAGAAACGAACACACCATTGTAAAGCAATTATACTCCAATAAAGATGTTAAAAAGCAAACAAACAAACAAAAACCAAACATGGATGTTTCATCCTCTGAAATCCATGTCTCTGTAATAAAACCAATCATCCGGAAGCAGATGTTGGTCTTTCTTCACTCCTGTAATGCCAAAGGCCCCATACTTGGCTGAGATGTTTCTGCCTTGATACAGCCCAGGGTAGCAGAGCCACTCAGTTTCCTGGTGAAACAGAGAAGGAAGGAATGGCTTTGGGGCAGATTCCACATGCACAACAGTGAATATTTAACAACTGTTAAGGGAAATGCCACTTTGCCATTTCAGGTTTCTTTGAAATCCTAGGTGTAGCCAAATGTTCCCCATTTCTTCATTTTGCAATAGGGAAACTGATTAAATGGTTAGATGTGTTACGTCTGAGATCACACAGCTAGTCGGTAATAGAGTCAGAATCTGAATCCAGGTTTTTCTGATGACAAAACTGGAGTTCTTTTTTACTTCTCACACTTTGGGTTTTGACATGAAACAGGCCTATATTCAAAAGAGTCCTGCCTTTTATGTGACACTGGAAAAGTTCACATGTATGAACCTGAGTTTCTTGTCTGGAAAATGGGGATAATCATACCTACTTCACTGGCTTCTTGTGAGAAGTTAATTTAAAAAAAAGTGTTGTGGGCTTACTTAGGTCAGCATTGACACAGAAGTACAGTTGACCCTTGAATGACATGGGTTTGTACTATGGGGGCCCATGATTTTTTCAGTAGTAAATACTACAGCACTACACGATCCCCAGTTGTTGAATCCACAGATTCAGAACCGTGAATAAGGAGGACCAACTGTAAATCATATGCGATTTTCAACCACGCAGATGTTGGTGCTTCTATCCCCCCATGTTGTTCAAGGGTCAACTGTACTTATTCCTTGCCTCATGGCTGCCACGGAGAGAGAAAATTTGTAAGGGAATATGAAAGGCAAAAGAATAGATAGGCAAATATATCATGATAAACTGAGACGATAATTACATGTACAGTAGGTAGAGAAAACTTGGGGACACACAAAACAGGAACTTTACCTGCTCAGTTGGAGCTACTGACTTCAAGTTTGATTCCCTAGACATTGGAGCATATGCTTAGCAGTCTCCTTTCACCATCAGACTAAAACAAGTCATCCTCTTAATGAGAACTTGGGACTGCTGTTTGCTCTTTTGAGGAAAGTCCTTTTGGTCTCTCCCCATTACATTCTCCAACCCTCTGATTTCACAATTTCCTGAGATTGTGGCCTCTTCTTTGTATTTTTCAAAAAATAGACTCTGTTCAAACACATTCCAAACCTTCATTGTTTCCTATTAACAGATAAAATCTCTTCCCACAGACCAACACATCTTGGGAATTTTAAACCCCTTTAAGCCTCTTCACCACCCCGATCTCAGGTACTCCTGGGAGATGGCCTAGGTGTGGGAATCAACAAACATCTCATCACAGACACCAAAAATAAGACTGCTTCTTGTATAACAGTCAGGCAAATGGAAGAGTAGCTCAAATAAAAATATAGTGAGTTATATCAGTCCAGGAATCAAGCAATTTAGGCCCTGTCTCCAATGGTGGCACTAATGCCTTGAGGTCTCCATTTGGACAAGGGCACAGTTGGACCAGATGGTTTATAAGAACTCTGCTACCTCTGCCTGAGATTCTAAAATACTTTAGTGGACTGGTACACTGTGAGCCAACAATCTACCTATGGAAAAGAAAAATGATGAGATAACGTAATGGAATACAAAGCAGTAGAATGAGATAAAGGAAGTTTAGAAGGTCAAAAGAAAGGAGGTACTTTCAGTGTGTCTAATGCTAGTCTTCACCTTTGGACAATCAATCATTTTAAAGTGAAGCTTGAAGAAGGACACACTAATGTTTAATTTGGTGGTAATTTAAGAGGTACAAGATAAACTAGGGCACATTCAGGAAGGACAAAAAGATATAGATAAAAGACTCAAAACTATGTTTTATGAGAAACAGTTGAAATAGGGATGAGTAGACTAAATAAAAAAAGAGGTTTTAAAAAGATAGTTATCTGATACAATTGTTCTTGATCTTTATGGCACTTAGGAATTGCACAAGTAGGCCCAAGTAACAGAAGTTACAGAAAACAGGACCTTGGCTCAGATATGGAAGACTTTCCTAACACTAACAGCTGTTCAGATATAATAAATAGCCCAAAAAGAAGGTGCTCAGGGCTTCCCTGGTGGCGCAGTGGTTGAGAGTCCGCCTGCCGAACAAAAAAAAAAAAAAAAAAGAAAGTGTTCAAACATAAGTCAGACAAATGCTTAGACAGGGAAGTTGCATTTAAGGTTTAAACATTAAAGCGATGTGGAGATAGATAAGATTTAACATATTTTCCCATTCAGAGTTAATAAGACTCCATGATCTTATGAAATGAAAATGTCTTATACCCACAGATGGTGTATCATTAAAGACTTTTTCTCTATGCTGCTTCTTAATTCTGGCTAATGTAATCTTAGACCATGGTCACCAGCACACTCCCTATAAATAACTTACATAGGGCAAAAAAGGAAAGAAAAAAAAAAAAACAGTGCCAAGGCCTTAAAACACACACAGAAACACACACGCGCACACACACACACACGCACTATTTAGCAGTAACAGTATCCATATGTATGATCTGCATCAGTCCTTTGATTTCTGGCTCAAGTATCTCTGAGATAACATCTGAAAAGGATTTAATTGCATAGTACCAGTGAGAGTTTTAGTTTAAATGGGTAACAACTGATCAGAACAAACATGCTTAGGAATTGAAAGTGGGTGCCCCTCCCTTAGTGAGTGTATTATGGTATACTCAGAAAACCCAATTTCATTCAAAGAGCCTTGGTGCTGCTATTCTAATTTGCTTCGTTCGTGTGCTATCCAGAGGCTAAACTGAAAACCTTGCCGTATTCCACACTGTAGTTAAGTTATCAAACCTTTTGCCAATGTCCATTCTGGTCAGTTTCACATATGAGTTGCTAGGGGGTCTGCCCAGATCATCATATTTAAGAATATTTAAAGGATATTAAATGTTCCTAAAGCATGTTTTAAAAAAATCCCTTTATCTGGCTCCCTCTCCTCTGAAATTATTTTCTTACTCTCTAATTGGGAGGGGGAGGAGTGCCTGCTATCCTTGGGGAGGAGAGGAGTAGAAGTCCAGGCTCCCTGCCCTAGGAGCTGACCAAGGGCAGGGGGCAGCAAGATTTTTTTCCCCTGGTGTTTGGCTGGAGTTGGGCAAGTATGATCACAGATGTTTCTATTCTGCTATGCCTCACTCTTTCGGTTCTTTAACTAAAGGGAACATGCTTTGGGGGGGCCTTTTTTTGTGTCTGCTCCCATTGGTATGTCCAGGTTGCAGGCAGAGTCCAATCTGGGATATAAGGGAGACAAAAAGAAAACCCAGGAAATTCACCTCTGTGTTCAAGGGGCAGGTCCTTAGCCCGTCTGCCTCTTCATGCCACCGTTCAGAATCTTCCTGTGTCTGTCCGGAGTTTTTAGGTGTGCTCAAGAGAAGGTCTAGGGAGAAATGAATTTACTCCATCTTGTTCAGAATCAGAAGTCTTCATGCAGATTCTTTAAGTGATCTTTAAATTATAGTGATGATGATGATGAATACAATTTGAGTGGACTTTATTTTAAAAAACTCGAGGTAATCTTTGTTCCCAATGCTTTACTGCAAAAAGCTACAGAAAAGCCTTTCTGATCTCTAATAAAAATCTCTAGTCAAATCTCATCACCACTTCCACCACAGCTGGGTTTATGTTAATGAGGTGACCTTTGGAAAGCACCTAAGGAGGGGGCTGTTGCCAGGGGAACCAACGTTGATTGGGGGGTTGGAACTTTCAGTCCCACCCGCTGATTTCCAGGGAGGGGAGAGGGGCTAGAAGTTGAATCAGTCACCAGTGGTCAATGAGCTAAACAATCAATCTTGCATAATGAAGCCTCCATAAAACCTCAAATGAATGGGATTTGGAGTGCTTCTGGATTGGTGAACATGTGGAGGTGCTGGGAGAGTAGGGCCGGGCTGGGAAGTTCTGAGCCCCTTCCCCATACCTTGCCCTCTGTCTCTCATCCATTTGGTTGTTCCTGAGTAATATCCTTTTATAATAAGCCAGTGATCTAGTGAGTTAAACAAAAAATGTCTCACCACCACTAAGTCAAACCTAAGTAGATCAACTGGACTGTGCTATGGTTCATATAAGGTTGTTAAGTCTTTCCTTAGAGGTGTAAAAACTCTCAGCCCTTTAGCTGAGTTGCCACCCGCCTGCCCTTTCACCTATTTATAGGTCCATAGAGGAGACCCCTCTGGAATACTGTGATTTAACTCTTCTTAAATAAATAAGTATGTGATCATTCTGGTTCATTTTCCCAATAGGATACTTAATAAAGATTTACCTACCATGTTACATATGGGAAACCAATTTAATTTAGGGTTTAGAATAAGAAAAATGCTAAGTAACAATTCTCTTTTCTCTTTCTCACTGTCCCAAAATCCATATGACAGTCCCATAATCAATACTTCCTATGTTCCAGATTATTATGTGCAAGTCTTTGACCTCAACATTCACACATGGCTAACATCACTGATTTTTTACACTTGGTAGGAACTTGATACTTGTTTGTTGAAATTGAACTGTCAATTCTCCTAAGGCATGAATTTATCTCTTTAATATACTCCATATAGTTAGGCATTTAAAAATGCCACTCTGTGCACTTGGTCATCATTTTTAAAGAGGGCTCTTTTGTGAGGGTGCCAAATTCATAGGTCAATTTATGATTATTAATGTGAAGCTGGGTGGATGCACTAGAAACAGTGCTAGTTAAGAGTAATGAGTTCAGAGACCGTGGATCCAACTATAACTCTGGCACTAACTCTCTACGGTGATAAGATGATGAATTTCTCCTTTCTGGGCTTCAGTTCCTTCACTTATAAAATGAGTTGATTGGAATGTATAATCTTGAAAGCCTCTATTAACTTTAATATGTCTTAATGTTTGGCAGAATATTTCGTTGATAAAACAAGGTCATTAAATGTTAGTAAACTGTAAAACTCTCAGCAATTAAACTGTTTGCACCTCAATATGGTCTCAGTAAATACTAGTATCTTACCCTCAACATTAAAAATTTTGATATTTAGACACTAAAATGGTAAGCTTAGGCAATATAAAATACTGAATATATTGAAGATGAAAGCCAAATAGGCAAGCTTTTTGCAATCATAGAAATAGTCTTTTTCAGCAGTGTCGGTGTCCTGAAGAAATATTTTGATCTCATAACTCAATTCAAAAACTGTATCTCTCTTTTCTAAATTCAGTGTTAGAAAAAGTGTTGTATTTACTACACAGTTCTGCAGACTCCCTTCTGAAAGTTTGTAAGCTAATAGTTAAGATTCAATTTTATTCAACATTTTCGTTATTTCCTGTAATGACAAGGACAATGACAATGTCAAGATCAGGATATAACATGTCAATACCAACTGTTCTCTATGAATAAAGCAGTTTTTAAGTATCGACATTCAGGCAAGACCTCTTATTTGAAATGTACTTTTTGTTTGCTGCATAAAGAAATCAGTGCTCTATCATCCATTTGGATTTCAACACATCTTGTTCCAACACACCCATTTCTGATTCACATAATATTATAAGTTAAACTGGAACATTGACGTCTTTTTGATGATGCATGGGCTTTTAGTGATAAATGAACAAGTTACTCCTGACTTTTCCCTTACATATGTACCAGTTGACCAGATGTGATTCTTCTCTACTGGATTATCCAACTATACAGTAAAATATAGTTATATCTAAACATATGATAGTAATTGTCCTTCCTCGTTTTATGTATTGTATTATGTGACATCTTGCAGTCATTTAAAAATGGAATTTTTCCAGAAGCTCATTCTTCTTTCTTTCTAGTCATAATATGTGTTATTAATTTTAGACTCTTTTTTATAAGCTTCTAGGCAGTAGTAGTCAGTGTAATTATTTTTGCTATAAGGAGTGTAAATTTGCAAAATGTCTTTTTTAAATCAGTTATATCATTTTTAGTTCTGGTGGTTGTTACTGTTTTTATCTCTACTATCAGTCTTTGGTGAATCACTAAAGAACCATGTATCTTTTTCTTTTTTTCTTTTTGTAAAATGGTACTATATCAAAACATAGCAATGATAATACAATTGCAAATTTAATAATAATAAACAACCTGTAAATGTTATAAAGTAAGAAAGATTAAATGAACCTTGATAACTGAATGGTAGCTGACAGAAAACACCCAGAGTAGTGCAGCAAAGAACTTGTATGACCTTAAGAATGTCATGATTATTAAGACCATCATGGGATTTCTATGAAAACTGAAATCTACATTTTCAATTAAACATAGTTTAATTGAACCTACATTTTCAATTAGTGCAATATACCTTAACGAAATCACTTTTAAGTCTGAAACTGTTGGCGGTCCGTGTAATAAGCCATGGACGATGGATATATTTTAAGAAATACTGTTCTAGAAAGTAAATGAGATGGTGTTTTATGACCTTTCACAAGTTACTTAAAGCCTCTGTCTTTAAAACAGGGTTAAGTCCATAGGGTGTTGTGAGGATTTCATGAGCGAATACCTGTCAGGTACCTAGAACAGCACCTGGCTCATAGTATAAGCACTCAGTAAATAATAATTGTTACTGATGTTATATTATTATCAGTATTATTTTTCTAATGGGCTGCCTATCATCTATTATTCTGTCTTACATCTTGCTTATATAACTTAAGAAGAATTGTGACAATTCTAATTTTCAGACCTCACCTTCTTAATTTTTAGTTTTGTAGCATGAGATTAACTCTACCCTAGTGTTGTTTAAATCCTAAATGGTATACAGTCTGATTACAAAACAATAGACTGATTCCACAGATCCCTGAAAAAGTCTTTAATTTCTCTGAAACGATTTCCCTTTCTCTGAAATGGGGGATATGCTACAAATATTTACTCTTTATGCAACAAGTTTACTATAAGGAACCAGGAAGGAATTTTAAAAATATTCAAGTTCTATACAAATGTAATGTAAAAGCAAGTAATTTCTTATTCATGTAAGAATATGTATAATTTGTTAAATTGTTTTATGTCATAAAATTACTATTACTTGTTTATGTATAGCTGATTCACTTTGTTATACAGCAGAAACTAACACACCATTGTAAAGCAATTATACTCCAATAAAGATGTTAAAAAAAATTACTATTACTATAGTAATAAAAATTTCTCTTACATTTTTTACCACACTAAGCTGCTCATTTTTTTTCATAGATAATTTTTTTATTTTTTTCATATCTTTATTGGAGTATAAATGCTTTACACTGTTGTGTTAGTTGCTGCTGTACAAGAGTGAATCAGCTATACATATACATATATCCCCATATCCCCTCCCTCTTAAGTCTCCCTCCCACCCTCCCTATCCCACCCCTCTAGGTGGTCACAAAGCATCGAGCTGATCTCCCTGTGCTATGCAGCAGCTTCCCACTAGCCATCCATTTTGCATTTGGTAGTGTATATATGCAGGGCTACTCTCTCACTTCGTCCCACTTCCTCCCCCCGCCCCCCGTGTCCTTAAGGCTATTCTCTACGTCTGCGTCTTTATTCCTGCCATGCCACTAGGTTCATCAGTACCGTTTTTTTTTTTTTAGATTCCATATATATGCTTTAGCATATGGTATTTGTTTTTCTCTTTCTGACTTATTTCACTCTGTATGACAGATTCTAGGTCCATCCACCTCAGTACAAATAACTCAATTTCCTTCCATTTTATGGCTGAGTAATATTCCATTGTATATATGTGCCACATCTTCTTTATCCATTCATCTGTCGATGGACTTTTAGGTTGGTTCCGTGTCTTGGCTATTGCAAATAGTGCTGCAGTGAACATTGTGGTACATGTATCTTTTTGAATTATGGTTTTCTCAGGGTATATGCCCAGTAGTGGGATT
>NC_041214.2:82237200-82300114 GCF_002837175.3 Physeter macrocephalus | reverse complement strand
TACATGACTCTTTTTGAATTATGGTTTTCTCAGGGTATATGCCCAGTAGTGGGATTGTTGTGTCATATGGTAGTTCTATTTTTAGTTTTTTAAGTAACCTCCATACTGTTCTCCATAATGGAGAATTTACATTCTCATAATGTATAGCTATCTCATAATGTATCAATTTACATTCCCACCAACAGTGCAGGAGGGTTTCCTTTTCACCACACCCTCTCCAGCATTTATTGTTTGTAGATTTTTTGATGATGGCTATTCTAACTGGTGTGAGGTGATACCTCATTGTGTTTTTTATTTGCATTTCTCTAATGATTAGTGATGTTGAGCATTTTTTCATGTATTTGTTGGCCATATGTATGTCTTCTTTGGAGAAATGTCTATTTAGGTCTTCTGCCCATTTTTGGATTGGTAAGCTGCTCATTTTTACTTGCACAATGACAACATCCATGCTGGCCATAAAGTTTAATAATATGAAAATATCTTTCCGAACGCTTTTGAGCTTACATAAATCAAATATGGGCCATGAAGACGTAAGAGAGCATATGTAGAGGTTTCTTTTTGTCCTTGAAATTTTTAAGATCTCTGACTTCCTTTCATACATTCCAGACCCATGCATGCTTTTGTCCCTGGGGGCTGGGGAGTAGGGAGTGGAAGCTGTTGCTTGAAACAACACTTGGAGCAGGAATTGTTTGATAAGGCCAATGGTTAGAATATTTGCAGCTTCTTGTTTTGAATTCCTGTGATAACATCAGCTCCCAAAGATGATCTAGGAATTTGTGGGAAGTCTAGGAGCAGTCAAAATTGGGCTTTCAAGTAAGACTTTCTAGATGTGATATAGGAGATTAGAAAGAAACTAAGGAATGTGAACATGTGAGGGAGGTCAGAGTTGGCCCCACAGTGTAGTAAGTGGGGGTCTCATTACTTTTCAAATCACAACTGGCATGATCATAGGGCTGAAGTTATGTCAGTGCTATGCCTTCTTAGGGTTTAAAAATTTGTGTTTTTTATTAGTAGCTTGTTTATGAGTCAGTCTCTTATTGACTGCATTATCGAACTGTGCATGAGAAACCAGTATCATTATTTCTGATATTCAAATGCATGGAAAGAATCAGTGTTGGAAAAAGCAGAGCAATTCCTTCCTTTAAGTCATGCAGTGTATCAGTGACAGAGTCAGGACATGCATAATATATCCCAGCACTCAGCTTCCTGAACTGGGTTCTCTTTGTTTTTGAGTGGTGACAATTACAATGGAAATGAAGATAATCACTGCTCATGTTTGCATCATGCTTGGAAATTTGTGAAGGACATTCATACACACGTCCTCACTTCCTCCTGAGAGCCCTATGAGAAGGAAAGCTGAAGTTTCATGATTTGTCCAGTCAGACGCTGAGAGAATGTCCACTGTGACTCAGGGGAGCTTTTTGTGGACCAAGGCCAACGTTCTTGCCAACATGTCACAGCTGTTCTCTGTGAAGATTTGGAGAGTTCTTTGTAGCCACAAAACTTTATATTCTAGTAAGTTTCCATTTCAAGGCCCTCATGATGCTGCTCTTCTGTATCTTTATCTTTTCTGATATGTGGTATTTCTGAGCTAAAGAGATTCTAATTCAGTCATTTGTCCCTCTCTTTAATATATGGGAGCTTTTGGCCCTGTTGGGTGTCTGTGCTCATTAATCAATCTATGACAGCATAGGAGGGGCTAGGTATGAGAATACTGTTTCCAGCCAACAGCTAGCACAATGGCACAGCTGAATGTGGGATCACCCCAAAGCTTTTTCCATCTGAGATGGAATCTACATCCCACTCTTCTTCCTTGAGACATCTGAATAATAGTCCCAACTGTCCACTTCACATAAAAGAAATAACAGTTGTATGCTCCTCAATTATACTTGTTGAGTTCTTGGTTTATGTCTAGATTTCGTTTGTAAATATTCTACTTGTGCTCAGTGTAAACACTGATATACAGGGTGGATTCCATTCTCTGATCAGCTGAAGACTACGTGATTTTCAAAATCTAAGATAGTACATTGAAAGAGATGGTTTACGATTACGTGTGGTTTTGTTGTTTTGGTTTCGATTTTGCCTTTCATGATATATTTACATGTCTTTCCCTTGAGTTGTAATAAGTTAGAATAGCAACTTGTTTTTGAGTTTTCCCCTAAGTTGATCTATCTTCATGGACTTAGCCCTCTCTTGTTCTTACTCTCTATGTGGCCAAGAGAAATTTACACTTAAATCCCTGCTCTTAAAATTTTGGATGGAATTTGTTGTTCTTTCCTATTGGGAATTATAAGCAAAATGTTGAACACTGTATCTTTCTCAGGAGTATTTCTTTATATTTTATAGATTCTGGACTTAAGGTACAAATCAACTTCAAGCTCCTGTGTGTGTATAGCTTTGTAACTTTGGGCAAGTTATTTAATGTCTCTAAGATTCACTTTCATCGCTGGAAAATGAGCATGATAATAAGTCTCAGTTTTCCTGTCTGTCAGAGCAACTCCTAGAAGTATTATGACAATTAAATGAGCTAATTCATATAAAGTGCTTAGATATGCCTAACAAGTCATTAGCATGAAACACATGTTAGCTTTTCTGTTAAATCTAATGGATCACACTTTGGGAAATACTGATTCTATTCTTTTTAGTAAGTTTCCAGATTTGTGGTATTGATTAGGTTTGGCTTGGCTATGGCAGAATTATCTTGCTATAACCAAACAATTGTGGATGACCAGTCAGGAAATCTGGATATTGTCCTGCTCATTCCCTTTCTAGCTGCATGACTTTGGACAAATATTTTACATCTTTAATATGCGATTTCTCTTAATGGTGAAGAAAAGGGGCATGCTTATACTTGGTCTCCTTACTTTTGTAAGATTATTGGGGAGACATTTCTTTGTATTGGCTGTATAAGTATTTTGTATATTGCAAAATACTATGTACATGTGGCTTCGTATTATCCCAGCTTTATCAGTTCCTATTTTGGGCTGGGCAGAATGTCAAAGGAACCTAGTACTCTGCTGTTATTGGTATATGTACTCAAGCACAACCAAACTGTTACATCAGGGCTGTTGACCTTGAGTCAGCCTTTCCAAGGCCACCATTGTCCCAATACTTGTGGCACTGTGCCTAGGTTCTGTGGAAATTGCAGGGAAAACGTGAATCAGTAGGCTGTTTGACTTGGCTGCTAAATTTCATTCATTGTTTCACATATTAGGACAGCTATATCTAGAATGGTTCTCGTTGCTACCAGCAACCAGGGTCATAGAATTGAAGGATACTAGATATACAAGAGAAATGGAATATAACTTCCCAAAGTAATGCCTTCTGCAAGAATCCCAAGGCTAGGACTGCAGTGTTGAAGAAAGCAAAATAAGAAATGTAGCTCGAGGCTTGGGATTTCCTGCTTGTAACTCAAAACAATTGTGGATGTAGATGGGAGGATGTGGTCCAAGAGTTTGCTTTCCTGGGTAGAAGGAACAGTATCAGTATCAGATTGCCGTTTAATGGGTTTTGCAATGTATGTAGCCCCAAAGGTGCAGGGAATAGAATAGAGATCAATTTGCCAGATCAGCACATTCTCAATTTTGGTTAAACAGTATATCAGATTGTTAGCCATTGCTCTGTACAAATGTTTGTGAAATTCTCAGAATTATTCTAAATTACTTTGGTTTATGCTACACGGCACCATTTTTCTTCTTGGAAGCAGAGGTGATAATAGGGAAAGGTTGTGAATTTTTCATCTTGTGAAAGGAAACCTAAATAACTTCAGTAGAATCTTTCAGTGAACAGTATAAACTTACAGCATTTAATCTTCTATTTTCATGGAATTTTCATTAAAGATTCATATGGTGAGATTTGCAATACTTATAAAAAAGCCACCAATTATTTCTTTTTTGCGGTATGCGGGCCTCTCACTGCTGCGGCCTCTCCCGTTGCGGAGCACAGGCTCCGGACGCGCAGGCTCAGCGGCCATGGCTCACGGGCCCAGCCGCTCCGCGGCATGTGGGATCTTCCCGGACCGGGGCACGAACCCGTGTCTCCTGCATCGGCAGGCGGACTCTCAACCACTGAGCCACCAGGAAAGCCCCAATTATTTCTAATGTATCTACTGCTAATCCTGGTGACAATGATATTAAACCAAAATAAAACAAAAGGAAACAAACAGTCTTTGTATAGTCACTTATTTTGATCCCCACATCCTGTCACATTCTCACCAGTGCTGTCTGCTGATCCCCCTCCTGCCCTTCTGGATAACTTTCTTGATGGCTTCAGCTTCTGGTTTGTGGTTTCATCACTGTCCTTGCTTTTGTCAACTACCAGCCTCTGTGAATTCAGCCATCATGAGGACATTGCTCTGAGAGTTTTCCTTTAAACTTCTCAAATTTCTTTACTTGATTTTGCCCTTCCTAGCTATCTAGTACTTCAGAACTTACCTTGATGTCCGTTCCTCCTCTGTTTACCTTTCTGTCCAAACCAATCCCATGGACAGCTTCTTTAACTATGCACTTATATAGGGGCCTATGGGCATTTGCAATGCAGTAAGGATTGCAGTCACTCTCTTCCATAACTTTCCATCTTGTCAAGCTTTGCAAGGCTCAACCCCTGTTTGTGGAACACTGCAGACTAATGTCACACAGCCATGCCTTTGAGGTCTACCACTTACTGTCACTGTGTGCTCACAGCTAGGGTTTTAGTGTTGTTTAGCAGTTTTCTGCTGGTGTTGCTCAGTATTTTTTCTGTGAGTTGATGTCCAGAATCATTTATAGTCCCCAAATCTGTAATCCTTCATTCTAGGAATAACTTTATCTCCCACATTACTAAGGCAAGCCTTGATAATGGCTGGAATTTAGGGTGGTGTGTTGGGAAAGGAGAAGAGAGGACACATGTTTGAGACGTTAAGAAAGTGAAATTAATAAGCATTTATATTGTTTTTGTCAATAGGAAGGGAAAGGTAAAAGAGGGAGATCAGAATTGACCCAGAGATTTGGAGCCTGGGGAAATGATGGATTGTGATTCCATGAACAAAAGCAAATATAAGAAAGAAAGTAGGATAGGGAGAGAGGAAGTGACTTTCCCCTGCCACTTTGTTCCTCTTTGCCCTTTTTAAAAATCTAATTATTTGTGCTTAATTACCTTAAATAAAATAGAACAATTTATTGCTTCAAATAAATGAGCTTCCAAAATAAAACGGCACATACCAGAAAGACTAAAAAGGTTTCAGGTCCTGGCTTCCAGAAAGAATAATCTTTTCAATAAATCAAGTTTAAGCTCGGTAATGTCAGACAACTAGAACAGCATTCTGTCTTTGGAAAAATGCCCTAAGTCCTTTGCCCTTCCTCTTATTTTTAAAAATAGCTATGTAAGTGAGATGCAGCTCTTAATGGGAATATTTTCTAGATTTTTATGTCTTTCTTAAGCACCAGCTATTTTGCTGAGCCAACTCTCTCCTCAGAGGGTTTTGCTTTTTAGCAAGTGAAAGATTGACAGAGTTGGTGCCAAGTGACACATGGCACGGGAGTTGTTTTAGTAGCAAGTTGCCCCGAATATCTACCTACATGGCCCTGTGTATTATTTCAGCTGACACATTTCCTCTTTGATAAAAATATAGTCTGGCAACAACCTACTGGGAAATGTGGCTGCACATCCTTGATGACACATAAAGCTCAGGTCAGCTTCTCTCTTCCTTTTCTACAGTGTGTCTCTTTGTATCCCACCTTCCCCACTTCATAGAAAATGTCAAGACATAAGAAACAGATACTGGGCTTCCCTGGTGGCTCAGTGGTTGAGAATCTGCCTGCTAATGCAGGGGACACGGGTTCGAGCCCTGGTCTGGGAGGATCCCACATGCTGCGGATCAACTGGGCCCGTGAGCCACAACTACTGAGCCTGCGCGTCTGGAGCCTGTGCTCCGCAACAAGAGAGGCCGCGACAGTGAGAGGCCCACGCACCGTGATGAAGAGTAGCCCCCGCTTGCCACAACTAGAGAAAGCCCTCGCACAGAAACGAAGACCCAACACAGACAAAAATAAATAAATAAACAAATGTGGGGTTAAAAAAAAAAATCGTTTAAAAAGAAACAGATACTGAGTTTCCAGCATCATTTTCCTCTAGTAATGTCAAATGCCTTTTTCCTCTGCCAGTCTATATATTCTTAAAAACTTCATTCTTTTCACAATTATCCAAGTTGTCTATTTGTTGCAGGTCTGGCTTCTGCCATATTTCCTTAAACTTTTATATATTGGCATTAAGAAAATTATCTAACATAAATATATATATAATAGTGCCAAATATCCATTTACAGACATCAAGGTACATCTTTTTCTAAGTTGTCAGTGGTGCTGCACACATGTTGTAATAGCACTCTGTTTCTTTTCTTGAACTGGGAAACAGCCTGGGATAGCCTATAATATTATTTCATTCACTGTGAATTAGGGAGAAGCATGAGATTGAGAGTTTATATTCATTAAATTAAGTTACCATTAGATCAAGGTAACAAATGTGTCCACTTTGTTCTTCCACATGGCAAATGTGACTCTTAGAACCACTTGCATTAATCTGGATGCTTTACCTCAGACCACAAGGCATTCAGCACACTTAAGCTTGACATTATCCCTTGGCAAACATTACATAGAAGGTAAATTTGTCGCTTCAAATAGACTTAATATGAAAATCAACACATATAATTTTAGGATTACCTGCTTTTTGATTTATTTGTGGTTGATATTCCTCTTCATTTGTACAATAAGAAATTAGCTTCAGTATTTAATTCATTTATAGAACAAACATCATATAGTAAACATAACAGAATGTCTAAGACAGAATCTGTCTTAGAGGTTTATAGTTCTGGGAGGGGGTACACAGACACATAACTCAGTATTAAAAATATTATGTGAAAAGGACTATGAAAGTACTCATCAGTGATGTATAACTCTGGGTGAGTCAAGGAAAACTTCTCTGGGAAGTTGACATTGAAGTTATGCCTTTCAAATGAGTGAGAGGCCCTCACACAGAGGAAACAGGATCCAAATAAGAGGAGTATCCTGTATAAAGCCTTGGAGGTGTCTAAGTGCCCAATGAGGAATTCTACTAGGCATACAGTCCATTTTCTAAGGTAATAGTTGGTAAAGATTTTTCAAGTCTCTCATCTGCACAGTGAGAACTGCAAAATGAGATCTTTAAAATGTTTGCCTGTTTGCCAGATTAATATTTTTTTTTCAGTAAGCATTTAACTCAACATATTTAGTGCCTATGATCTGGAAGACCCCAGAAAGAAAAGGAAATGAAAAGGAAACAAATACTGTCCTCTAAAGAAATAACCGATTATTTGAGGACATAGCCATGTTTATTTAGGTAAGAAACATGTGTGACCTGATGCATAATGAGAAATGAAAAGATGCTGTTGGAGCAGAAAGGAGGGAGCAGTTGTGAAGACTTACCCACCAGGTCTTCCATGATCTACCAACAGAGAGACTCACTAACTTCACATTCCTTTTACTTTATGGTACAGACACCAGACCACAAGTCCTGTACCTCATCAACCACTGAGACTGTTGCAGGCCCAGAAAGCTTTCCCCACAAAGGCCTCCATTCATCATTTCTTCACTCTGTGACTGAAATGTGATGTGGAAGCAAGCAATACTAGAGCTAAATATGGGATCGAAAACCCAAATTGCACTAGGGTGGTAGCCTTGTGGTTTCCAAGTCTTTTTTAACAGACCTCACAAATTGGACACCCATCTTGTCCTGCCCAGATTATTATGACTCCATGGGGCTGGGAAGCCCCAGCATGACAACCAAACACTTGTCTCCCAGTTTCTGACATGTTTCCCTTCAAATGTCTCAAAGGCCTCCCTGGCTTATTCCTATAAAAGGTACATCCATGCACTGACAAGATACAAAAAGAGGGGAGGTAGAGGATGGGATATAAGGTAAGCATTTGTGACTACCCTCTAGAGTCAGTAGAGAGCATCCACCCAGTCCTGCCTCTGGTTAGGAGGTCAGGGGGAGAAGATCACAGGGAAGGAGAGATTAAGCAGTTCTTAATAATCTGGCCTCAGGACATGGGGGCCCATCCTGCATTGTTTTTCTTTCATATGACTACTTTGGGATTTTTAATTAACTTCAACCCCTGATTCACTCCGTTGGAAATTTCCCTGGTCATTGTCTGTGGATGGTGCGGGCAGGAGTCCTAAGAGATAAAGGACTAGAGCGTGCGGTGTGATTGTGGAACCCCCAGCATCTGCCTGAGGACACCAGGGGCTGCAGGGAAGACTTCTATCAAAACTAGATCTAGTTCTTATTCCCTCTAGCTCTCATACACTCTGGGTGCTCAGGATGGTGTATGTGCAGGGGAGCTGGAGGGTGGCTAGAGGTGAGTCAAATACTGCACGTTCCATGGGTGAAAAGAAGTTCATTCCTGAATATCCCCAGGTATTACAGGGAATGTTTCCTTGGCAGTCATATGTGTAAAAATGCTATGCAAAATTTTTCATTTTAATAAAAATGAATCTCATTAATTTTAAAAAAATTTAGTTTCTTTTTTTGTTTTTTAAAGTGAGAAGAGATCCAAGCACAAGGATCTTTCTTTAGATCAGTCCTTGATATTCTCACAAGTCCATAGCTGTTAGGGGAGAAAAAACAATTTCCCTTTACCCTTCTTCTGATCTGGTCTCATAGGTTGTGTTAATGTTCACCCCAATATTGCAGTTATCAGGTATAAGCCAAGAGAAGGGTATGATATTAGACACAATTTTTATCCTTCTATCCCCAAATCTGACTCATTTTGCTGACAGTCCAGCCACAAGAGAGACCCACATGTTTTCTTTACCATCAGCAGTGTAGAAAGAAGTACAGATTTAGTTTTCAGATCAACAAAGAAACATGGAAGTTTTGAGCTTAATGAATAATCTGCCTTCTCTCCCTTCCACCCAAGACATCTCAGAAGCTTCTAATGTAGTCCAATACAGTTATGTCACTCAGTATTGCCAAGGGATTTTACCCCACAGCATGATTATACAGATGCAATATTAGGTATATTAATATTCTGAGGAAATAACATTTTAATGATTCCAAAAATGTTTAAAGGGGGTATTCATTTTAAGGACCTAAGAAAGAACTCCTTTAAAAAAGGCTTTAGGGCTTCCCTGGTGGCGCAGTGGTTGCGCGTCCGCCTGCCGATGCAGGGGAACCGGGTTCGCGCCCCGGTCTGGGAGGATCCCACGTGCCGCGGAGCGGCTGGGCCCGTGAGCCATGGCCGCTGAGCCTGCGCGTCCGGAGCCTGTGCTCCGCAACGGGAGAGGCCACAACAGAGGAAGGCCCGCATACCACAAAAAAAAAAAAAAAAAAAAAAAAAAAAAGGCTTTAACTTTTATGTTTATCAACAACTGAGACTTCAGATCTATTGAAATGAAGATTGTTTCCATGTGTTTCAGATGGAATTTTTTATTTGGTCTCTGTTAAACTTACCTTGACTAAAGTCAAGTTGAAAATCTAGCATGTAATTTTGATAAGAAAAACTTTAATAGTGTA
Organism: Physeter macrocephalus; assembly: GCF_002837175.3. Taxonomy (NCBI): domain Eukaryota; kingdom Metazoa; phylum Chordata; class Mammalia; order Artiodactyla; family Physeteridae; genus Physeter; species Physeter macrocephalus. The sequence continues at coordinate 82,290,586 of NC_041214.2, read as the reverse complement.
ATTCATGTGTTGAGGAGTCAGAAGGCAATCGCTTCAAGAATTTATTAAAAACTTGGGCCAATGCCTTTATTTCTAATATTTATTTGTCAATGAAATATAATAAGGCATCTTTCTGATTAGTTATCTATAACACTGTAGGGTAGTCAACTCTCCCTTTAATTTACAGTAATCCAGACAATTTTTGTTTTTCTTTTCTTTCTTCCCACTCATTTTCTACCCAAGAATACTCATCAGAAACAAAACTAACAAAACCCCACAAGAATTAGGAGCATTGTGGAATTTTATAGATATGAATTTGGAATTACTAATCAATTCTTCATCAAATATTGAGTTCCTGAGGTGCACTAAGATCTTTAATTTATATTGTAGAGCAGTGTAGATTGATAAGACATTGACCTTTTCCTAAAGAATCTTAAAGCAGGTGATACAGATGTTGAAAGAGTAGTGATAGACTTTGAAAAATACTTTTATAGAGAGGTACATGCAGAGTGTTGAGGAATATACATAGAAAGGAATTTGTTCTACCTGGTGGCATTTGTCAGGCTGTGACCTTATAAGAGGAGGTGACCTTAACTGGGTCTGGGTAGATGGGTAATAGTTTGCAGAGTTCAAGTTAGAGTCAATAGCATGGATAATCACATAGGGGTTGCAAATTTACTTACTACTCACATGTGCAAATAAGTTAAAGCTTATGTTCCATAACAGATTTAACCTTTCTCATAAGCTTCTATCCTACTGAGTAGTGAGTGGGCCAGGGGCTGGGCTATGGAGAGGGACTTTAACTTGCCAGTTAATGACATCTCATCCCCTTATGGTCTTGTCTGTTTTATTTTTATTTTTAATTTTTTAAAATAAATTTATTTATTTTTGGCCATGTTGGGTCTTCGTTGCTGTGCGTGGGCTTTCTCTAGTTGCGGTGAGCGGGGGCTACTCTTCGTTGTGGTGCATGGGCTTCTCATTGCGTTGGCTTCTCTTGTTGCAGAGCACAGGCTCTAGGTGCACGAGCTTCAGTAGTTGTGGCTCGTAGGCTCTAGAGCGCAGGCTCAGTAGTTGTGGCACATGGGCTTAGTTGCTCCACGGCATGTGGGATTTTCCCGGACCAGGGCTCGAACCCATGTCCCCTGCACTGGCAGGAGGACTCTTAACCACTGCACCACCAGGCAAGTCCATCTTATCTGTTTTAAATAACTCAATCTTTCTGGGAAAATGCTCAGTCTTTCAGATTTTCTGTTTCTTCCCCATGCTCCTTTGCAACATAATAGAAATTGTTTCTAAGTATTTGAAAGGGTTTAATGTAACTTCTTGGTATCAGGAGAGAAGATTTGTCCAGTTCCTCATGGAGTCCTTTGGCTCTGGCCCCTGGACTGACATTCACTGAGGTACAGTTGGTCCCACTTGACCTTTTGGGCAGAAGAGTTCAGATTTATGATTTCCTTAGTCCTAACCATTTATGAAACTGAAATCTTTACACACTGCACTCTCATTGCATGATGACCGCAGGGCTCTGCACAACCATGATTGTATCAATTCTAAAGTTTCTCCTGTGCAAGGTGGAGGACTGGATCCCCTTCAGGCTATATGCAGGCTGAGGAAACCAGGAAGGCCGCTGCTGGTTGGGAGGTAGAAGGAAGAGCTGGGCATCTGGGGGCCAGCAGTACCTCTAGGTGACACCCAGGGAAGCCGACACCTCATGCTATGGTACTTAGGTTCTTTCATAAAAGTCTGATTCTTTCTCCAGGGGTTCCTCTCTGCACTGTCCATCCTCTTTTCTCATCCAGGAAGAGACTATCCAGTGACACTAATTAGAAGACTCGGTGAAGAATAAGAGGAGACAATGGGGTCAAGATATACTAGGAAGATTAGAGTCATACGGATTTAGTTTGAATTTGGTGGATGAGTAGTTGAAGATGACGTCAGCATTTGTTGCTTGGGTGATGATGTAGTTAGTGATGCCATCAGTCAAAATAAACAGTATAATGAGTCTGGAAGTAAATTTAGTGAGGCTAGTTTTGGTAATTTTCTTAGTCCCTTTAGGCTGCTATAACAGAATACCATGGATTGAGTGGCCTATGAAACAACAAAAATGTATTTCTCAAAAAAAGTTTATTTCTCACAGTTCTGGAGGCTGTCAGGTCCAGCATCAAGGCACTGGTAGATCCTGAATTTGGTTCTTTGACGTTTTTCTTCTTGCCTCACATGGCAGAAGGAGCAAGGTTGCTCTCTGGGGTCTCTTTTCAAAGGGCACTCATCCCATTCATGAGAGCTCCATCCTCATGACCTAATCACTTCCCAAAGTCCCCACCTCCAAAGACCATAATATTGGGGATTGAGTTTCAACATATGAATCTTTGGAGGGAACACAAACATGCAGTCTTCTGCACTAATAGAGAAGGAACTTTTTTTTTTTTTTTGAGAAGGAACTTTATTAAAGTCTTTTTAATATGCTTTGCTATACTCAGTAGAATATTCTCATCTCTCTTTGCCTGTCCAGGGAAAATTTAAAAATCAAACCATTACATGTTATTAATTTTGTAAACTTACTGGGAACATATAGAAGTGAGGATTTTTAAATTTGAGATCTAAGCAAGGTAAGGACGAAGTTTTCAACAAAGTGAAAATACGCCCCATTTTTACAATCCATGTTTTTGGAGGGGGACGTTCACAAACATACTAAATATGTCATTAATCCAAAAGTCAGTTCTATATGTAAACGTTAGTATTTTCTCCCTCTGGATTTTCTATTCTGTTTCAAATAAAGGGTTAAAAGTAATTGTTACTGAACAATGAACAGGAAAATAGGTAGTCAGCTCCAATAAGAGTAACAGTTCTGAAGAGGCATTCATTTACAAGAAACGTGTTTAATCTATTAGATTGTGCAGAGCTACACATGATTAGATAATTTGTGCAGTCACTTGTCCAGCAATTGGGAAATCAATCACTTTCCTGCTATGGCAACACTTCTGTTCTCCATTTAAAAGCTTATGTATTTAACCGCATATATCCAGAGACTTGTAGCATCTCAGGGGGTTAGCAAGCTTTAAGTATGTCTGCATCTACAAATATAGGTATGTCAACATTTTGGCCCTCTTGGTTATACTAAAACCCCCAGTAAAAACAGCAGACATCACAAATGGCTGCATCATTAGACAATGCTGTTCAGCAGAAGGGTCACTAGGTTCTAGCTCCTTTTCCTTCCCCCATTTACTATGACCCTGAAAAAGCCACAATTATTATTATTTTCCACGGGCCTCTCACCGCTGTGGCCCCTCCCGTTGTGGAGCACAGGCTCCGGACATGCAGGCTCAGCGGCCATGGCTCACGGGCCCAGCCGCTCCGCGGCATGTGGGATATTCCCGGACCGGGGCACGAACCCGTGTCCCCTGCATCGGCAGGCGGACCCTCAGCCACTGCGCCACCAGGGAAGCCCAAAAGCCACGATTCTTTTCTGAGCCTCATTTGTTATACCTGTGAAATGAGAGAGTTTCACCAGGAACAACATAAGAATAATTCATATCTAAGTTCTTTAAGCCCTAAACAAAGTTCTTTAAGCCAAGCCTGCATGTGCTCTCTAATTCAGCATTTGGGATGAACATAATTCTAATTTTTTTCTCCAAAATCTGTATCGTGTTTTTTTTTAATCTGAATAAAAAACTGTGAGATCGATATTAAGTCTGCTCTAGGACTGAGGAGACTGTGGCTCAAAAAGTTCAGTTGAGAAAAGATTGGAGATGGGGTCTGTTTGTCTCCAAAGCTTGTGTGTTTCATGTTATTTCATATTGTCTCATTAAAGGGAAAATAAAGAAATGGAATAAAGGCATTTCATAGAGTTGGCATATTTTTATATATTAAGTTTTTTAACATTTAATACGATTTTACAACTGCAAGGCCTTTGGCTAGAATAACAGCTTTACTTTTCGCGTCCATAATTATTCATTTATTCAATTGGTGTTTGGCTTTTAAAGAGTCTTCACAGTTGAGTTTCCCTCCTTTTCAAATATGCTTTTAGGACTTGTAAGTAAATAACATGACCTAAGACTAAAGGTACATCTTCTGGCCAAGAGATGGAGAAAATTAGGACAACTTTCTGAATAATTTAGACACAAAATAATGTTATTTATGTTTTAGATGATGAAAAATGCTGTTTAAATGCCGTTTTAAGTCGTGGCAAAGGTTGGTTTGAAAAAAATCCTCTGTCATCCACATTCAAAGGGTTAGTAGAGACCTCTTATTTATGAAATCTTCCCATCCTGAAGCTCGTTAGCTGCAAATACTTTGAGGACGTTTTACTGCAGGATCAAGGAACTGAATAGTGAGGAATGATTCAGGAATTCTAGCTACACACACAGTAGGCACAGTATACACCATCAGCTCATTTGAGTCCTAAGCTTCTCATGAATTGATTCAAATCCTGACTCTGCCCTTTAATAGCTGTTTGACTTGAGCTAAGTCACTGAGGAATCACACTACTCCTCAAATCATCTTCTCACTAACAACTCAAGTTGCTTTGACAAATATCTTTTGCCTTTGAGGTAATATTTTTTCAAAATAATGGGCATGGAGCACATTAAAAGGCTTGTAACGTATCAATTGTTACTATAATGAAAACATCCAAATTCCCATTTTTAAATTCCAACCAAGTTTGTGGTTATTGTTTATTTGTTCATTTTTAAACAAGCTAATTATTTTGTCTGAACACAAATACAAGCCCAGTGGGAGCCACAAGGCAGGATTCTCTTGTATGGAGCCCAGGGTTGCTCTTGAGTGCAATTGGCAAAGGGGAAAAAATGTTTGATGTTAATCCGAAATTTTCCTGAAAGGCTGTACACGATTTGAGGATGGATTAGGTCTCTATGGGTGCCTAGGTAATTTTTATACACAGTTGATTTTAGAAAGAACTTTTATTTAGAGCTGCTTTTATGCCAGTGATGGGGCAGGCCACACCACAATTACACATTTTTAGAAGGGAGGATCCTTTGACGACAGATGTAATTTCTACCCCCTCATTTTTCCCCAGTTAAAAGATTAACATTTAAAAACCCTTTGAAAGTGGTTTGGTCCTTTTTGCACATGTGAATTTTTTTGAGTCTTGAGGAAATTTATGCAGGCTGTAGTTTTTATTGGAAAAGAACACACCAGGGAGTTAATTCCTTTTCCTTATCCAAAATAGAAAGGGTGTGGGCTTTCTTCCTTTGATGTAGATGCATGAGGCATACCTCCTCCCTGACACTTCTGATGACTTTAGTGTTTCCTGCTGTTCAGACTTTGCCATGAGCATCCCATCTCTTCTCCCTGTCTTTCCCTTAAAATATGTAAAATGTTTTGCATTTCTCAGGCCAAATGTGATCTTGGATAAATTGCACTGAAGAAGGAAGACTGCAAAGTATTTTCATAAGTGGGTTTTCAAGACTTCAGAAAATCAATTTTGTCTTAAGAGAAAGTGCTAGACACCCTTATTAGCTGCTCAGTTTTGATGACCTTGGGTGGATGCAGGTAAGTTCCGTGATTCTCTGCATTGTGAAATTCTAGTTATAATACATATTCACCCACTTAAACTTGGAGTATTATGTTCTTGAATCAAAACATGATTACAATAAAATTTCAATTTTTGTCAAAAATGTGTGTGTGTATAGTCTCTTCCTAGAAGTAATTCTCCATTTTCCATTATTATAGACATTAGGATTTGTAGTTAATCCTTTCTGAGCATTTCCTCTATGCAAAGCACTCTGCTAAGTACATGCCTTAATATACTCATTCATTCCTCATAAGAATCTTGAGGTAGACATTTTTCTACAAGGAAATCAAGACTGCCTTCTGCGCATTCATACAATTAGAAGAAGACAAATTCAGGACTGACATCTGAGGTTCATCTCACAGCAAGGCCAGTGTTTTAGCCATTAATTTGTTCAGCCTCTTCAGCTGAGTGCCTTGAGTCTCATGTCTCAGAGTGCCTCAGAAATTCAGAACATTTTTTAACTCCATGAATTGTAATTTTGTTAGAGTGAATGGCTGGGTATTTTCATGTTCTTCCTACCGCTCCAGTCCTATCATTGACTTTTTGAATCCCTTCAGTTTTTCTGCATTTCATATTATAACTTAGTTTTCGTTCTAAGGTAGAGTTGGTTTAAAGTAAATTGATCATTTTAAAATTTTGAGGAAAAGATTGCAATGAAAAATGATAATACCTAGGGTAGGCATAGACACAGTGCTGGCAGCTGTATCACTGTGCTTCTCCTCCAGACTAGAATGATGGGCTTAGAAAGCATTTCTTGTGCTCTTAGGCCTGAAGAAGAGAAGACGGTCAAACTGGATGGTAGTTCACTTTAGGGATCAGACTCGTTTCCCTGAAAAAACTTGACGGCCATTTTCCCTTTTCAAATCACTCTTTTTCTTTCCACTTATATTCAATTTCAGTTTTGTAAACATGTAACATACAACTCAATGTAGGAAGCCCTTCTATTTGGGGTCAATGGTAACATGAAGCTATATTTTTATATATTAATTATATACCAAAGTAAAAAAAATAAATCAGATAAGAAAATCATAAAGACTTTTATTTAAATGTATAATACTTATTATAATCTAGTCTTTGATAATTTCTATAGCCCTATGGAAAAGATATATATGCTTTTCCTATTTTGTAGGAAACTCAGACACTGAGGCTCAGAAGTGCCGTTTGTTTTCTTGGTGTCACTGTAAGTATTAGATAGTTTAACTGGGTGTGAATGTCAGGCAGAGCTGTTCATGAGCATGGTAAACTAAACCTTGCACTTCTTTTGAAATAAATTATTGTCTGTTTAGGAATAAAACATCAGAATGTTTATTTTTCTTTCATTAAGAGGTTCTAGAAGGTGTCTGTGAATCTAGCAGATGGGAAGGCCATTATTTTAATTTTGTTCTCCCTTACTTCATCACAGATATTGCCTGGATTAGTGGGTTTTTAAATGATTTTTCCCTCAACTTTTACCCCCACCTATAGTGGAGGTTATAAAAATTGCTCAAATTTCATTCTCTTCCAGGTTTGTCATCAAGATCATCTGGAGACAATGAGATAAAGACTAAAACTCTTAATGCAACACCCAAGGTCCTTCACATAATGTAACCTTGCTTTCTTTGCAGCCTCATTGCCCACTATTTATGCCTACAGCTTCTTGAATTCATCATGCTCAGTTATATATCTGTGTTTTTAAAATTAATTTTTATTGGAGTATAGTTGATTTACAACGTTGTGTTAGTTTCTGCTGTACAGCAAAGTGAATCAGTCATACATATACATATATCCACTCTTATTTAGATTCTTTCCCCGTATAAGTCATTACAGAATATTGACTAGAGTTCTCTGTGCTACACAGTAGGTTCTTATTCGTTATCTATTTTATATAGAGTAGTGGGTATATGTCCATCCCAATCTCCCAATTTATCCCCGCCCCCATAACTGTGGTTTTATCCATACTCTTCTTTTTGCCTTTCAAGCCTTAATTCCACCCTCTGAACTGATTTTCAAGACTGTATAGCCAATTACCTAACTAGTCCATGCTTACAGATTCTCTATTTGTTTTTTCTGCCTTTACTATAATGTATAACCTGCCTTTCTCTACTATATAACAACAGTGAAGTTATTTATTGAATTGTTTTGTAATCTGAGCACTGTCCTAATCACTTTTCATACACTATGTAAATGGCCTATCATAAATATCTGACATTGTTATTAACACTCTCCCTCCCCACTACAGATGAGAAAACTGGGCACACAGTTAGTAAATGACAGACAGCATTTTAAATTCAGATCAATCTGCTTTAAAGCCCAGACTTTTGACCAGTAAACATACTACCTCAAGTCTATGAATTAAGAAAGAGGAAGTTCAATGTCTTACTTATTTCTGTATACCAGTTCCAAGCCCTGTGCATGGTGTTGGTGGATACTCAGTTAAGGTGGAAAGAGAGATGCACACTTGGCAGTGTCTTTCTGTGTCTTTGGGAAGTTAGTGGGCTCTCAATCCCAGGAAAACTTGTTGTTAAGGAAATAAGATGTTATGACCTGTGGGCATATATCTAAAGGGATGCTGCCAGATCATATCCTAATAAAAATAAAATTTAAATTTATTTATTGCTCACTTGTGCTTACATGTATTAACTTGATTCTTACAATTATCCTTTATGGTAGGTGCTGTATGTCCCCACTTTACCAAGTGGGCTGCTGAGGTACAGTGTGGTTAAGTTGATGTCCATGGTCACATAGCTAGTGAGTGACTGAGCTCAGACTGGAGCATGGTGGGCATTTGGGCTCCAGAGCCCACACCTCCAACCACTGTGCATACGGCCTCCACGCAAACAGTCCTCTTCACCATCCTGTACCTTCTAATGGAGGGTCCAAGGGAGCTGTCTGACCATTCTTGCATCCTTTGACTAAGAATATGCAGGCATACACACTGCTTTCTTTGCTGCTTCCCTGAAAGTGCAAAGTCTTCGTTTGCAGGAAGTAAATGATAATCTTGTAAAGAATAAATAAAAAACAAAGAAAGGTCGAGTCTAGATGTACAATCAGAGCCTAGGGAATTGAGCCTGTTTTTTCTTCTCTATGAAATTGAGTGAGGGTGGTAATACTTGGCATTGCCACCTCTAGCCCTTTCCAGTCTGTGGACATGTATGCCGGTTGGTCTTCGTATAATATATGCTCTTCTGTCTCGTGGGGCTGTTACTGCTTGTCCTTCTCCTTCGCTAAATTATAAAGCTCCTTGTACATAATTTCCTCTAATCACTTACCTTTAGCAGGTGGTAATAAATGATGGTTGAATTATATAGTAGTAGAAGATGAAACAACAGCAGCTCCCATTTATTGAGATCCTATTAAATGCCAAATGATTGACACATATGTTCTTGTTTAATAGTAGTAATCATATTAGTTTCAATCAAATTCATCATAAATGGAAGCAAAACTGCTAAAATAAGCACTTTCATATCCCTGACTAATGAATTCTTCCATCTTTCAACAAATATTTATCAAAAGGTTACCAAATATTGGGCCCTATTCTGAGCAATGACGACACAATGATAATTTAAGAATAAAACAAACAACCTTTGATCTCTGGATTTATGAAGTTTACAGTTTAGGGATTTTGAAGGCTGACCAAGTTCCTCTCCCCCTTAGGTATTTTTCCACCCTACCTACCTCCAACCTCTAGTTCTACTTTATTGTCTTTTGAGGAGGGGAATGGAGAGGGTTCAGAGTAGCTCCTGTGCCTCCATTTTAGTTTGAGCTATGTTGGAAGCAGGTGGAAGGGCCCTCTGTAGATTTGCCTTGGGCCAACAGGAGCACTTTGAACCATCTGAAAATTGCTGTATTTAATGACATTTCCCTTTTCCTCGTCTCATATTCCCATCAGCTGCAATCAGTCCTCTCTGGGAGGCTCTGATTAAACTTGGAATTTGAATGATAAAGAGAGGGTAAATTCCGGTCATGTCATGATCAGAACTTTAATAGTAAGTGAATAATGACTAGTTTTCACAACCTTGTTCCTATATTTCTCTTCCTAAATCTGTATGTCAAGGTCATTTCCTCTGCTTATTGTTAAAATTAATTCAGTTAATGTAATAACAAATGTTTATGCAGCCTTTATTATTTCAAAACCCTTTATTATTCATTGTATTTTGGATTCTCACCCAAACTCTGTGAGGTGGATATTTATCATCCCCCTTTTACGTGATGACGTAATTAAAGAGGTGATGAGGATTCCTAAGTTTACCACTAGTAAGGAGCATTCCATGTGTTTGCACTAGACAATATTGCCATTACTCAGAATAGATATCAAGACCATTCTGTTTGCTGATGTGTGTGTGTGTATTTGAGTGATAGACAGAAAAGAGATTAGCGAAAAGGGGAGAAGGAGACCTAGCATGGGAGAGAAAAAATGTAATTTCAACTGATTTTCCAGATCTGAATCCAGACCTCAAGATCCCTTTAATGGCATAAAGGTTTGTGGTTTGTCTGGACAGAGAAGGAGCGAAGGAGAACGTTGAAAAAGAGCCAGTTGCTACAGATGACTAGGCAGAGAAAATGTTCAGTGTTGCTAGGAGACCCGTTCTGCCATCAGGCTCAGGAATGAGAACACGTCGGATGGAGGGTACTGGACTGGAATTCATGTTTGACACAAACCATTGAATCACACATGCCAGTGGGGCTGAGTCAGAATCAACCAGAGCTAAAAACCCTCTAAAATGTATTAGAGGGAACTAAGAGGATGCATGAGAAAGTGAGAGAAAAAGACATGAAACAAATAGTTAACAATCAAGAGTGCTGGGTACAGAGACAATAGGCTTGTGTTTACATGTGCACACATCCCCTCTCTATCTTTTTCCCTTGTGGCTGTAATGAGATGGAGTTGGTTCTATAATACTCATACAAGTACAGCTTTTGTAAACGTGGGAATTATATTGTGTTTTATAAAATTAGGGGGTCACTTTCTCTTTATAGAGAAACCTTTGCTATGAGACTATAGATTTAGAATCCTAGTGTTCTAGGTTTAGATTCAGACTCAGTGGGGTAAATGAGATCTTAAGCGGTTGAATGACACCTTACTAATGAATAAGTTGAAACTGTACAAGATTAAGTAATTTAGTTAGAGTCACATAGCTTTTATATAAAGACTGCAGAGTAAAATCCAAGTGTCCTGACTTGTAGGTTAAGTATACTGTTGTTTTCTGGTATGGGGATATTTTTTAATCTAATGACAAATCATTCACTGAATGATCTGCTTCAATAGCTGATCCTTACACAAAAACAGCAAACTGCCCTCAAAAGCATTCTTTGTAAGTCCTCTTTATCATTTTAAAAATTCAGGCAAAGTCCTGGTTCACCAAACAGTCTTATTTGTAGCTCATTTGAGGTATGGCTTTATTTCAAAAGGAACAAAAGTCTTTGGCTGCACTTGGACTGTCTGTTTCCATTATCACAAACATCTCTTCCTTTACCTCAAGATTATGAAAGCATCCATACCCCACTGCACCACTGGCTTTGAAAAAAGAAATTCAGTTGCCATCAGCCAAGCCTTAGAAATTCTGGCCCTGCTGTTTGCACTTGTCTTACTTTCGTTGACCACACTGTAGTTTCTGGGCACACAGCTGTCATTTTCCTTCAGTCATGCCCACCAGAGTTGCAGTGGCAGCCACAGTTCCCAGGCCACAGGACAGGGTGCATTCTAGGCCTTAGTGGTTGATGGTCTTTTTACTCTCTACATTCAAGCATGCCTGTAGCTGATTAGCTCAGACTTGCCTAGAAGTTGAAAGGAGGCAGATGGTTTGTGGTTCATTGTGAGGAATAAGGTCTTCTCAGAGCTGTTCAAACTGGAATGACACCCGAGCCATTGCAGCATTTCTTATCTGTAGCACTCAGGAGGTGGGGTGAGAGGTTAGCCTCAGTGACCTTTCAGATTTCCTTCTAGCTCTGCTGTGAGTCTGTAGGAGCAAGCCAGGGGTCAATGGTTGGATTCACTTTTAATCCTTTTCACATACGCACAAAAAATTGCACAGGTTGTAAGTCACAAACTGCACATCTATTTAACAAAGACTATTTACCAACATCTGCAGTCCATTCAAAATTCCAAATTAGATACCTGTGTTTCATTAGTGCCAAATTCTGATAATCAACCTGCTACTGTTTATATCACCTTTTTATATAATCGTGTGATTTTGTTTTTGCTATTTGCAGTCATGTAAATGCAGTTTAAGAACAGTACAGGAAGGTAGTAACTATGACATGAAGCTGTTACAATAGGAGTTTAAGAATAATACTTATTCTTAAGTGGTTTAAGAACAATATTTATTTTTCTGGAATAATATATGCTCATTGCAGGTAATTTGCAAAATACAGAGAAGCAAAGTACAAATAAGAAATCTAAATCTAAGTAATCAATACTTAGTCAGCTTCATCACCTAAGCCTAACCATTTGTAACACTTTAATGTATACCATTTCAGATACGCACACACTGCATGTTCATGTATACTTAAACAAAATTTGAATCATATTGGGCATGTTGTTCTGTAACCTTTATTAATTAAAAAATATAAAATAGACCTCTTAAATTTTTAAATGGCTGTAATGTAACTATTATATGAATATATTATAATCTATTTAACAAATACCTGCTTAGTTATTTGAGCTGTGTACAGTTTTACACTCTCATAAATATTGGATGATGCTCATGATTTAAATATTCATTTGTCATCATTTTTTAAAAATACATTCCTAAGAGTAGACTTGCTAGATCAAATAGTATGCATGCTTCAAGACATTTGATATATACTGCCAAATTGCCCTTGAGAAAGTTGGTATCACTTAATACTCTAAATAAAAGAGGCTGAGTATCTGTTTCCTAGAACCACTGCCAGCTTTCTAAATTATACTTAAATAAAGGAAACTATGACAATTTGATGGATAAAAAGTACATCTTGTTTTAATATGCATTGTTGATTATTAAAGATAAAACATCTTTAAAAACATTTATTGATCATTGCTTATGCCTTTTGTCCATTTTATTGAGGTATCGATTATTTTTCCTGTTGCTATATAGGATTTACTTTATGACTAAGGATATTAATCCTGCACGTATTTTTCTTAGTTTGTCATTGTTTCTTGAATTGTTCATCACCCAAACTTAGACCTGAGATCAGAAGATTTACCCAGAGCTAATTTGAAATAAATCCTAAATACTAGAAAAATAAATCCCCTTTTTAATCACTCTCAGAGGACTCTTACACATTTGCAACTTTTTCTTTTTGATTTCAACATGTGTGTGCCTAGAAAGACCCATGAATAGGACAAGAAGATAGTGAGTATGATCTTTTCTGGAATGGAAAGTAGTGAAATAGTCCAATAGTGCTTTTAAAATCCTCATTGGAATAATTTGAATAGTAATTATCTTATATTTAACTTTTCTAATCAAAAGTTTGGTTACTGTCTAAAACAAATCATGACAGCTAAAGCCAAGGTCATGGAACTTTGCTTAGTTCATCAATTTCAGTGCAAAGATGTCATCCTGGAACATGTTGGTATTTATTGAGGAAATTAGGTACATAGATTTGATGTACCTCTTGGAGGCTAGTGGGAAAAAAATGTTCCAGAGTCCAGAATTGGAGCCAAGTAATCTTACTTTCTAAAATTTCTCTAATAAATTATTTTCCTTGATTTAATTTTTTCTGCTTTTAAATCATTGAAAAAGATCCTGTGCAGTCTGTGTTTAATATGTTGCACTCTGGTCAGCTTAAAGACCAACACTTTGGGCTTAACTAACAGAAATTAATGAAGTGAGGTCAACACATAAACATGAAGGATGAAGCTGTAGCAAGAGTCTGGAATTTGAGGCAAGTTTGAGGTAATGGAAATTCCTGCTTCAGGCAGACAATGTGTTTTTACTAAAGATAAGTTTTTGAGAAGCCTGGCTGTGAATATGTCTTGTTAAAATTAGAATGTTTAATGTGGGAAGGAGAAATGACTATGTAGATAGTCAAGATTTATTGTCCTATAAACTCTTGCCTCCTTGCTGTAAGTGTGAGCACTCCCTTCTTGGGTGGGGTGCTCTTGACAATGCTGGAGAGAAAAAGAAGAGGCAGCATGACTAAGAGAAATCCCCAATACTCTTTCAGAGGACACATGGCTTTTTGTAACTAGAAACTCACTGGACATTCCTAGAACTCAGTTACCCTAAATGCAAGACAAGAAAGTTGAACCAGATTCTTTTTAGATCCCCTTCTACATCTGCTACTGTAGAGATAGATGTCTAGGAGAATGAGATAGAGGTCATGAGATGAGAACAATCCCATCTTGTCACAATCAAGTCCATCAATCCACCAGCTTCTGTAGGTACATAGGCACTGCTTCTTTCCCTCCTATTTCAATACTAATGGTAATGATAATAATAATATGAAAGGAAATAAATAAATCTCTATACAAAATCAACATTAGATCAAGATTTTTTACTAGTACCCTGGATCTAGCCCATTTCCTCTAGCCTTCCAAAGGATTTCATGCTTACAATTATCCTTTTCTTCTCTTCTACATGATCAGTTTCTCTGTAGTCACTGGATGATTGCCATCAGCTCACATACCTACCTGAATGCACCCATCTTAAAACAAATAAACCACCTTTGACCTCACTTTTCCTCCATTATTATAACTTTAAAAACTTGTCTGGACTTTCTGTCTCTACTTCCTCTCTCTCACTTTCCTCAGTACTCATGTTAGATTTCCATCTATTCCATGCACTGAAATGACACTCATAAATGTCCCCAGTGGTCTACACCTTGCTAGAACCGATGATCAGTTATCTGACTTCAACTTCTTGACCTCTCAGTAGTATTTCACACATTGTATCTTGAAACCTTCCCTTCTCTAGCCATTCTTTCCTTCACTCTTGCTAGACTTCCTTCTGTTTAACTGGCTGTTTTCTATCTCCTTTGCTGGATCTTCATTTTTACTTTACCTCTGAATGTTGGAGTGCTTGGACATTTCAGTCACTGAAGAGATAGGCAGAATTTTAACACATAGGGAGGACTGGGGAAAGGAGGAAAAGTGAACTGTTTAAATTTTATAGGAAAGTTTTCTTTGGCTGGAACTTAGGGTAGGTGAAGAGGAGATTTATTTATAGAAGGAGTTTAAAATGTCCCATCAAATATGTTGTATCTACTTTGAGACTAGGAAAAGATTTCTAGGGGCTCTGAACCCTCTGTTGTTTTTAGCCCTGAAGTCAGTGAAAAGTCAAAGGATGCTCACACCCAGTGAGGTTGGTGAGCTAATTAAGCCACACATTCAAAGGAGCATTTTCCTTTTATTGGAAACCAAAGTCTTAGCAATGCTCCAGAAGAGAAACAAAAAGTGTGTCACCATAGACTTTCTTGTTTTTCTTGGTATACTCTCTCCAAAGGGTACACCTCCAGGGCCTGGGGCTAAACCACATAGAGGCCGACATTCATTCCTTAATTACCTGAATAGTTATTGAGTTTCTACTGTGTGGAAGGCACTGATGCGTGAGGCTGTTTTGGACAAATATATCAGAGAATAGAATTTTTGTTGAAACTAATTTAAGTGTCACTTATGAAAATACTGACCTGATTAATATGAAGCATTTTTTCATGGTTTCTCAGGATACCACTGGGCGTGGAATGGTATGTGTAGCAAGAGTTTAGAGTCATAATAGGAGATTACGTCTGATCTTTGAAAACAAATTGCAACTTCTTTTTTAAAATTAAAAGTCTTAGAAATTATACTTTAATTTCATTTTTTGGATGTAAAAGAAATATAGGAGAACTGAAAATTATTGCCAAAGAAGAAAATTATACATTATGTAGATCAGCAAATATCAGTCTTTCCACTGAGCAAAATAGGAGACCCTTTTGAGTGATACGCCTTCTCACTCAGGAAATTGCAACTTTGGCTTTTGTAAAACTGCCCTCTCTGCTCCTGTTTCATCCTCCAGGAATATTGCATTGGTAAATTGATGAAATGGTAGTTTTCCAAAGAAACTAATCTCCTACATAGTATTACTCTATGTGTCTTTGCCAGGTTCTTAGAAACGTTGAAAAAAAGATAGGAAACTGTTCAGTTTTAATAACAGTTAAGGTTTAGAGTGAGCCCAGTTTACTAAATCTGGCATTTTTAATACCCAGCAACTTCTGTGAGAGAAAAAGAGAAGGGGATGACTTCCCACAAACATCTATATTTGTTCAACAAGCTGAGCATCCCCTCGTGTGGCCAGACCAGGGGGGACCTACAGTGACCATTGGGGTTGAGGTCTCTGGGGTCTTGTCAATATCAGAGGCTGGGACAAGGCTAACTTGCCAACTTTCTTTCCAGTTCTTGTTATTTAGGTTTCACTTTTAGTTTTAATTGTCTGTTGAAATTCAGCAGGTTACTTTCCTTCTTAAGATCCTTTTTGAAATGTTTGCTGACAATACATTCTCTTTAAAGTTCTGAGAAAGGATGCTTTAAGTGAGTTCTAAAATTTATCTTAAACAGCTTTTGTAAATACTTAAAAAAAAACCTTTTTGTCAGACACTTATGGGTGGAAAGAATCATAAGTATATGGTTAGTAGGTGAATGAGTCAGCACCATTGGTAAATTAATATTAAATACCAGAGAGTAACACAGAACCACTATGCATCTAAAGAGAAACCCTAGAGAAATTGAGCTGACATAGAATAGTGGAAAGGGCACTGAAGATTTGTCACTGGGAGTTTTTGTCACTAGTTATTTCTTTTTCTTTTGTTTTGTGTGTGTGTGAGGGAAATAATGACTGAAAGGGATATGAGAATCACACAAGGATTTGTCTCGTTTCTTCCGTGACAGAAACATGGAACTCAAGTTTCTAGACTGTAGAAAAGGACCTCAGAGTTATTCATATTCCTCCTTCCTCCTTCTCTTCCTTCCCCTTTCTCTTCATTTACTATTTATTCAATAAATATTTCTTGAAAGACATGTATCAGGCATTTTACTAGGTAAAAAGATGAGTCAGGCTCAAATTATGTCTACAAAGAGCTAAGAAACTGATAATTAAAGCTAAATGTCAAGATAAACTACTGTGGATATAGTGGAGAGAATTACTGCTCAGCTAGTGACTTTCAGAGAAAGTTTTACCCAGAAAGTGACATTTGAACTGGATCTTGAAAGGTAGGAGGGGAAGGCATTCAGAAGACATTCTAGGTGGGAGGAAAAACATGAGCAAAAGACTAGATGAGGGGTCTCTGGCCTCTTTTTGTTTGTTTGTTTTATTTTTTTGTGTGAGTTCTGAATAGACAAGGCTGGAGATGTAGGTTGGAGCCAGATTGGGCATGAGTTTGAATGGCCCATTAAGAAATTTGTAATGTAGATGGTGAGTCTTAAATGATTTAAGTAGAGGAACTTCACTATCAGATTTGTTTCATTAATCAGACAGTAGATTGTAAGAGGACAGACTCATGGGAGACTGAATAGGAGGCTATTGCGGTAGTCCAGAAAGGTTTTCTCATATGGTGACAAAGGCAGATATGATGACCAAATATTTCTGGGGTGTTATATATAAAACTAAGGAAATGGTAAAATAAACCAAACAATATTTCTTTTTGAATCCAATGTTGACCAAGGATTTGGCTGGAGAGAGGGGGAGAGAGAGAGAGAGAGAGAGAGGGCGAGAACCTTCAGTTAGAATTCCATGGGAGCAGGTACAGAAAAAAAAGCCAAACAAAACTCTGGGTCTTTATTAACATAACTCTGGCTGTTGTAAAAGATAAACTCCTAAATCTCAAGGCTTAACATAATAAACGTTTATTTCTCATAAAAAGTCCAAGTGGTGGTGGGGAGTGGTGGCAAGTACTGTTCCTCTACCATCTTCCATAAATGGCTTCCAAGGTAATCCTGGATATTGACATTGGTCAGCCAGCTGGTAGGCAAGGGAAGAGAAAGTGCAGCATTACATGGGAGATTCTTTTGGGTAAACCTGGAAATGACATATCTCTTGTATCCATACTCCATTGTCTAATTCAGTATTGTGACAGTTAACACAAAGGGGCTGGAAAATATGCTCTAGCTTCATGCTCAAGGTGAAAGGAAAGCAGGTTTAGTGAACAACCAGACAGACTTTGAAATATTGGCATTGTCTGCGCTGATCTTAGGAGACACTGGATTCTTCCATGGAGACCGTGCTCTCCTGGAGACCTTGGACATCTTGCATTCTGGGGCAAGGAGATTTTAGGCTGGGAGTCCTCCAACCCCGGTGAGCCAGCCTACCAGAAACCAACAGCCCAGACTCTCTGTGCAAAAGCAGGCTTGACCTTGAAGATGAAATTAACTGAGCAGCACCTTCAGACTCCTGTTTGTACCTAATATGCCTGCATTACATTTTGAATTTGTTCTGTATCCGAAGGCTTCGTTCTGTGCCTGAACCTTGCCCGGCACAAAACAGGAAGGCTTACTTTATGGTTCTCCAATAGGCCGTCCTGCTAGTTCCCCGTCGAGGAACATGCTCAAGATGCTCTGTTAATTTAAAGGAGATTTTACAAAATTATACAGAATGACTCAAATGTCATCGTTTTAAAATGTGGGCATCTTTGATTTTTAACATATGCACATTTGGACCATTGGATCACTTCAGTAAAGCCTGGAGCTATGCCATTATTTGCTCTGCACCGATTCTTGGTGCCTACCAACGTGCCTTGCACACCCTGACTCTCAATAAAAATAGGTTAAAACAATAAATACCTATGTGAATTCACAAAGACTGGAAATGTGAGATGTTAATGGTATTTATATCAAGTTACAAAATAAGCCCCTGCTTGAATCTGTCAGCTCTAGTTTCTCAGTATTCATGTCCTAATATGATTCATTTGTCCATTCAGCCTTGCCCTGTCTCCTGACTCACTCCTCAGGAAGGATCAGAGATAAAATGACCTAATTTGTCCTAGAATTTTGTTACTGAGAATTTTTATGCTAAACTTATTTTGTTTTACTTTTTTATTAGGGTTGATTTAAATTGAACTCTTTACATAGATACATAGTTAAATATAAACAACCTCACATCTAACTCATCAGGGAAAAGAGAATGGAGGCTCCTCAATTTCTTTCCTTGCAGAAAATAGTTAAGAAATTAGCTGCTCCCTTTAAGGCCTCTGCCTCTCTCTTCCCAGTCCTTTCCCTGCAGATCCGGAGTGACAGCTTAAGTTCCAGAGGCAGCTCAGAGGGTCTCTGCTGGTTCACCGCAGGCTCCACTCACTCCAAGAATAATGTTCGCTATAATCACAACAACCATGGCAATGAAGAGGAGGAGACTGGACACATTTACATGTCACTGAACACCAGGGGTGGAAACTTTATTGAAGTACTATCATCTGAATCTCTGACAAAGCACATCCCTGGTATTTAATAGAACATAAAAAATTCAAACAGAGCCTTTCAAACCCAAAAATGCAAAACAGAAGTCTTGGAGGCAACTGCAGATATGACTTTTAAAAATATATATATTTTTTTACCAAGCAGTGTCTGGTGGAGTTGTCCTATTTAAAGAGAACCATTAGTACTGCAGTCTGTCCCTAATAGCCAAATTCATTGACCTGTGTGAGAGTTTAGCAAAATATCTTTGTCCCAAGAACATTTCCTTCTGGTTTTGGCATCCTGGGAAGTAGGATTCTGTGCTCAGGCTTGAAAATGATGAATTCTGAGTCTCTCCAGGGCAGAATTACTGTTTACGTTTTAATAACCCACAGCTCATGCTATCTGCAGACTATTCGTCACTGACTAACTAGAAGCAACCTGTCCTTTGCCAGTAGCTGCATTCCACACGTGGCACATTATTCATAGATTCTGAAGCAACTTGTAAAGGTAGAACTCTTAACTTTGAAGTAAAACATCTCAGAAGCCATTTATTGGAGAATTTGGTTTGGACCCTGTATACTGGCTTAATAGAAAAATAGCTTGATATAACTTCTTTAAATACATAAAGTAATGGAAGCTTAGAACTCAACATAAATAAAATTGTCCCTTAGGATTTTTACGTGGCTCCCAACTACCCCCTGCCTCCACTCTCTCATCCTTGCCCCCAATGCTGGTTTTATACCACTTTTGAAGTCCTTGGTGATAGTTGGGGTAGAGAATGAGGTTTGCAGATATAAGAGATATTTGTATTTATGAGGGAAAAATCACTCACTTTGAAGCAAGATATTATTAGCCCCATTTTACAAATGATAAATCCAGGCCACAGAGAGCTTAAGATACTTAAGATACTCACCCAAGCTAGTAAGTAGAAGAGCTGGGATTTCAACATAGGCAGTGTAGCTCTGCTTTGAAAATGCAATGTTCACACATGATAAAGTGCTAGGGTTATGATTAATCAGTAAGTATTCATTGGACATCTATTAAGCCTACAGTATACAAGTATAGTTTTACAACGTTCAGTGATAGAGCAATGGGTAATGCATCGCCCATGGGGTTTCAGTTATCAGAGCTTGCTCTTGAGAATAAGAAATTATTTTATTCAGTTATTCAATTTGAATTTGTTAAATGGGGCTATTCTTGCAAGGCACTCTGAGACTAGAGAGTTCAATAAAGCGATGTTTGCATCAAGGTCTGCAGTAGAAGGGGATATGATATGTCATATACATCTCTTTGTGGTACAGGGCACAGGATTAGGAGTGCCAAAAGAAAGGTAAACATAAAGAGCTATGAGATTCACAGGGAAAAATGAAGGTTGAAGAGAGTCCCTACTCCCTCTGTATTTGAGAACGAAGAGATGGTATTCCAGTTGAATTTTGAAGGATGGGTAACATTTGAATACAATTGATGTAGGGTGACTGTGATGAAGGATAAATGACAGTCCAGGAAGCTGGGGAAAGAATATCCTTCTGTTTTTTGCACATTGAGGAGATTAGTAAAGTATATTATGGTATATCATGGAGGACTTGATAAGAGAGAAAGTTCATCTGTCATTTATTGAGCACCTAATATGTGCCAGGCATTTTACATGCTTTTTCTCATGTAATTCTCACAACCACAAATAGTTGTTGTTTTCTCTGTTTTACCAAGGGAAAAACTGAAGCCTAGACAGACTAAGGAACTTGCCCAAGGTCAACTAGAAATATACTAGGATTGGAATCCAGGCTTGCTTGGATCCTAACATATGTTCTTTTCACTCCATCATACCCTGTTTCTTCTGAGGGCAATGAGGAGCTCTTAAAAATTTCTTAAGAGAATACATGAGTATATTTACTTCTTAGGCATCAGTTTGCTTAATGAGTAGGAAGGAGGCAAGACTAAGAGGTACTGGTGGCCTCAAGCAGGGTATTGGTAGAAGAATAGAGAATAAGAAACAGTCTGTAGGACATTGTGGAATTGAAATCTGCAAGGCTTACTATTATTTAGATACAGTGGGAGGGGGTTGGTAAACACAAACTGGGTGAATTATTTCTATCTCTGAGTTTTGTGGTTAAACCCACCTTCCCATCATCCTGCTCCTGATCTTTGTAATGCCCGACCTTTCCTTGAGCCTTTGTTCTCACTTCTACCTTATCATCAGAGTTTTTCATTAAAAACATTGAGCCATCTAGCTGTAACTAAAGGCTACAGATAAGCTTGTGACATCAACCCTACAATGGAATGTGCAGCCTTATGGGACATCAGTTCTCCCTCAGTTGAGATTAGTACACAGTAAATTCCCAAACACAGCAGACTTTGTGAATGCTATCGTGAGGCCCAGGGAAAATAAACTGGAGCAGGGATTCTCTGGCAATTATGGGGGAAGAAAGAAGAAGGGAAAGTAGGGAAAGAAGATGTTTTAGTTTTGTTTTTGATTCCAGCTCAGTCTCACTTTGTAAAGGCTCCATGGTCAGAAACAACAGCATTGGCTGTGCTGAGAGCCCCACCAACAGGAATTAAGCAGGCTTTTGGTGTTACATAAGGGTAATCAAAATAAAGCAAACCATGTAGTCATTCCTGCCCTCCCAACCTCCGCTTCCCTACATTTCTAGTGTGCTAATGGGTGGATTTTAGTTTACAATCCACTCTTATTTCTCTGAAGTTTTTATAATCAGATTCTCCCATTTACGAGATAGTGGAGCAAAATACCACCAAATTATACTTTGATGTGAAATCTTTGCTTTGTCCCTTGGGGATATACTTCATCTCAGGAAGTAGATATCATAGTCTAAATTAGGCTATTGTGAATAAGATACAGTATATCATTCAGTTACTTAAAAACAGAGACATGTACTTCCATGAGTCACTGACTGCTAAAAATATCCAGAATTTTTTCTTATTTGGCATTTATTGTCCCTCTAATTCCCACAAAATTAGTACGTGAGCTTGAATAGATTTGTGTTCATGTGTAACTTTCAGAAACTTGGTGGCTTTGGCTGTTGAATGAGTTACAACTTAGATATGAACTTCCTTACAAATCTTAAGCTTAATTTAAAAATAGATACCTAGATTAGGATTTAGCCATACGCTTTATTTGTAGTGGCAGGTATTGTATTTTTCTAATGGCTACCTCTTTCCCTTAACCTCCACTCATTTTAAGAATTTCTAAAGTAGTGAATTTCAGTAAATTTGGTGCCTCCCTCCAAAGGCTGCTTGAAGACAAACATTTCCAGCTATTTGTTAAAAAACTCAGGTATTTCTCAGGCATTGTATTAGAGTGAAGCAAAATGTTCTCATCAAAACGTTCAAAATGCTTAAGTGACATATAAAGCCTATTTTAAAAAAATCTTGATTTTGGCCAAAACCTTAATATCTCAGCAATCCAAGATTATTACTTTGAATTTCTTTATTAACTAGTCAATTGGTAAAAATTTCTTATCTTTTCTTTTAAAAATGGAACCACAACTCAGGGTTAAGTATGGTTTCACATAGTTAGGTTTTCCCAGTGTAACTTACTTAGAATCATGATGGTACTCCTTGGCCTTACAAAATCTCAGGTTATGAGCAAATACCCTCACTTTCACAGTGTGAGAAATAAGAAGTCAGACTTATAAACCAGTATGTGCTGTGAAGAGAGCATGGTTAGGCTTCTTGCAGGATGCAAAAGAAAGTTCAAGAATATATTTGTTCTGGTCCCTTAGTTGGCATTCAGTTTTTTCTTTCTTTTTTTTTTTTAAGATTTACTTTTTTTTTTTTTTTTTTTTTTTTATTTTTTTTAAGATTTACTTTTATTTATTTATTTATTTATTTATTTATTTATTTATTTTGGCTGTGCTGGGTCTTAGTAGCGGCATATGGGATCTTTTAGTTGCGGCATGCGGACTTCTTAGTTGTGGTTCCGTTTTGTTTGTTTGTTTGTTTTCCACATCCTAAAGACCTCCCAGAACCAGGAGGCCTGCATTAGTGGGCGGTGGCCAGAGCTGTTGGAAGGTGTCGGTGGCAGATACAGTGGAGGTGAAGGGTTCTGGGAGCCGAGTAGAGCAGGGAAATGAGGAGATGAGGATGAATAGGAAAATGTCATCTTTTCCAGTACTGACAGTTCACAGCTTTCTCCTTCCCTTGGTCTTTGCTTCTTTCAAGATGCCACTATGGCTGGAGATGCAGAGGAAGTAAGGGGCTCCATGATGGAAACCAGTGACCTTTTCAATTTTCCATTCTCCAGTGTTGGATGACAATTATGTGCTTTTGACACTGCCTCGTGCAGCTGTGCTGAGAGTGCCACTGTCTGGTGCAGCTGTGCTCGGAGTCCCTTACTCCATCTTTCTGTGATACGTTTGCCAAACACATCCTGAGCACCTGCGATGTACATCAGCTTTATAGAAGTGGAACGTACACAGAACTGCCACTCAAGGAACATACAATCAGTGGGGCAGGCAGATGTGAAGACAGATCATTATGTTCTGTGGCACAGGTTGGGGGATAATGAGGCATGCCCACAGGGCTACAGAAGCACAGGATAGGAAGCCACTGCAGCCTCGCCAGCTGCCGCAAAGCAGGTGCTCCCTGTCTGGGCCTGCTTCCTCTCTGGCCCGGCCTTGTCTGAGGGCAGTCCTGGGTACCAGGAGGCAATCCAGGAATGTGGTTATCAGAATGGAACTTCCACAACTGGATGTGCCTTCTTGGTAGCTAATAATAACGTCCTCCTTCCCCAATCCATTAAGCTAGTAAGACAGCAGGGGAGAAAGGACGCCACAGTGTATCACTACAAAAACTCTCCAGCAGAAGCCAGTTGATTTCTCCCTGAACAAAATCTGGCCTTTGTTTGGTGAATTTCCATTTTCTCGGTGCTTTCTCTGCTCTTTTCCCGACATCCTTTCATTATCTGGTATGGAACACTGTGACCCTTTGCAACGGGGTTAAATAACAGCAGTCGCTCAAATGAAGTTTGACATTTACTGACCTTTTTACATAGTCCCTGTAACTTGTTGTCTATATCAGCAAAGCAGGGGGCCCCTTCTCTCTCCAGTTTCCAGCATGTTGTTGAACCTGTCAAGGCAATAAGTCTCTTTTGCTCTTTTAAGTTGATATAAACATGTCATCCTTTCCACTCCTGGTCATTCCCCTTCTTGCCCTCACTCCCACTCTGTTACCAAGTTTTTCCAGCATTCTTGGGATCCTTTACTCCCCATTCCGTCTCAGAACTTTGACCCTGGTTGAAACAACAGACGTTTGTCTCTTGTAGTTCCTGTGGATCCCAGCAGATTTCGCCTTGGTTCAGGCACACTTTTACCTCCTGGAAGGCCATCGGGACCCATTATCTTCACTGTGAAATTAAAAAATTGACTCATAAAATATTTGATAAGTGCTGCTTACCTGTACACAGGAGAGTATGGCATATCCCCATCTTATTGGAAAAGGATTAGGTCTTCAAAAAGGCAATTATCAGAGACATGGACTAAAATCTTCTACGTGCAAGGCATTGTGCTGGCTCCCTAAGTATACGTGTAGAAGAGTATGCACTCTCCTAAGTTCTATTCAGTCATGAGCTGCTGAGGTGATCTTGGGAATTTCCATGCCCTCCCTTGTACTCTTTCATTTTGGGGGAGGTGCTGCTGACAGGATAGCCTGTCATTCCATTTTTGATCTGCCCCAGCTGCTTCTCTATCTCAACTACTCGCATCTTCCATAGCCAGATCTCAGATTCTTTTCTCATTTCTGACTATTTCAGGTTGAAGTTCAGCTATGCATTAGTGCTGGGAGTGACTGAGAAAGAGAAGGGAAGAGGGGAGAGGAGCCTCTAATGGTGATCCCCCCACCCCCATGTCTTCCTTATGCTCTGAAAGTAGTTTTGTGCCTCTCCTTTCATCTCTCTCTTCACTCCCATGTTTTTATGGAACGATGCTCTTGATAGCCAATGGGTTTTTTTTTCTGTTTGTTTTCTGAAATGTAGAGAAATTTAAATTCTGCCTAAAACAAAGACCTCACCCCACACCATCTCTATTTGCCCCACCCTTTAGCAACTTTGGCTGAATTTTGTCTCCTACAGGAGGATTTGTGAGGTATGAAAGCATGGCAGCCTCTTTCTTCCTTCTCTGCATCCACATCGTTAACTTAGATAGACACCTATGGGAAATCCCCAAAGAACCAAGTGCCTGCTTCAGATGGAAGAGTGATGCAGGATTCTGTTCCCAGTGGACAAGACAAGGGCTAGCGCTGATGGAAGGAGGCCTCAAAAGAGAGCTGTGAGGAAGCAAAGAGTTTGTCCAGGGCCTGACGAGGGATCAGACCTAGTAGGTTTCAAATATTTCCCCGGGGACTTAGCCTTCTCTAGCTCTTACTCCAAACCGTGAAAAACAGTGCTTCTCAGACTTTCATGTGCATACAAATCACTTAGGCTATTTTGTTAAAATGTGGTTTCTATTCAGTAGGTTTGGGGTGAAGCCTGAGATTAGCATTTCTAACAAGTTTCCAGCTTGCTGATGTCTTTGCTTTTGGTCTGGGGATCACACCCTGTGTTGCAAGACTAAGCTACCCATCACTATGTAAAAGGTAGCAGGATAAGAGGAGATTTAAAGTCAGATCTTCCAAATGTTTCAAAATTGATTTATAGGTAGTTCTGTGTCTTTCTGTTCTACGTCACTTTCTGTTCCCCTGCATCCCTCCTCCTTCATCTGAAGGTTGGCAACAGCTTCATGGGTTCTCGCCATATAAATGAACCCAGGTTACCCTGGGATGAGATCACATTTTCCAAAGATGGGTTTCTAGGCTTTGGTGAAGGCGGAGAGTGTGTCTGGGCTGTTAAGGCCTGGGAAGTGTAGCCTGTGTAAGACAAAGCAGGATCTGGGCAGGGCATGGATTTGGGGACATTCCCCAGGCAGAGGAAGTGGGGAAGCCTGAGCAGCTGCATGTGCTTTTCTAATCCATTTTCCTGGACTCATGGAAATAGACTCTCTGCTGGCATGTTTAAGGCATCCAGTGGCCTGGAGCTAGGAAAAAGTCTCTGACATTTCTGTTAGTGCTTAGAAGCTTGATTATGGGTAAGACTTTTAAAGACGGAGGAATTAATACAGATTATTACCCACACCCCGGTGAAATAATGTTTCCTATTGATATGGCTTTTCAGCGTGTGATATTATGATTTATAAGAAATATGTATTTGTTCATTCAGACGACCAGAATATATTTCTCATATATAGTTGGTGTTTTTCCAGGGTTCCAGATTCACAGCTCCAAAAACCCTTGGAATTTCCCGGGGAAGATGTCTTTTATTATGTTAATGAGGCGATTCTTGGAAAGCCCTAAGGTAACCTAAGGATGGGAGCTGGCTGCCTGAAGAACCAACTAGGTTATTAGAGGGTTGGAATTTTCAGTCCCTGCTCCCACCTCTCCTCCAGGGTGGAGAGAGGGGTTGCAGACTAAGCTCAACTGCCAATGGCCAATGATTTAATCATGCTTATGCACTGAAGCCTCCTTAGAAAAACCAGAGGACAGAGTTCTGAGAGCTTCTGAGTGAGCACATGGAGATGAAGAGAGAGTGGTGTGACTGGAGAGGGCACGGAAGCTCTGTTCCTCTTCCAATCTACCTTGCCTGGGACCGTTCTTCCATCTGGCTGCTCCTGAGTTGTATCCTTTTAAAATAAATCAGTACTCTAGTGAATAAATGGGTTTCCTGAGTTCTGTGAGCTGCTCTAGCAAATTAATCAAATCCGAGGAGGGGCTTGTAAGACCCTCTGTTCTATAGCCTGATCCATAGGACACCAATCCTACAAATCAGGGCCCCACGCTAATGACCTCATTCAACCTTAATTTTTTTCTTAAAGGCCCTATCTCCAAATATAGCCACACTGGGGTTGGGGCTTCAACATATGAATTGGGGTGTGGGGAGGGGAACACAAACATTCTGTCTACAACACAACTAAATATACAAATAATACCTAATTACAAAGTATGATACATGCTAAGAAGAAGAAAGATATAGGCTCTTTTTAGAGCTGTATTACCTGGAATTGCTTTATAAAGATTACTTTTATAATCCACCAAAAGTATCAATCAGTAAAGCCAGGAGGATAAAATTGAGAATGATATTGTATTCTGTATTCCCTTTTTGGAAACCAGAGTCTATTTTATTCATACTTGCTTCAATGCCCACATAATAATCTTTGACTTCCTTCAAGAGAATGTGATAGTTTTGTGAAATATAACTATGACCATTGCCTGACTCTTGAAATGTAATTAGTGGATACCTTACACATCTAAGTACTGGGACTTTTGGTATTTAGTGAAACTAGAGAAAGAGAAAAATAACACTTTGTATCTGGCAAGACTTTCTATCCCAGAATTTTGCTTACATTTGGTTTAGCATCTAAAGGTCCTTGTTATAAGATTTGAAAAATTGTTTGTTATCATGGTTGTTATTCAAGTAAAAGGGGTGTAATTAAAAACACATTAATTTGAATTTCCATTTTTCAAACTCAGATTTACAGAAATTAAATATACCGTCACTCAAAAATCAACTTGAAAATGTTTAGTTTTTATCCAAACTAAAACAAACTTGGATAAGTAAGAAGGAGACTACTGAACATGAGACTGTTTGTTATGCACACCTTGTTATTGTTCCTAACTTTAAAATGCCCCATTAAAGCTTGTTTATGGGCACAGAGGTCAGCATTCTCATTACCATGGGATGCCCATGTAGAAGAATTGTGTTCAGTTTTGGGCTAACCATTTAAGAAGAATATTGTAAAAGGAGAGCTATTCAAAGTGCAGAACCAGATGGTAAGGGGCATACACCTCTATAATGTGAAGAAGGGGGAATATTAAGATTAGTTTCCTTTATTCCCACCCATAACACTGGGTGTGGTGATCAGGGCAGTACCTGATTGTGTCTTCATACAACTGATGGCCAGGCAGGTAGAATCCATGTGGGGCTACAAAACTTGGATTCATAGGTGAGAGTTTCAGGATCATAGGAATTGTACAGTGTGAGAAAGAGGACTATCCTTAGACGAATGGGATGCTCTGGGTAGGGGGAGGGAGAGATGTTGGCCTCTCTGTAGGAGTCCAATCAAACCTTGATAACTGAGTAAAAATATCATACATGATAAAGATAATCCTGATGTCAAACAGCTGACCTACTAGCCCAGTACTGTCTGTCTCAGTTCTGAGATTCTATGATCTTCTCCCTGCACCTCCCTCAAGACCCCAAAGATAAGACAAAGCTGAATATCCTTTCTGGTATGAGCTCTCAGGTCAGTCTGAATAGCAGGTGATGACTTTACTAGATCCTCAGAGACCAGGTCAGTCCACCTGCAGATTATTCAAAATGTAGGTTCCTCAGATTATGATCTTCTTTTGAACACCATAATTACATAAGCCAGATACTGTCATCACCTAAATCCCTTCATTGATAGTAAATTAGGCATTTGGAAACTAAAGTATAGGTGGGGGTGGGGGCCTCTGATTAGGTATTGTTTCAGTGACCTCAGTGTTTAGCTAGTGGCCTCTGAGTGTAATGCTGTGTAGTGATTAAGAGCATAAGATAATAGAGTCCAGTTATAACCCCCTACATATATAGTCAATCGATTTTTAACTAAGGTACCATGGTAATTCAATGGAGAAAGAATAATCTTTTTAGCAAAGGGTGATGGAAAAATTGGATAGCCATGTGCAAAAAAATGAAGCTCAATCCTTATCTCACACCATATACAAAAATTAACTCTAATGGATTATAGACTTAAGTATAAGAATTACAAATATAATATAAGAAAACATAGGTGAAAAATCCTGGCAACTTTGAATTTGGTGATTATTTCTTAAATAGGGAATGGAATGCATAAACTATGAAAGCAAATATGAAGAACTTGGGCGCCATTGAAATTTAAAAGGATTGCTCTTCAAAAGAGCAATAAAAAAAGTAATAAAAAAGTAGCTGGAAAGACAGACTCTGTAATAAAAAGGTAGCTGGAAAGACAGCTATGGCCCAGGGGAAATTATTTGCAAAATATCTATCTGACAAAGACATGTATCTAGAATATATAAAGAACACTTACAACTCAATAATAAGAAGA
The DNA here is from genome assembly GCF_002837175.3 of Physeter macrocephalus. Taxonomy (NCBI): domain Eukaryota; kingdom Metazoa; phylum Chordata; class Mammalia; order Artiodactyla; family Physeteridae; genus Physeter; species Physeter macrocephalus. The sequence continues at coordinate 82,261,653 of NC_041214.2, read as the reverse complement.
TAAACTAATTTTTAAAAAAAAGCAGGAAAAAATTTGAACAGATACTTCACCAAAGATGATATATAGATGGCAAACAGGGACTTGAAAAGATACTCAGCATCATTAGAGAAATTAAAAACTTGTACCTGAATATTTTTAGCAGCTTTATGTGTATTGTTAACAATTGGAAACAAAGGTCCATCAACAAGTATATGACAAAACAAATTGTGGTATTGCCATACAATGAAATACTTCTTAGCAATAAAAAGGAATAAACTAAGGATATGTTCAACAACATAGTTGAATCTCTGTGTTGGCTAAGTGCAAGAAGCCAGATAAAAAAGTATATGCTGTATAATTCCTTTTATAAAATTCTTTAAAAATGCAAACTAACCTATAGGTTAGAAAGCAGATCAGTAGTCTCAAATGTACAAAGGGAAAGAGAGGGATTACAAAGAGCTGCAAAGAAACTTTTAGGGGTGATGGATATATTCCTTATCTTGATTATGATAGGCATTTGTGGGTGAATACATAAGTTAAAATTCATCAAATTGTGTTCTTTAATATGTGTAATTTATTGGTCACCAATTATATGTCAGTAAAGGTTATATATATGCATGTATATGCACACATGTACTCATATACATACACACATATATGCATACTCACATATATACACTTTCATTACACTTCCATGCACACAGTCACGTGTTCTTAGTCAAATTAATAACCTCTCTGCCTTCAGTTTATATTTGTCTAAAACGGTGATATAATGTTATTTCCCTCAAAGAGAACAACAATGCTGGGCACAGAGCAAGATCTCAAAAAATGTTAGCTAAAATTATTACCCTGTGGTAATAGTTCACTTCGTTTTAAAACTTAGTGATTTGTTTATTCTGCCTGCCTGTTTTTCTTTTATTTTTGAGAATGTCTGTTACCAGGAGCAAAATTGTGTTCCCTCAAGAACTATTTTCTAGAGGGATTTTGGTTTGGTTTGGGTTTTTTTGTAAGATCTGACTCTTGTGGAAGCATGAGCAGAAAAAATGGTGAAGAAGCCTTGTGAGATGGCATTCCCGGGCCTGAGAGGGGAAATCCTTGCACTCAGAAACTTTCCATCCTCCTCCACAGCTGAAATGCCTTCCATGGCTGAAATGCCTTCCTCAGCATTTCTGCTTTGAACGCCCTTTCTTGGGGGATCCTAACCCAGCTGCAAGAATTCACTGTGGGCTGAAACCTGGCAGATTAAATCCCAGACAGAAAAAGTGATTTGAAAGTAATATTTGTTCTTAAAATGACAAATCCGTATTGCAGATATTTATCATTTTCTATGTTGCAATTAAAACATTGGGGATTTTACAGATGAGCGACTTTGTATGGCCTAAGACAATTCAATAACACTTGAATTTGCCAAATGGCAGTTTTCCTTTGCTTCTTTTAATTTTTTAAGCAAAAGTAGACTAAGCTATATAACTTTTCAAAATCAACTCTTATTTAGGTAAAATCTTATTATTGCAGCTACTAAATACCCAGGATTTGTATCTATTTGGGTGTTTTCTTATTTTTCGTTTTGTTTTTAACTGAGGAGTCTAGTGACACAGAAGATTGAGGAAATTATTTAACCCTTTCATACTAAAGGGCATTTTTTGAGCAGAGTGAAATGACATTGTTTATTTTAATGCTATAAAATTCTATCTCACCTCTTTTCCTATTCCCATTTTTTATAAAGTAAAAACAAAAATGAAAACAAAAGGCTTCCTGTGTACTGGTTGCTTATCATCATGACTATGGTGATTTTTTTCTTCATTTGCTTCCTCACTCTCCTGTCATTCAAAGTGACCTGTCAGCTATTGACAACCTACTACCTTCAGATCCTAACCTGCAATTACACCAGCTGCAATTAACATTGCCTTATTCCCACAACATTCATAACATATCAAATTATATGATGGTACTGTTATTGATGACATAGATGGTGAATTAATAAGAACTACATTATCTACAGCTATGAGATTGGCTACTTGGGTTTGCAGGCCAGGAAATTGCTACAGATTAATATCTTAATTTCAGAAGGCATTTGACAGTGTCTTTTATTATATTCTAATATTCATAACCAGCTAGAGAAATTTTTTCTGATTGGTATCATGTGGCTTTGTAATAGCTTGGAAGGATTTACGTGGTGTTAAATAATGAATTAGTATTAAACTGGAAAGAGGACTTTGATAGTAAGTGCCAGGATACTTCACCCCATTCTCTTAAAATGATAAAATATGCATGAGACTGAGGTAAGATAACTGAGAAAGGAGAACCAATTTATTATACAGAAGAGTTTCTGTGATGGAAGGCAAATGAAATCTAGCAGACTTGTGTTCTCCCAACATTCCTCAAAAAACTCATACATACATTCATGCGCTGCCACAAAATTTATGAGAAGGACTCAAAAGCTTTAGTAAATTAATAGGAATCAATAAGATATGTCTTCTAGACAAAAATTAATAAGATCTGGGACTTCATCTATTGAAGCATATCTGAATTTGTATTCATTTCTGGTGCCTTCTCTTAAAGAAGACATTCAAATAGAGAGGATTAGAGCATGTAATTTAACACATTCATTTAAGTACTGGAGTTTTTTTCCTGCACAATAGAAGGCTGTGTAGGAATATAATTGTTGCCTTCAAATGCCTGAAGATCTATCATAAGAAAAAGGGATTGCATTATGCCTGTTTTTGTTCTTCCAAAATACAAAACCAAGAGCAGTGTGGAAGTTACAGGGAAGTAGATTACGGTTCAATGTTAAAGAAATTATGTTTGACTTAGATGTTTTGTAAGACAGAATGGACTTTTTTTGGAAAGTAGTGGTTTTCTTCACTCAGGAAAAATTCAACCAGAGTCTGGACAAATATCTTGGGTTAATTTAGATTAGCATTTCTCACAGCATGCTCTGAAGATCACTACCCTCACAAGATAGTCCACAAGACTCCGAATCAACTAGTTTTGAGAGAGACTATATAGGCTATTGCTCCTTGAATATTCACAGCGTGCATCAGCATATTAGATGCTCTGAAAGTCCTACATTAAAGAAACCTGTTTAACTTTGTGTAACCCATCATTTCTCAGATTAATTTAAATCCTAAAAATGTGTCACATTTTGTGGAACAAATATGCTTCAGAACACATATGGAAAAATGCATTGGAGGAGGGAGACCTAATGACTTTGATTCCATGAAACAATTCTCTCCATATTTATTAACACATTCACATGTTAACTAACACTTGTATTTGGGTGTGGGTGTGTTTCCTGTGCTTGTGTATCAGAGAGTGAGTTTTTTAAATATAATTTGTTAGACTTTGGTTTCATTCATTTTTATTGAAATATAATATTTGCTGTATAATAATATAAAAGTACCAGGTATACAATATAGTGATTCACAATTTTTAAAGGTTATCCTCCATTTATAGTTATAAAATATTGGCAGTATTCCCCATGTTGTACAATATACCTTTGTAGCTTATTTTATACCTAATAGTTTGTACCTCTTAGTCCCCTACACCTATATTGCCCCTCCCCCCTCTCCCCACCGCTAACCACTAGTTTGTTCTCTATATCTGTGAGTCTGCTTCTTTCTTGTTATATTCACTAGTTGTTGTATTTTTTAGATTCCACATATAAGTGATGCCCTGCAGTATTTGTCTTTCTCTGTCTGATTTATTTCACTTGGCATCATGCCCTCAGAGACTGAGTTTGAAGGCATGCTCATATATAACTGACCAAATTGAAACATAGTTGTCTCGATGGTTGATAAATTGATAGCATGATGAATAAATAACCCTTTTAGGATCCCAACTGCCTCAAAAAGACTACAATTCTCCACTTTCCCTCAGAGAGGTCATGAAAGCCAGTTATAGTCACCACACATTATCAACTGTTCATCAAGAGAAAAGTAAGCCTGCAACTCCAGAACTTTTTTTTTTTTTTAATTTTCCCCTCCCCTCCCTTGCAGTTTAGGCAAAAAGCCAATTTATTGAGCGTGGTGAGGGAGGGCAGGAGTAGATGTGAGAGGATACAGGGTTGAACCACAACTTAAACATCTGGCTTTATTTATGTGCAAGCACCATGCACAGAGCTTAATTAATGTGACTGAAAATAACCATGTGTCTACAGAAATGTTGGGTAGGCCTTATGTATGTATATTTCTCTTTCCTAAACACTGATCCTATGCTTCTTATGGCACTGTCAAGATTTAGTTATGAGCACAAGTTATGAATGTGCATAGCAGTTTCTTTGTCTCTTTTCTGACTTTCTGGGCTTCTTTCCCCCCCTAGTTTTCTTTCTAGAAAACTACCACTTTGGCAAGGGTTGAGGACTGAGTCATGGACATGCCTTTACTCACGTCTTCTGTAATTTGAAGCCAAAATCTGAAGGAAATTCCAATACTGCTGTTTAGCTCTTGAAATGCTAATCACACATATATGCACACATCTTCAAAGCTATTTTTTTTTTTTTTGTTCCTCTGGAAGGTTCTAGGACTGGGAGGACATATAGATAGAAAACAGTAAAGAGAATCCCTTTCCTGTCTCTTACAGGACTTTTTTTTAAACTTGTGAGTGATTTAATACTGATCAAGAAGAAACAATGTTTCCAAAATATGTTGCAGCTGATCTCCAGCTGTTGTCCTTATAGTTCAATCAGATAGTAAGTCTTCAGATAGGATAAACTGCTTCAGGAGTATATGTGTATGAGTATTTTATGTAAATATTACATAACATACATTTAGCCAAAGAAATGGAAAATAATAACTTTGAAATAGGCCAAAGATATAATATCAAGCTTATGTTTTCCTTTCTCTGTCTCTCACTCTCCTTCTCTTTTTAAAGTATTTAGTTGTTAATGTCAGAGTCCATCAATAACCTAAGTACAAAGCATCTCTAATAAAATGAAGCAAAATCTGGAGTCATTATTTCTAAACCGTTTTTCTTAAAATTAGCAGAAGCCATTTTTCAAATGAAAAGTCTTGAATGATTTTGATTTTAAAAAAGAAGAAAAATATAACAATAAATGAAGAGTTTTATTGGTAAAACTGTGTCTCTTCTGTGTCCTACAGTCCTTGAGTTACCTCCAGGAACTTGGTGTGACAACCACTACTCTAGAATATGGGAAATCATAAGACCCATATGAATCAGGAAGGATGAAATAATCTCTCTGTGATTAAGTGTAAGGCAAGTCTAGATCAATAGCCAAAAAAATTACCTCTTGTTTTTTAATAATATGGCCTAGCTTATATTTTGTTTTTCTTAGTGTCATTGCATTCCAAACCAGGGACACATAAAGACAGATTCTTAGGTCAGATGTCCCAAGCAATGCTATGCCTCAGGATCATCTTAAGTTTTTTAAAACACAGGTTTTGGGCTCACAGACCCAGAAGGTCTGAATTGGTAGATCTTATGTTAGGCTCTGGCATTTGCATCCAAAATATTGAAATAAATAAATTAATAAAACCCACCTAGGTGAGTCTTTTGTGCCCCCAGGTTTAGGAACTACTACTGCTTCCCACAAAAGGATAGAATCGTAAAGTCATTGGATTTTCAGTCCAATGCAGTCAGTACTTTCGATTGCCAGCATGATGCTGATACTAGAGATCAAAGATGGAAGGTCTAATCTATCCTTTTATTCTTAAGGTCTATGATTTTTTTCTTTCACATTCGAGATCATTTCAATTCTGTCCACTACTTTTTTGAATGTCTACTATATGAGATAAAAAAATAAATAAAGCAAAAGTGTGCTCTAAAGAGGAAAATGGATTCAACTATCTAGAATAAGAAGCGGGTTATCTTAAGTACCAGAGCGGAGGGAAAGCACAATTCTATTAGAGCTCAGTGGAATTGACTGTGATTGGAAGCATTAGAAGGATATGAAATAAGTGATCATTGAGTTCTTCCTTGGAATATGAGTAGAATTCTGTGCTCTGTCAAAGGGGATGGGTTCAAAAAGGGGTTTAAAGCAGAGAAAACCTAATGAGTATGGATGGAAGTTTGTAGCTTGTTAGGAGGTGATGAGTAAGCTGATGTAGCTCCTTGTCAGAGAAGAGCAGAGAAAGCCCTTAAGAGTGACTGTAGTCAAGTTTGGATTCTTCTTGAAGGTCTCAGGCAGAAGCACCATTATGGAGGTGGTGAACATTTGGGAGAGCAAACTGATACCCCAGGAAAATGAATGGGATATGGCCATGTTAGACATGATAGAAGGAAGGTTTGTATTAATGTTGAAGGAATCCAGGGATATAAAGAATAGATGCACTTGGGATGAGGATACTTAATTGACACTGAGCTGGTGAAACTGTGGTGGGTTGGGAAGACTGAAGATGCTGTGGGTGTGAGAAAGTGTATGGTAGGCATGGGCTCAACCTGATAGTTCTGATGGGTCAGAAGATGGCTGGATGATGTGATAGGGACATCATACTTACTCTTAGCCACAATGATCTTTAACTTCAAACAAAGTATATTTATTTTAAAATGAAGGACACTTTTTGGCTATTCAGTTCTTAAAATAACTTGAATAGTTTTTACTCTTTTAATAATATGTGTTCACTGTCAAAGAAAAAATAAAGGATAGAGAAGAGTAAAAAGAAGTAACTGAAAATTATTAAATTTATTATTAAATCTCAATACCCAAGGATAGTTGTTGGTAACACGATGAGGTATTTTTCCAAGTCTTTTTTGTTTCCAACTTATGAGCATTTGTTTCAAAACTGGTATCACCTTGCTAATACTTTTTGTAACCTATATTTTCTACCCCCAATATATCATAAAGTTTTTCAATATTCTTAAATCTTCTTCTACAACACTAATTAGAATGGCTGAATAGCGTTTCATGATATAAATTACCCCAAATTTCTTTAATTCACACTAATGAATGATAGGCATTTGGTTAGTTTAATCCTCTTTGTTTTTTTTTTTTTTTTTTTGTGGTACGCGGGCCTCCCTCCGCTGCGGCCCCGCTCCGCGGCATGTGGGATCTTCCCAGACCGGGGCACGAACCCGGTTCCCCTGCATCAGCAGGCGGACGCGCAACCACTGCGCCACCAGGGAAGCCCTAATCCTCTTTGTTTAATTGCAAGTTTTACTGAGGAAAATCCCTTTATATCAATTTTTCCATTCATATCATTGTTTCTCATCTGTCAATGAGATTTACAGTAAATTCTAAAGTAAATTCTCATCTGTGAGGTTTTTGTGTTGAAATGTTTATTCTTAATTCTTTGCCATCACTGGTCACTGTGATAAGGTATCAGGGACTAGAGTGGCCCTCACACCCAAAATGGGTGAGAGCCCTGATCCTGTCTTCATCATCATCTACCATGATTTCATTTGTTCAGAACAATGGACTTTTGAATTTGGCGCCATTATACAAGTCGACTGTTACTCTTTTCCTCGTCTTCCACATAAATAAATCCATTTAGTGTGGTCAGAGAGTGAAGGAATTATGCTTATCTTTACCCCTTTGGTGTTTGGCACAGATTATCTTTAAGACATTGCTTCAAAGTAAGTGTGACATAGGATCAGTGAGGTTCAGCAAGAAAAATAGAACCAGATATATATTAAGAGTTTTATTGTATGGAAATGGCTTACATGATTGGGGGGCTGGCTAGTAAGTGTGAAATCCATAGGACAGGCCATCAGGAAGAGCAGATGTGAACTTTTGGTCATTAGCTGAAGCTGCCACCTACAGAAGAAAGTTATTTTTCTTTAGGGAAGAAGAAATTCTCTTTTTAAGGCCTTTCAACTGATTGAATCGGGCCCACTCAGACTATCTGGGATAATCTCCTTTACTTAAGTGAACTGATTATGGACATTAATCACATCTACAAAATACCTTCACAGCAATATCTAGGTTAATGTTTGGTTGGGGACCGTAGCCCAGCAAAGATGACACATGAAACTGGCCATTACACTTCTGCAGTTAGTTTTCATTCTCTCTCTGTGTGTCTGTCTCTCTATCCCTCTGTCTCTCTCTTTCTCTCTGCTATAATTGGAACTAGGATTTATGAAAGAATTTTGGGGCAGGGGGATGGGCAAGAATAAAATCTAGTAAACAGGAAGCCAAGTTAATGGAAAAAATAATATTTTTGTTGATTGTTTTTTTCAGATGCATTTTCTTACAATGACAGCCCTATTTTTCCTTGCTGAAGGAAAAACAAGTATAAAGATCTTAGCTGCTTGGAAGCTCGGTTTTAAGTGTAAATTTCATTAATTTTAATTGCATTAATTTTCCCATCATTTAGCAATAAATCCAAGCTCCTTGGCTTGCAATGTGTTAGATGATCTGGGCCTTTTTTGCGTATCCAGCTTATTAAGTTCCAGACAAACCAGCTTTTTTTTTTTTTTTCCCGCAAAATGCCAAAGGGCTTCTCCAAAGAACCTTTGCTCTTTTGTCTTTGCCTTGAACACCTTCTCCAAGTCTTCTCTTTCCTGGCCTTGCTATTGGCATCTCAGCTCAAATATTACCCCCTCAGAGAGGGCTTCCTGGTCACCCTAGCTAAAGGAGTCCCCTCATCCCCAAATTACTTTATCCCGCTATCCAATTTTAATTTTTATATTGAAAAGTTATATCTATAATAATCTTAGTGATTTAACAGTTTTCTTAGTTATTATATATCTCCACTTGATCTGCATCTTTTGGAGAACAGAGACTTTTTGTTTTCCACTAAATCATAGTGACAAGAGCCTTACCTGACATTTAGTAGAATTTTACTCCATACTTATGGAATGAGTAAATGAGTCCCAATTTACTTTCCAGGTACAATGAATCACTCCTTTCTGTATTTTTTTGGTCTTTCCTTCTAATACTGTCTTTTCCTTTTATATATGTTTTTATTTTAAGCTGCCTTATGATAAATATTATTTTTGGAAGTTTTATGTGTATACGCTCTGTTGACAAATGTGTGCCTTTGCAGAGGTAATCAAGTGTCCCTGGTGAGGTGTCTCATTCTCCACTCCTGAGTGGAATATAATATATCAACCTCTTAGAATTCTCACTGGGGCCACAGGGAGGCAGATGTCAGAACAGTATGCTGTGTGTGATGCATTCTAGGAAGCCTCATGGCAGCTGTATGGGAATTGGGAGCCGAGGGAATGTGCCTTGGCTGAAATTTTCTGTATCATTCCACCACGCTGACTCCTCTGTACTGTAAAATTTCTCCCATTTGGCATCTGGTTCAGCCGAAACTAATATGTAATGTGTCGTGATTATGAAGTGTGGTGAGTATCTAGGGAATAACTTCTACCTCTAACTAGTGCTGAGGAAGGATTGGCTGATGATTTTCAAAATATCTCGAAAAAGGAGTTGGACACCTATTCATTCCCTTGTTTGTGCTTTTATTTTGCTTTTATTTTAAAAACAGTTTTTTGACCCTGCGTATACTTTAACAGATGTGCAATATTCTAAAAGTAAAATAATATGTAAACAATTTTCTTTTTAATGTTATACTTATTTGCAAAGAATTTATTATTACCTGGGAAAGCCTGTAAAGCAAGATATTTCTGTTGTTTTGATTTGATTTCTCCCTGGAATTCATCCAGATAACATTCCAAAACTCCAATTTTAGTAACAAAGACCTGATTTTAAGGCAGATTTGCTAGAAAAGAAAATTATTTTACTTCACCGTGTGTGTTCAAAAAATAGCATCATTTTATGGGCAGATTATAATTTCAAAGTTTGAATATCATAGTTAGCAGATATTTTATGAAATATGTTGTACTTTATTTTCCCTATTGCCTATATTGTTCTCTGGTAGGAGGAACGTGAATTTATGTAGATTATCAGGGTATCATTAGGGCAGTTTTTGGTAATGGATTAATGATTATGCCCACTCTAAGAATTTCTTAATTGGAAACGTGCCACATAGAATTTCACCAATTCCTACTCTGGTAGTCATAAAAGGGTGTAAAATAGGATAGATAATATATACCAAGAAAAATAGAACTCAGAAGAGAAAATTATAATTTTCATGATTATCAAAAAATAATGCTTGTGGTTTATGATTGTTCTTCTGCAGATGTGAGTGTTCTAGTTTCAGAAGGAGAAAGTTTCCCCAAATGTCATTTGCTTTTATGAAGTCCCTTGTGCAAGAATGCACTTTTCTGTTTGTACCTCAATGCACTAAGACCACCTACATTGTCAGTATTATTTGAATTATGAAATAACTCTATTGCCTGGATTTTTTTCTTCCCAGAAAACTTTACCATCATAGATAAAGGCAGGTTACTCTATTTACATATGCTAACTATTTAAGTGATTGACCTTGACCCATAGTCAGTAGCTTTGCTAATGTTCATAAATTACAAAAGGAATGTCTTCTCCAGCTGAAGTTGGTTAGTAATCGTAAACCTAAAATAGTAAATGAGAGGAATGTTGCAAATGGAGGTCCAACTAGCAGCATGTTATTTATACAACTTTTTGGACCACCTTTCGACAGGATAAAAAACTGTCTTCAAATGATTAACCACCTCGTGGTTAGATGGGCTGCTTCATGTCATCAGTAGCATGTCCTGTCCTACACCGTACGTGAAACACAAGTCATAATAGTTGCCGATGAAAAAAAGACAGGAAATTCACTTAGCTCTAAGAAATGGGAAAATTTAACTTGGGGGAAAAGATAACATGGGAATTTGAGAGCTGTGTTCAAGTTTTGGAATGAGTGTAAGGAAGAAATAAGGTAGGACTTCTTAGAAATGCCTGGAGAAGTCAGAACCACTCCGAATGGGAGGATTTTATAGTCACAGTGCAGCACAGTCAAATCTAATCCAATGAGCTCCTTATCCCTGAAAGAGATCACATAGAGCCTGGACAGTCCAGTGGTGGTGTAGATGCAGACATACAGGAGAAAATTGATTGGAGTTTTTACAAAACCCCAGATTTGTTTTAAGGCATCATGCCTCCCTCAGGCACTGCCAGTTACTATTTACTAAATGAAAAATATTGTCCTAGAAACTAGGAAGAGAAAATAAGCATAAATTATATCCTAGTTAAACTGTAGACAAGCAAGTAAGAATCACAGAGGCTTAGTACTTTGCCCAGTAGTTGATAAAACTGAGATTCAAAGCCTTATTGGCTTCAGAGCTTTTTTGTTTGTTTTTATTTTTTTTCCTTTTCCATCAGAAATGAACTTGCTGACTTAGCAGTCAAATTAGTTATATTTCCTTCTCTCTCTCCTCTTCCTGCAGTTGCTAGAAAACCAAAAGGGAGACTGTGAGTATAGTGGAAAGAATATATTAGTGAGAAACCTGAATTTTAGCTCTGATTCTGCTATTGACCCTTAGGACCTTGAACAAACCTTCCATCCTCACCCCATTTATCCCTGAGCTGCAGTGTCCCCTTGAGAAGATCAGAGAGGGTGGCCTCTGTGCTTCCTTTCAGCCCTGACACCGTGTCACTCTGTGACTTCAGCCTCCTCCACCTAACCCTGGGAAACATTGCTGAGGACTTGTGGAACATGTCGGCTGGGGGTTGATTATCATTATTCTCATTATCATTTCTAATCATGACATAAACACTCGGTTGATATCAATAACAGGATAAGGGTTTGATAGAGGTATAATATTTTCCCAATAAAGATCTTACAGGCTGCCATTCTCCCTTCCACCAGCATAAGGTACTAGTTCAAGAAGAATGAAAAGTTGCTGAAAGCTGTGAATTACCTGTAGCAAATCAGCACTCTTTCCACTCATCACTCTGTGGCCTCATCGTCTCCATTTGTCTGTGGGATCTTCATGGCCTTCTGGATGTTAGAGACATTAGTTCCTTAATTTTGATTTGTTGCTCTGGTTCTTAGCAGGTGAGAACTGCTTGCATTTCATGAAGGCATGTAATAAGTCTCAGATGAGATCTTACTATAGTTAACTAGAAATGTGATAAATGTAAGACTCCATCTTCAAACACACACACACACACACCTCTATTCATTTATAATAGTGATATTGTAAAAGTGATTTTGGAATTCTGTTTCATGCCATATATTTCCAAGCACTTTCTTATATTTCTTCTTTCACAGCCCTTCACTAATAGGCCATGTATCTGGTTCTGTTCTGTTACTGGAGATTATTTTAGGGGAAAATTACATAATGACTATCTCTAATGGTTAAATTTCAAATGAAAATCTCTACCTGCCTTCATTTTTAGCATTAGAATCGATCAGCCTTTTTTCCTACTCAGGCTTTCTACCAAAGTGTTCTTTTATTTCTGTGAAAAGCAAACATAAGCATTCACCAGTTTTCTCCAGAATGTGGAGCTCTGGGGACAAATTTTCACTGCCTCCTGTTACTAAGAACAGTCAACATGCTGGAATCCCACATACCCTTAAAAGGTAACAGTAACTATGCCAATGTGAAATAGGAACTATTCCTTTGAATCCAGGCCAAAAGTTTTAGTACACTAAAACTGGGACTGGAAATGATGTGAAATAGAAAATATGGTATTTTTATTTGTAGGTTGTTCTGAAGGAAGTTGCCATATTAATCTTTAAAATCATTCCTTAAATACAATAATCTCTTACATTGCTATATAGCTTTAGAGTTTGTAACCTACTTTGATATACTTTGATAAATCCCACAATACTCCTGTGAGACAGAAGGCCAGGATAGATAGATAGATAGATAGATAGATAGATAGATAGATAGATAGATAGATATACACACACACACACAATGACATTCATAGGATGTCCTGACAAGGAGACAAAGTGAACAAGTGAAAAAAAATTTTGGAACCATATCATCTGATTCCTAATACTGTACTCTTTCTGCTGTCTACACTGAAATTTCATGGACACATGCAATAAACTTTATGGACTGGATCCGTTTTTTTAAAAACCCTCAAATACCCGGTGATCCCCAGCCTCCAACACAGTACATAATCTGAGATTCCTATTCATGTCTACTAGGTTAGTTATGCATCAGAGGACTCTACTCCAGATGGGTCTTCAACAAAATAAATAACTTTCTTCCTCCCACTCCTCTACTCCTCCACCATTGCACTGGGAAAATGGGGGCCAGTTTACTGTCTTTAAAGCACCTGATTGCCAGATGACATCCAGGCAATTATAGACTTTAATCATTAACGTATTTCCCTTAGAGGAATGTGTTTTGTGTGTGTATGTGATTCTAAACTGTAAAAACCTAGGTAACCAAAATGAAGTAATTACTTTCTGATATGTTGAGAAATTTTAAAAAGTTGAACTTCCCATGACCATGAATTTTTAAGTTCTGTTTACAGTATTACTTTCCACTCAACAATTCAGAATTGTCCTTATGGCCAATAAAGGCAGATTGTCTCTCTCTGTCCTTGAGGACATATAAAGCCATATAAAAGCAATTGGGAGAAATTACTTAATTTAAGTTTTAAAATGTTAATGGAGGGTAAACAGTGACCAAACCAGATGCTGAGCTATTGACCTAGGTCTCTGGGGCCTTTCAGGTTGCAGAATAACTGTTACTTCCTTTAAGCATTTGCAAGTCAGGCATGGAAACTTTTAAGCAGGCTGTGACAAAAGTGCTGGTTTTCATTCTGTAATTGCACTAAGTAGAAGCCAGCTGTGAGCCTCTCAGGACCCTTTATTGGACTGAGATTTTAAACATTTTGCTGAGTAGGCAGTAACGTTTTCTTCTCTTTATTCCCACCCTCTTGGTGAAAATGCACTCAATAAGCTGAAAGGAAATGGGGTATGAAAATAACAAATGAAGAACTTGTGTTGAACACAGATATTAGTGCTTCCCTAGAGGTCACACAAGCCAGCAAATGGAACTTAATTTATGACTATTACATACGAGCTGTGTGTAGATACTCAATAAATATTTGTTGAATGGATCACATATTGGTTAACTCAGTTTTTGCATATAGTATGATAGAAATATATCCAGTCTATCTGCAAGGCCAGTAGCTTTCCAGACAATAATTCAGTTTGCTCTGAGTTGAGGCTACTTTGTATAAGGCCAACAAACTAAAAGATGGACATGTCTTAAGTCAAAATCATCACCACACCTCAAAAAATGGTACTTTCCATGTTCATGATCATGAAGATGAAAGCATTGCCTTCATGGAGAATGGATATGATGGCTATGAATTTTTTTTTCTTCTGGTTCATACATCAGTTGTCCTTGGATGACCATTCAGATCAGATTCATGTCTTATGGAAAGATGATCCAGCTGTAGGTCTTGACTCTGATGGAACAGGTTGATTTTCCAGTTATTCTGCAAGTGACAGATTCAGTAACCATTAGTTGGCATTCTCTCTTACAAGCCTGAAATCACCCTGTTTTGAACTCAGGTTTGTGGATTAAATGAGCTACATAATCATTCATAGACACAACCATGCTATAGACCCAATAAAAACTATTTAAATATTCTGTCAGTGCCTTGCAAACATCCCCATCCCAGATCCGTCAAATCTCCCCTGGAATCTATGTTGCTAAACGTGCATTGTCCCGTAACTGGTGATCTCCTGTGTGCCTTGTGATAAACTGTAAGGCAAATTGTTGTGGTGCCAGTTACTATGGGCATCGATAAACGAATGCTGAGTCATTACATGGAAAAGGATTAAAAGGCTGAATATACCTTTAAGAAATGTCTACTGCAACCATAGTTACCTTTCTCATTTCTCCACAGTCCAGTGAGTTTTTGTTCTGTCCCTTAATCCTAGAGTGTACAGTAATCATTTTAGCTATATCACATAAAGGAAATACAGGGAACAGACAGCTTAATGCGTTCATTTTATTTATTTCATCCATCCAACACCTACAAGATGTTCTAGACTCTGAGGAGAAACAAGAAAGAATAAGTCCTAGGACTTCCCTGGTGGCGCAGTGGTTAAGAATCCACCTGCCAGAGCAGGGGACATGGGTTCGAGCCCTGGTCCGGGAAGATCCCACGTGCCGCGGAGCAACTAAGCCCGTGCACCACAACTACTGAGCCTGTGCTCTAGACCCCACGAGCCACAACTACTGAGCCCACATGCCGCAACTACTGAAGCCCGGGTGCCTAGAGCCCGTGCTCTGCTACAAGAGAAGCCACCGCAGTGAGAAGCCCGTGCACCATAACCAAGGGTAGCCCCCGTGTGCCGCAGCTAGAGAAAGGCCGCGTGCAGCATCGAAGACCCAATGCAGCCAAAAATAAATAAATAAATACATAAATAAAAAAGAATGAATAAGTCCTATTTTCTACCCTTAGCAAGTTCACTATAAGTAGAAAATCCACTCAAAAAATCTCTCATATTGATCTCTCCCTCCTGTGAGTCCCCATGCTATTTTGGAGGCCTTCTTGGGGATATAGTGTAGTCTATCTTTAGAATCTTATGTGTGTTCCTTGCATGCTTCTTGGTGGACTTGGAACTCCTGGAAGCAAAGACTGCGTCTTCCTCATCTTTGCATCCCTGGTTCCCACTATTATTCCTACTGTATATTATGAACTTACACGTTTTAAAAATGAATGAATGATCCAATGATTTTGCCATTAACAATCTATAAGACTTCTAACTAGTAATCTAGTATCTCTGGGGCCTGTTTCCTCATCTGTAAGTGAGGAAGTGAGGATAATGCATGATACATCTTATAAAGTTATGATATCAAAATTAGATGCATTAAATTTTGCAGTCTGTGAAACACTATACCAATGAAAAGAACCACTCTTATTAAAATGGAATATATGCTTTCATTTTACTCTCAGTTGCCATTTAACTACACCTGGCAATGATGTTTGAAGGGATCTCAGGGGCCTTACTATTAGTGGGAAACTCAACCATCATATGTCCCATAAAATTTTCCTTCCTTATAATGCTCAATTGTTAAAAAAAATATTTAAAGTAGGTTCTAATGAAGCATACTAAGGATAGCTTATTCGTCAAACTCTTAACCTCTGTCTTGACCATAAAATATGAATTATTGTGGTATATGGCTCTATTCAGGGTATGATAAATGCTGTATGTACTTCGGGAGGAAACTATACGGTATGTTTCTGGCTTGCCTTGAGGAAGAAATAAATGGCCTATACAGTCTCTTCCATCTCTGGTTTCAATGATTAATGCATCCTAGAGGAACAACTTTGTTTAGGCTGCAGTACCAGTTGCTATCCTTATTTCATCCCTTGAGTTTTGAGGGAATGTGAACTGAAAAATATTTAGCTTTTATTTTATTTATTTATTTATTTTTTTTGTGGCATGCGGGCCTTCCTCTGTTGTGGTCTCTCCCGTTGCGGAGCACAGGCTCCGGACGCGCAGGCTCAGCGGCCATGGCTCACGGGCCCAGCCGCTCCGCGGCATGTGGGATCCTCCCATACCGGGGCGCGAACCCGGTTCCCCTGCATCGGCAGGCGGACGCGCAACCACTGCGCCACCAGGGAAGCCCTAGCTTTTATTTTAGATAAATTTTTTCTTTGACTCCTGCTTGTGTCTTTTACATTTTTTTTTTTCCATTCTGGAGTTAGTGTTTCTTGTGCATATGTAGGTTTTTATCTAGGAGGACATGGGAGGTGATAGAGATAATACTGGGCTGTGCCTAAGGTTTGAAGGTAGAGCGGAGCTCAGGAGGCTGCGAGAGACCTCAGCAGCTCAAGTGCCAAAAGGTTCTGTGTGTCTTACCTTGTTATTCACTCATGGCCTCTATGAAACTTGGGACCAATCAGGATTCCATGTTAGTGCCAGGTCTTCACTTGCTATGTCGTTAGGTGCAGTGCATAAGCATTTTGTGAAACCATTTGAGTGTGTTTTGCATTCTTTCATGAGATGGTTAGTCAGGTGTGGCCACAAGAGGGGACAAGAAAAAGGTTCAGGAAAACCAAGTTTATTATATTCACAACTTCTAAAGAGAGCCACTGCATGCCATGAGGGAGTCATGTAGTGGGAGCATCAATGGGTCCAGCTCAACCAAGCAGCTGGGGGGAGCCGAGAGAGAAAGAGGACCCATGGGCAAGTGCCTTTATTGGGGGTCAAGGTGGAGTACATAAGCAAAAGGCACAAGAAGATTTTCTGGGTGCGATTGAAGGTCACTAAATCACAGTCAGGGGCAGGGAGGAAAGGGTACTTGTGGCAAGGGCCAGCCTTATGCCACCTGTGTAGAAGCTCAGGGCCTCTATTTATTCACTGCAATGGGAATAATCCATTGTCTTATTTTTGTAAAATCATGATTTCATGTAACAAACATTGAATGTCTGCAATATATGGCAACAGAAGAAAAGCAAAAAGCAAAACAAAAAAAAAAGAATTAGACACAGCATCCACAGTTAAATTGCTTACGATTTGATTTTATCAAAATGCCTTACCGTAGACTCATCAACATTCATACTTCAAATGACTAATGTGCATCAGTAATTTAAAATAACCTTAAAAAGCATGCTGATTAATAACTATATGAAGATAGCAATACTATGCAAATGCATAGGATGCATAGGTACGGGAGATTGAGGTATTGAGACTGGGGGAAAAGGATTGATATTAAAAATCCATTTGCTAAAATCTCAGATCACGGTATCTTATTATTTTCTGAAGATTTTATCCAGAGCAGTGATTTTTCCTCGGAGTCCATAGTTTTGTTGAGACTTGGGGATCTATGAAATCCATAATATTGTATGCACAATTGTGTACACATGAGCATCCTTCTGGGGAGAAATCTAAAGTTTACACTAATTTCTGAAAGTAATAATCCAGTAATATTAAAAATCACTAATGTATATTTGATTTATAATTTACTTCTCCTTTTAGGGAAGACAGTGTGTTTGGTGGAAGGATCCTAGAATTAAGATGGAAAGGCATAAGTTATAGTCCTTAATTCTTTCCTTTCGACCTGTGTGACTTCAGAGAAATTACTCAACTACAGTGTCTTTATCTTTAAAATGGGCAGATATTCCATTTTCACCTGAGAGTCAAATAAAATGGGTTATGTGACTGGCAAGAATAAACAATAAAAAATATACCACATAGAGATTATTACTATTATCTTAAATTATTTGGGCTTTTGCATCTGCCAATCCCTGATACTTTTTTTTGTTAGTTAAAAATTTTATTATATTACCAAGTAAATATATCCTTCCTGCCTTGCCAATGTTGTCAACTTAGTTTTTCGAAGAATGATTACCCAGTTCATAGATTTTCCATGTTTTTGGAGGCCTTTGTTTTTAAAAGAATCAATGTAAGTATCTAATACACCATGACAACTGCCTCGTCTATATCATAGTAAGAGCAGGAGCAGGGTGACCACTGTGCTAGTGCAGAGCCGGGGATATCCCTGGCCTGTGTCAGATTCTACAAAGGAAACTTGGAAGCACTACTTGTGTTTTCTTTGAATAAAGGTCAATGGTAGGTTGAGTGAATGAGGTTGAGGAAGAAATAGAAAGAATAGAGATGCATGTGTTTTGACATTAGATTATGAGTTGAATTCCCTGCCTTGTCTCCATGCAATCATAAGTTCTCATATTCTTTCTGAGATTCAATGTTACTATTTTAAAAATGGAGATAAAAAAGAATGATCTCAGAAGATTATAGTAAACATGATGCAATTATAGCTGTAGGTTGCAGCTTGTCAACTATAAAGTGATATACTACTTTAAATGTTAGTCATTAAGGAATAATCATTTCAAGACAGTTCCAAAGTGCAAAATGATTAGATCACTCTCTTGGCGTTTGTTCTGATGGGATTTCATTAGTATTTTATTTATTTAAATATATATATTTGAATATATACATATATATACACACACACATATATATGTAGTCTGTGTGTACTCATTATTTACTATTTGTTTGGGGACACGTGCGATAAGTAGGCTGCATCATTAGTTGAGAGCAAACTTCTCAAATGAGAATCAAAGTCGACGTTAAAAAGCAGTGAGAAAGAATTTGGAAGAAAAGGGAGAGTCGTGGTAAAAAAGACAGAAACTGCCACTTCATATTAGAGAAAAACAGAGGTAGGAAGGAGGTGGTAGTGACCGCTAGGACTTTCAGAGGTAAATTTTGTTCTGAAAGTGGAAAAATGGGAAGCCAAATGATACAGAAGTATAACAGTAGCAGAGACAGTGATTGTAATAGAATAAAACTATTTGTAGGTAGTTTCCAGGGACTCTACACTGCACTTTCCCATCTATGACAAACTAAACTTCCTTAACAATTGTGCACATATTCTGCTTATACCTTTTGTTCCCTTCCCCTACTCCAAATCTCACTGCTAATTAGCAGCACATGTTAGGGGAAGAAAGCCGGGTAAGACATTCCTACATGAGATCTGGGTTTGCTTCAAATCTCCCAAATGCCCTCAAGCTCAACAGATGGTTCTTGCTTTTGTTTAAGTAAGAATAACTTTGAGGTATCAATAGTGCAACACCCCAACCTTGCTGCCTTTTAGTGAAAATTAAGGCAAAGGGCATGTTAACAATATCAACAAAATAGCAGAAGTAAAAGGGAAACCCATAGGTTCCTTGATGGGTGACAGAGAATTGATAAATAGATCATAGCTGGTGGATCAAAATGGAATGACAAAAAGGATGTCCCCCAAAATGGAATCAAAATTTCAAAATAGAGAATAAATTATTTAACTGTTTAAGAACCTGTAATTTTTATTGAGTTAAAACTTTACCTATGTAATAAGCTTTATGTTCAAATAAAATGTGATAATGTTTATAGGATGTTATATTGATTAACTCACTCAGTTCCTAAATACAGTGGGCTGGGTGGGGTGTCAATTTTTCTTATACTCATTTTATATATAATGAACCAGAGAAGTTAAAATGTTCTCCTAAAGTCATGCAACAAATAATGCAGGAGTCAAAGGTCAAATGCTGGTCTTCTGATGCCAAGTTCTTTGTTTTGACAACTATTCCTAATGGCTAAAGAAGCAAATTAGAAACAAAACCAGAAGGAGAAGGAGAAAGAGAAGAGAAAGAGATATAATTCAGTCAGATATTTTCAAATATCTAAAATGTATTTATTTTGAATTTTCATAGTGAAATTCACTCTTGGTGTACAGTTCTATCACTTTTGACAAATGCATAGAGTCAAGTAATCACTGTCATCAAAATTAAGATACAGAGCAGTTCCATCACCCCCCAAAATTTCCTCACTCTGCCCTTTTATATTCATCCCCTCCCTTGCCCCCAGTCCCTAACAACCATTGATCTCTTTGTTCCTCAAGTTTTGCCAATTCAAGAACGTCTATACATGAAATAAAACAGTATGGAGCTTTGAGTCTAGCTACTTTTTGTTTTCAAATTTTTTATATGAGTGCTTGGAATCACCTGGAAAATATGTGAATATTTCCCTATATTTTTGTTTATATCTGAAATGCAATCCTGTAGAAACCGCTGAATTCCCATGTTTATTGCGAAAGATGATGTCCAAATTCTGAGGCAAATCATTGTTCATATTATACCACTAATAGCTGTACCTAATATACCTAGAGGGAATACCAACACAGAAAATGCAAGTCTGGCTGTCAGGGTTTTTGAGTGTAACCATCATTACTAAATCAGACTTTTGATTGAGATTATGAGGAATAATTATTGATATGTGATTAGGTATATCAGCTACCTCTTTAATCAGCCCTCTGCACAGCACTGTTACTTAGAAGTCTATGTAAATTCCTTTACATGCTTTTACATCATGCCGAGTCTTATGTTGCCACTTGATGGGGAAAAACATTAAATCTTTTTAGAACATTTTGTTCAGTTTGAATATTGCTTTAAAAAGTATTTCATAAAATGAGCTTGAAATTGTAGGGAGAACTATGTTAGGAAATCAAATATATACCCAAAAGCAGAAAACACGAGCTTCCCTGGTTGCCAAGGGAACCTTTGTATGCAAATTTCTGTTTATTGAATGTTTGACTATAAAAGAACAAAACTGTTGAAAGGGGGAAAACCTCTTTATCTTGAGTGATAGAATATAAATGTTACTCCCTTCTGCTTGGGAAAAGAAACATAAACATGGGATTTCAGGCTAGATGGGTTTCTGCACTCTTTTGTAAACTGATTAAACCATAGGGTTTGTTAATTCTTGTTTGTAATTATTTGTATCTTATGTAATTGAGCTATTTTTTTCCCCAAGAAAAACTCTGCAGTTTATTTTTATTGATAGCAAACAACACTTTTTATTATACTTTCTTTCTTCCCTTTTAGGCACATGGTGACTTAATTCTTTTTAACTTTTTATTTTGAAGTAAAATATTAGAATTATAGAAAGCTTGCAAAAATTGGACAGACATCTTACAAAAATAAGATATCCTTTACTCAGTTCCCCTTATCTTATCAACTTACATAACCATGGTACATTCAATTGTCAAAACCAGGAAATTAACATGTGATGCCATACTATTAACTACAGACTTATTCCAATTTCATCAATTTTTCCAGTAATGTCATTTTTCTGCTCCAAGATCCAGTCCAAGATCACACATTGTATTAGTTGGTATGTCCCTTTAGTCTCCTGCAGTTTGAAAGTTTCTCAGTCAGTATTTGTCTTTCATGATCTTGGCACTTTTAGTGAGTATTGGTCAGCTATCTCAAGTTGAACTTTTAAAATGCTTGTTACAAATCTTAGCTGAAATTTTAAATGTTCGTTACCAACCTGCATTTGTTTCTTTGTGAGTTACAGGATCATATTTATTAGAGTTTTAGTGATTTTTGCTTAAAAGTTACAAAAACTCCATGTATATTAAGATATTAACATTTGTTTAAAAATATTTCTCCCACATGATTATGTTATTAGGTATACATAAGGGTTTATTTTGGTTTTATTTTTTCTAGTTTGTGTATGTTCACATTGACACGCTTTTCCTACTGATGTCTTCCGTTATAGAAATCAGAAATGTCTACAAATATTTTATTTTAGTTGTTTTGTAGTTTATTTTATGGTATTTAGTATTTTAATTGATTTGTAGTTTACTTGTGTCTTCCATCACTTCTAAGCATAATAAAATCATCCTTAAGTAGGTATAAGAAATATTCACATGTATTTTATTTTCTCAAAATCTGTTTTTTTTTTTAAATAAATCTTTATTGGAGTATAATTGCTTCACAATACTGTGGTAGTTTCTATTGTACAACAAAGTGAATCAGCCATATGCATACATATATCCCCATATCCCCTCTGTCTTGAGCCTCTCTCCCACCCTCTCTATCCCACCCCTCTAGGTCATCGAAAAACACCGAGCTGATCTCCCTGTGCTATGCTACTGCTTCCCACTAGCTAACTACTTTACATTTGGTAGTGTATATATGTCGCTGCTATTCTCACTTCACTCCAGTTTCCCCCTCCCCCAACCATGTCCTCAAGTCCATTCTCTATGTCTACATCTTTATTCCTACCCTGCCACTAGGTTCATCAGTACCTTTTTTTTTTTTTTTTTAGATTCCATATACATGCGTTAGCATACAGTATTTTTTTTTCTCTTTCTGACTTAACTTCAATCTGTATGACAGACTCTAGGTCCACCCACCTCACTACAAATAACTCAATACACTTTTTATTATACTTTCTTTCTTCCCTTTTAGGCACATGGTGACTTAATTCTTTTTAACTTTTTATTTTGAAGTAAAATATTAGAATTATAGAAAGCTTGCAAAAATTGGACAGACATCTTACAAAAATAAGATATCCTTTACTCAGTTCCCCTTATCTTATCAACTTACATAACCATGGTACATTCAATTGTCAAAACCAGGAAATTAACATGTGATGCCATACTATTAACTACAGACTTATTCCAATTTCATCAATTTTTCCAGTAATGTCATTTTTCTGCTCCAAGATCCAGTCCAAGATCACACATTGTATTAGTTGGTATGTCCCTTTAGTCTCCTGCAGTTTGAAAGTTTCTCAGTCAGTATTTGTCTTTCATGATCTTGGCACTTTTAGTGAGTATTGGTCAGCTATCTCAAGTTGAACTTTTAAAATGCTTGTTACAAATCTTAGCTGAAATTTTAAATGTTCGTTACCAACCTGCATTTGTTTCTTTGTGAGTTACAGGATCATATTTATTAGAGTTTTAGTGATTTTTGCTTAAAAGTTACAAAAACTCCATGTATATTAAGATATTAACATTTGTTTAAAAATATTTCTCCCACATGATTATGTTATTAGGTATACATAAGGGTTTATTTTGGTTTTATTTTTTCTAGTTTGTGTATGTTCACATTGACACGCTTTTCCTACTGATGTCTTCCGTTATAGAAATCAGAAATGTCTACAAATATTTTATTTTAGTTGTTTTGTAGTTTATTTTATGGTATTTAGTATTTTAATTGATTTGTAGTTTACTTGTGTCTTCCATCACTTCTAAGCATAATAAAATCATCCTTAAGTAGGTATAAGAAATATTCACATGTATTTTATTTTCTCAAAATCTGTTTTTTTTTTTAAATAAATCTTTATTGGAGTATAATTGCTTCACAATACTGTGGTAGTTTCTATTGTACAACAAAGTGAATCAGCCATATGCATACATATATCCCCATATCCCCTCTGTCTTGAACCTCTCTCCCACCCTCTCTATCCCACCCCTCTAGGTCATCGAAAAACACCGAGCTGATCTCCCTGTGCTATGCTACTGCTTCCCACTAGCTAACTACTTTACATTTGGTAGTGTATATATGTCGCTGCTATTCTCACTTCACTCCAGTTTCCCCCTCCCCCAACCATGTCCTCAAGTCCATTCTCTATGTCTACATCTTTATTCCTACCCTGCCACTAGGTTCATCAGTACCTTTTTTTTTTTTTTTTTAGATTCCATATACATGCGTTAGCATACAGTATTTTTTTTTCTCTTTCTGACTTAACTTCAATCTGTATGACAGACTCTAGGTCCACCCACCTCACTACAAATAACTCAATTTTGTTTCTTTTAATGGCTGAGTAATATTCCATTGTATATATGTGCCACATATATACAGATGAATATCCATTCATCTGTCCATCTGATGGACATTTAGGTTGCTTCCACATCCTGGCTATTGTAAATAGTGCTGCAGTGAACACTGTGGTACGTGTCTTTTTTGAATTATGGTTTTCTCAGGGTATATGCCCAGTAGTGGGATTGCTGGGTCATATGGTAGTTCTATTTTTAATTTTTTAGGAACCTCCATACTGTTCTCCATAGTGGTTGTATCAATTTACATTCCCACCAACAGTGTAGGAGGGTTCCCTTTTTACCACACCCTTTCCAGCATTTATTGTTTCTAGATTTTTTGATAATGGCCATTCTGACCTGTGTGAGGTGATACCTCATTGTAGTTTTTATTTGCATTTCTCTAATAATTAGTGATGTTGAGCATCTTTTTATGTGCCTCTTGGCCATATGTATGTCTTCTTTGGAGAAACGTTTATTTAGGTCTTCCATCCATTTTTTTAATTGGACTTTTTTTTTTATATTGAGCTCCATGAGCTGTTTGTATATTTTGGAGATTTATCCTTTGTCTGTTGTTTCATTTGCAAATATTTTCTCCCATTCTGAGGGTTG